>NC_136412.1:96946280-97308780 GCF_051521515.1 Lactuca serriola | reverse complement strand
ATATGATTGTATGTTAGTATATGTTAGCGGGTGTGGCCTAGAGACAGGCGGGGCCTCAGAGAAACAGATCTGTACACCGAGCGAGACTCGAAGCCAGGAGAGGCCTGTTGTAGCGGGTGAGGCCCGAAGTAGCGGGCGTGGCCCAATGCTTGCCGTATGTGATTATGTATGGTATGTGGTAGATTGGGGAACTTACTAAGCTTCATGCTTACAGTTTCCAGTTTTGGTTTCAGGTACTCCCGGTAGCGGAGGGAGAGCTCGGGGTGATCACATGGCACACACCATTGTTTAGTTAGCCTGAGATGTTTTACTCTGATAATAAGAATATGTTTTGAATTTAAAAACACTCCGATTTTATGTTACCATTTATGTTATGGATTGGCGAATGTTGTTTAAGTAACATTTTAAAAATGAAATTTTTAGTCATGATTTTTAGGTCGTTTCAAGTTGGTATTAGAGACTTGGTTTGAGGGATTCGGATACACCCTCGGGTGTGTCTGGACTCAAACTGATGAATTGGTACAAAAATTTTCAAAAAGGAAAAAAAAATCGATTTTGTAAAAAGGTTTTGAGCAAAGAAAACAACTTTAGAAAATTATAAAGAGAGGAAGTTTGAGAAGAGAAAAGGGTGTGGCGCATGCAATCAACCGAGCTCAAGTAAGTACCCCCAAAGTACCCATACAAGTTTATGTTATATTACGATATGAGTATGAGAACTGCATGCTAGATTAGGACTAAGGATCTAGGAGGATGCCTTATGTGCCTGATTATATGAACTTTATAAATTGCATGCTAGTACAAAATTTTGTTGTGTGGATAGAATTGCTTGATTATGTTCTGGTTAGACTTCCCTTTCCTCTAAATGCTACTTGCTTTGTGCTTTGTGGGACTCTGAGTGATGGTAGTTAGCCATTAGGTGAATGCGTTAAGTCACCTGTGACCAGGGTTGAATAATCTCAGAGTGCTGGATTTGACCCTATTGCACAGCTCTTGTCTGAGTCCAACTGTTGTAGGGACGAGTCCTCTACTCAAAGGATTATTCGATCCTCGTCATATGTGATGGTATTCAGGTAGTGGCTAATTGGCATTATAAAGATACCTTCATTAGATGAGGACTGGGTTCGGTTTGGAGGTTACCCTAGGGCAAGCCTAGGATGAGATTAGTGCTGGGAGTAGTGTTAGTAGAAGGGAATTGGTGGAGTCAAAGCAATTCTTAAGGAAAGTACGGATAGATATGGAAGGTAGTATGGGCCCGTACTACTGAAAGCAGAGGATCCGTACTCGATTCGAGAAGGACCGAGATGAGACTGGGAAACTTGTAGTGTGTGTATGATCCCTCAGCATTGAGGTATATTTTGATAGTTATTGTATTATATTTTAAGCATGGTGACATTGCATGGGAGACCAGTGGGAGGATCAGGCACCGGAGAGGGATCAGGCTCGAGTTTAAGGACCGAGCAGCTCGAGGAGCGGATGAGAGAGTTTGTATAAGTTGAGATCATGCACAGTGTCTTAGACCAGACTCCTGTGATCTTTGGCACGGTCAAGGAGGGTATACTAGAGATTTTGGACGAGAGGCTTGGAGCCTTTCACGCAGAGATGATGGCTTTGGTAGGAGCGCGTACCTTGACATTCCGAGAGTTTAGAGCTTCCAGAGCACCAGATTATCATGGGGCTAGGGACCCCATTGCTAGCATCAAGTGGCTGGCCGATGTTGCCAACACTTTCTGCACGAGCCAGTGTCCCGATGGGGACAAGGTCAGACTCGCCTCCTGTCTTCTGAAGGACAGAGCACGGGATTGGTGGGAGGAGATTGGTCATGCCTTGGGAGATGATGCCGTGTTGGACGCGATGACATGGAGTGATTTTTCGGCCAGGTTCAGGGCTGAGTTTGCACCAGTTATTGAGGTGCAGCAGTTGGCACGAGAGTTTCAGGACCTCCAGCAGACTACGGAGACAGTGGCGAAAATCACCAGCAAGTTCAGGGAGAGGGCTATTCTTGTTCCGTAGTATGTGGTGGACGAGGAGATGAAGAAAGCCCGATATCACGAGATGTTGAGGAGTGACATCAGGTAGTTTGTGAGTAGGTACAGTTGCAAAATGCTAGAGGATATGATTGCACGAGCTAGAGAGAGAGAGAGAGAGAGACATTGATCTAGAGCAGATCAGGAAGAGGAAGCCGGATGAGATTCAGGTAGCCACAGGTTCGGGCAAGAGAACCAAGGGGTCAGATTCGAGATCGATGATCATCAGAGCCTTAGCCGATGCGGGAAGTGTGGCAGGACGCACGAGGGTGCGTGTAGGAGTGGTAGTGGTGGTGATTCTGGCTGCTTCAAGTGTGGCTAGACTGGTCATTTCAGTAGAGATTGTACTGCTACCACCACTCAGGGATCATACTTGATATGTTTTCATTGTAGTCAGAGAGGCCATAAGAAGGCCTAGTGTCTGAGTTTGCTTTCGGCAGGACAGGTGATATCACCTACCCCTGCAACCTTGAGGATCACGGACGGCCATCAGGGTCGAGCAGAGGCGCCTACGGTAGGGAGAAGGGCTTTCTAGTTGTCTACAGTGGAGGCGCAAGCAACACCGGGCGTTACAGGTGATATCTTTTGATTTCATGTCAGATTTATTCTTGATTATATTGTTCTGGTGCTTCAATTATGTTAAGTGAATGTATATGATGATTTTCCTGTTGTGTTCGGATTATATGCCATCTGCATGTTGGATTAGTGTCTAAGTCCATAACTATATTTGGTATGTACTTGACCCGACTCGGCATGGTCCATTTGGGTTGCATTTGGAATCGGAACATTTTGATAGACTGTTTGTGAGAAGAGGACATTTGTAACATATTAATATATTATAAGTTCTAATATATTAATATGAAATCATGTTATTTAATTATTATTGATCAAGAATTAATTTGGACTTAATTTAGTGATCAAAAGAGACTAATTAAATATATGGGGATTGATTGTGTAAATCATTCATTCTTATATATGTGGGCTTATGATCCATGATTCCTTATGTTGGGTTTAACCCATGTGGTGACCCATGGATACTCCATGGAGATTAAAACCCATGGAGCATAAGGAATGGGTAAAGTAATGGGTTACATGGTGTAACCCTAATGTGCACACTATATAAGGACCCCTTTGGCTCAAGAAATTGGCACTAGTGATACATATATGAGGGCTAGCCAATTTGAGCATGAAGTGTCTTCTTCTCATGTTTATTTCAAGTGTTGATGATGTTGTGTGAACCATTTAAGGTGTCACACTTGGGGCACTAGGCTCTCGAGCTTCATGGAGTTAGGCTACATCAACAAGGTATGTATTTCTATCTAGTTTATTATTCAAGTATCAAAAGATTGTATGCTAGTTAGGGTAATACCTTGGAATATTCATATTTTCATGTATAATAGAGAAAACATAGATCCAAGGTATTTAGGGTTGCATGTACATTTAGGAGTGTTAGAATGCTTGAAAGCCAATAGTGGTATCAGAGCCTAGGCTTGCTTTCTTGTTATACTTGCTTAAATTGCTGAAAAATCAAAGATTTGTGCTGTCTGGACAGGGGACTCGACGAGTCCAAGTACAAACTCATCTAACTCGCTGAGTTGGTTCATGCACTCGACGAGTTGGACCTCCTGACAGCATATCTTCGAGTTTTAAAGCTGGAATTGGTCTAGAATCATTACCTGAAGCTATTTTGGACTTTTAAAACCTGTTTTTAAAGTGGTAATGATTATAGTAAACCAATTTCAAGGTTAAAATCAAAATATTTCAAGATTTATGTAAATTTTTAAATTGTTGATATAGATTGTTCATGCTTATGAGTGTTGGTAGATCATAGGAATTATTTACAAAAAGTGTTTGTTAGTTAATTCTTGATCTAAATGTATTTTAATGGAGTCCATAATTTGTCCTCAAGTTATGGATTACCAAAAGTTTTTTTTTGTGTTACCTTGTTTTATGAGTTATTTTAGATTAATGAAAAATATGTGTTAGTTGTTTTCAATCCAAATTAATCTAAAAGTTGTTCATAAAATGTGTTTTTGTAACTTGTCCTCAAGTTATATGAATAGTCACCTTTATGAATCTTAAAACTCATAAAAATGCCTTAGGTTACAAAATGAAGAGTCCTTTTCTTATAAATAGCTTTTATGGCTCCATAACTTGTCCTCAAGTTATGGATGTTAAAGAGACTCTTCATTAAAGGTTTTTTAAAACTTTAATTAAACTCATAAGTTATGAAAATCCAAGAGTTTTGAATAGTTTCAAAACTTGCCCTCAAGTTTTGGAATTTGTAAAGTTTTCCCCATGAATACTTTAGTTCCAAGTTAAGTCCTTAGAATTTTAAAAGTTAAAATTCAACCCTTACACTTTATAATATTATAAGTTAATAATATATATATATATATATATATATATATATATATATGTGTGTGTGTGTGTGTGTGTGTATGTATGTATAAGAGCAAGCCGTCTTACCATTAATAGGTCTCATTCATGAAGCCGGTCTATAAGGGGGGGTATAAGGTTACTGCCTATAAAATGGCAGTTTAATGGGTGTCCACTCTCACCCACTGCTTCCTTGACTGGTGGAGGGTCATTAGCCGAACGGGTAGGACAAGGACTATAATTCTCCCTTCATTAAAAGTATTAATGATAAATATAAAGTAACTAAATGTTTTTTTATAATTCCCAATCTTAGTTACTTTAGGAAAATGTGGATAAGGTGCTAATCCATGAAATTACACTTTGCACTTTACTTAAGTCGGTTAGTGGAGCGTATGTGGTTAACCGACAAACTAGCTTGACTTAACAAGGTAGGCAAAGGGTAACTTAATATTTATCATCGCATCGGTGGAGCGCGTGTGGTTAACCGACACATCGATTGAGGGGTAAATATTAAGGGTACCAAGTAATTTGCATGGTTACTTCACACCTTTTTTTTTGTGATTTTCGGCATCCTAATCACAAAACCTGAAGGGCACACTCGAGATTGAAACATGCCATTGAACAGTTCAGTGAATTTCAAAAGATCTAGGAGTTTCAAATCTAATTGAAAACCTAATAAATTATTTCGTTTTTCATGGTGGAAATTGGTGAATCGTCATTCACCTACCTTCAAATATTCTATAGCTTGTATTACGGCATCCCTCTTCCAAGTTATAAAATATTGTGTTGGGTCCTAGCCTTAATATTTCATATTAGGTGTTATATTAAGGACTTTAAATCAGCTATCTTGAATATCTCCGAAAGATGTCTAGTTCAGACATCTATGATCTTCCCAAATCTCTTGGAACTTCACTTCCTCCACCTCCTCCTATTATCCTCCCTAACCCACAAGTTTAAGGTCACTCAAGCCCTATTGGCAAGCAAGGTCTATGTCTGATCGCGTCTTGGAGATGAAGGCACATATTGACAAGCCGGGAGAGTTGGGTGTCAAAGTCTTAAGAAAGTTGGATGTTTAATCACTTTCTAAGTCACATAGTGAGTTACCTTTGGGACTACTATGAAATAGACTATGACATGACCCTTAATGATCTTATCTATTTGGTAGTCTGAATCAGCAATGATTTGGAGCTTTGGTAAAACAAATTTTATTAATAGATCAACTTTCCAAACCTTCAATGGACATTGACAATGCTTGCATTGGATACCCAGTAAACGCTTCCTCTTCACAATGGAAAGGGATTGGGCATAGTCAAATCGGTTGACCAAATGGTAAAAAGAAAGGCTAAGTCTGATATTGTCCCATGTACCATTCCCAAGGGTCCATATGGTTCTATTTCCAAAAGGAAAGGGCATTGGTTGCGAAGCTGCCAAATTTACCTGAAAGATCATAAGACTGGTAAAGTCAATAAGCTTGACTCTACTTCAGGTAAGGTCCACTATCTAACTCGATTAAGTTTCTATTATGAGATTCTTATTACATAATGTGACTGAGTCACATGTTGATGTTTTAAGAATCAAAGGAAAAGTGAAGGAAACTTAAAGAAAGAGTATGCTGAATCTAACCGCGAAGATGGATTTCTATCGCTTGATTGATGATCGGATTCTTAAGCTACTCTTAGGAGTTATGATAGATTGCTTGGAAATATGTAATATCATAGTTTTCATTTAAAGTTTCATTGTAAGGAAAAGTTTTTTTTTCGCATTTTATAAATAAATAAAAGTTTGTTTTACTTTATATCTGCTTGCAATGGCATTTATGAAAACTTGATGTTTGCATGTTTCTAGCAATAATGGAAATATGAATTTGATTCTTTCATTTGTGGTAGTGTATAAATTTACCAAATAATGAAAGATTCTCATCACCCAAGGTTTTAGTTGGATAGAAACTTGGAAATCATACAAGTTGTACAATATGACGAATGAGAACTTTTAGCTTTGGAAAATTTAGACTAGTTCCTTGTTCACATTTATATGGGAGTCAAGTGAAGGATTAAGGGATCGATCACACATTCTTGTGCACTGTTCAAGTCCACCACAAAAGATCTATAAGACTGTTCGTCATGATTTACTAAAGTTTAGTAAATATGGTTACATATACAAGTTTAAGTGTAATTCTGATACATTGGAAAATTTTCGATGTATGGCAGAACGAATGAGAAGAATCAAATTAGGCAGAAGGATAAAAGTTTCTCAAATCTGAAAAGATGGGAGTGTACTTTAGTATCATGTTATATGATCATCTTAATGATTAAGATACCTTATCAAAATTCATCCTCTAAGTGCATTCTGATAGCTAAGAAGAGGAGCTACGCATTATTGAAGTGGTAAGATCAAGAAGATGATTCATACCTCGTTCCAAAAACAATTCTTAGAGTCATACTCCAAGATTGTAACTTGAGTGACATATCTTAAAGGAAGGTTTCTTAACACTAGTCAAATGTAAGAATAAAAGTATCCTAATCTTGTACATTTGAAATTGGTAAGTTGTG
This sequence comes from Lactuca serriola, assembly GCF_051521515.1. Lineage (NCBI taxonomy): Eukaryota > Viridiplantae > Streptophyta > Magnoliopsida > Asterales > Asteraceae > Lactuca > Lactuca serriola. The sequence continues at coordinate 97,301,828 of NC_136412.1, read as the reverse complement.
ATGTTTTAGATAAAACAAAGACCGACTAAGACCAATTGTGTGAAGTGTTTGTCTTGATAAAGAATCCAGACTATCTCTTGAATATTTGACAAGATAGTCTTATATGTCAAAAGGACAGTGTGAGTCTTTAAGATCCTGAAAAGAATTTCAAGATCTAATCAAGAATAGAAACCTGTAGTTTAACACTAGCGCACGACGTGAGGTTTATAACCTATCATGTTGACATATTTCTATTTCTGTGCCCATTCCAGTTAAAGTTGGCTTTGCATATGAGTGCTTAGAGTTCTCAATTGGTTGCATAACAACTTGGAAGTAATGACAGGCCCTTGAGCTCCCAGGTGGCAAGAAATTAAGATTGAGTTCAGTCCATATGAGTTTGGATTTGTCATTATCCTTGTCTTGTGACTATGATTTTGACAATTCACATGGATAAGAACACATACACTATAAAATCTAGGGGTCATAAGGTTTCTCTCCGACTCATGAAAAGGATGGTGAGGAAACACTTCCACCAAGTAGATTTGAAGAAGATAGCAAAGATCTGAACAATTGAGACTATGATTACGGCATCCCTTTTCATAGTTCTAAAATTGTTTAGACACATCTGTGAGCTATCTAAGATAAGGTGTATGATTTTGATAAAGTCTTATCAAGGCAATCTCGTCTCAAAAATCTGAACTTTGGTAAGAAAGTCAGTAAAGTATTGACTTGTAGAAGTCAAGTTGATTTCTAAGTACATGTCAAAACTAGTGGGATCATAAGTATTATGCTAATACTCATCATGTTAGTGGGAGCATGATAATTATTATTAGTACTGGAAGATAGCAATGTTAATTATAGAAAAACAAAAGTTTCAATTCGTGAAGTTGCAGGGGTTGAAAAGTTGTTTTGCTATAATTAAGGGAGAGGAAATTATACTTCATTTCGATTCTAAAAGGATTAGATTGAGATTTTAAGCATTTTAAAAGGCTTAGATTGAGATTTTAATCATCTTTAGTCAATAATACATATATGAATTTTATGTTGGTTTGGTTCAACTTAAGAAAATTCTATATATTGCGTTCTTAAAATTCGATTATGATTACGACATCCCTCTTCATAGTCAAATTTTGAGAGGATGGAAAATAATTTTTTTTAGCAAAATACTAGTTTAGAATCATGTCTTTATGTGACACATCATGAATCGTGTCGCATTTGCCTTAGGTACAGGATCAATTGCATGTGCTATAATATTTATCCTTTCTAAAATTTTCCAAATGCCTGGGGCATTAAGAAAGGAAAAAAGGTATAGAATTGGATATGACTAAAATGATTAAGCAATTGTCGAGGACAATCTAAGGTTTACCAAAGATTGGTTGCTCAGGGACAGTTGGAAGTATAATGTTAATTTTTTAAGGACCATAATGACATATTGTGAAAAAAGGCAACTCTTGTTCAAAAGTGATAGTCAAAATGGGAATATGGGAAGGTGGAAGTTGTTCAATAAATCTATGTAAGATTAGGAAACTTAACGCAAGAAGGATGTTTCCAAGGAGTTGATCTACTTTGGAATGCTCTGTAATGTTTCTTGTCAAGTCTTTATGACTGTGTGCATAATCATTACAAGAGGACCAATGCATATAAGTTTAGGATCTAACATATTTAGGTAAATGCCAGGAATTTGGAATTCTTGCATTTACAGTAAGGAATTGGGAGTGTGAAATGAGAATCATTGGAATTATGTTCAATCGATCTCTTTTACAAAGTAAAGATCATAGACAAACTTAGTATGCATACTTGGTGTATGGCATGACTAGTGTTTGGAAAAACATAGTGTACATGCTTGGAGCATGGGACAACTATTGTTTTAATTCAAGTATAAAGTTGATAGTTTGAAACAGTATGCAATGAATGATGGGTAATCAACATGGTGATAAATAAAAGATGTTTTATTTATATTCATAAGTTCTGAGACCATATTGCATTCGATTATTCTTGTGTTTCACTTTGCATGTTTTGACTTCCATAATAACTAGGTCGTTCTTCCTGATTGACTAAGTTATTCAAACCATCCACAGTCGGTCATATGTTGGAAGTAGATATGAATCAAGACTGTCATGGGTTGGCTTGTAGAGGTCCAAGTTGGTGGACAAAGTTATGCTACAACACTCATGAGTGCTCATAACTTCCGAGTATTGGATTCAACCCGTGCTCATTTGAATCACTTCATGGATTTTATCATGAGTGATCATGAGACGATAATATCTTATATTATTCAAACCTAGAGATATGAGTTGATACTATGAGTTGATAGTACATTGATTGCACGAAAACACATTGGTAACTCGATGTTATAAAACATGCCTTTGTGTATGATCCAACAAGTAGTAGACAAGCCATATGAGTTGAAGTTTGTCCATTCCTTTTACCTTCAGGATAAAAGCGATATCTGTGGGCCCCTCTATGATTTAATGATGACACAGGTGAGTGCTTGGCCAAGCTAGGACTAATTTGATCTGTTCAATCAGTTAGTCGTCATTAATTGGAAATCGGGAAACAACAAATGGACAGAGAGAATGATTTATAATCCATGTCCCAGTCCATATGATATCTAGAATGGAGAAACATATGATCCCATATCTAATGGACAAGTCATTGACAAAGGTTAGAGTTCATCGACAAGGTCAGAGTTCGACAACGGCTTTTGAGAGCTACGATTGCCAGTTAGGTTTAGAAGTCATACTGAATAATAGTTTTAGACTTATCTAAGTGGGAGACTGTTGGATTAGTGTCTAAGTCCACAACTATATTTGGTATGTACTTGACCCGACTAGGCATGGTCCACTTGCGTTGCATGGCATCAAAACATTTGGATAGACCGTTTGTGAGAAGAGGACATTTGTAACATATTAATATATTATAAGTTCTAATATATTAATATGAAATCATGTTATTTAATTAGTATTGATCAAGAATTAATTTGGACTTAATTTAGTGATCAAAAGAGACTAATTAAATATATGGGTATTGATTGTGTAAATCATTCATTCTTATATATGTGGGCTTATGATCCATGATTCCTTATGTTGGGTTTAACCCATGTGGTGACCCATGGATACTCCATGGAGATTAATGTAACGCCCGTAGATCCGGGCTAGTCAATTTAGAGATAATAGGGGTCGAAACGGCTTTTCTAAAAAATATCATTTAGAAAAAATAATCATAACCAAGTTGTCGAATATGTCTCAAGGGTTCCGTACATATAAAGAACGCCAAAATCCGAGTTATAACGAAGAAGTTATGGCCTGTCGAAGTTTTTCGGCAAAACCGGCATGGCACTGGGAGATGTAAATAGTGAATTTAAGATAGAGGAATTTTTAGCCTTAGTGATCTAAACGAAACTTGTATTATACGTTAAACCGAGAACATACTAAAAAAGAACGCCCAAATCTGACTTCGTATGAGGAAGTTATGATTTTTCTAAGATTTGGCATAACAGTGGACGACCCGAAACTCGAATTTTAGTTCGAGCGGTTTTTGGCTTACACAAACTTAATGAGAGTTGAAGATCTCATTAATAGGAACTCAACGGTAAAAAGACAGACGAAAATGGAGTCCGTATGAAGGAGTTACGAATTCTTCGTGGTCAATTAATAGTCTAATCTCCTCCTACTGTTAAATTTAAGATCGGTCGGGAATTAGCCAACAGAGTCTAAACAAAAGTTGTAGATCTTTTTTTTCCTACGCGTAGAAAAAAAACGTCGAAAACGGAGTTCGTATGTGAAAGTTACGGGGTTTAGAAGTTGGAAGGGTGCTGCTGCAAAAGGGGTGATGTGGCTGAATATGGGCCAAGGCTTTCTCCCTAAGAAAAGCCATCAGGTGATGACACGTGGCACCGACTCTGCGAGTCCATCAGGATTTCACCCTACTAATAGAGGTGTCGGGTTCTCTCATTTCCCACACCTCTTCCCTTCAACTTTCTCTCTCTAAACTCTCTCTCTTTAGCCTCCCTTAAGACCCCCTAAAGTCTAGTTAAACCCCCTAGCACCCAAAGGAAGCCCCAAGGCCCCCGAAGCCCCGAGAAAAGAGCCTTTCGGCTTGGCAACACTGCTCCAAAGAAGCCCGGTTTTCGAGAAAACCCGCTGTAAGTGAGCTACGCCTACCCTATCTTTAGTATAGCTTATGTTTCAATATAGTAATGTTATTAGGACCTTATAATAAGTACTTGGGCTATTATTATGGGTTAGATAAGTATTGTTTAAGGGAATACGTATGAAGGAGTTACGAATTCTTCGTGGTCATTTAACAGTCTAATCTCCTTCTACTGTTAAATTTAAGATCGGTCGAAAATTAGCCAACGAAGTCTAAACAAAGTTGACATCGCAAATGTTTTTAACTGAATAAAAATACATTTCTTCGGAAACTCTTTGATAACATTTTTATCATGTTTTACTGGGAACAAATTCCACAACATTTTTATTGAACGAAGTACTCTGATTTTTATAAAGCATAAAAAAATCGGTTTTTTCTGGCTGTGAAAATGGGGATGTCATAGTTGGTATCAGAGCATTAGTTTAAGCGAACTAGGAATATGGATTTATTTCTAGACTTAAACTTAGAATGCTAAGCAATGATTGTGAGGCGCGTGTCTTAGGTAATACACCTGAATAGAGACACGCACTAGCTTATTTAGGGAAAATGCCTAACATGCTTTTATGTGCTAAATAATTTATGATGCTTTATGCTATTGTTTGATCGGATCAATGGTCTGTTGCCGACCGGATCTGGAAATTTTATGTGTTCAGATTTCTAAACGTTTAATTACAGTATTAGCACTGACATGTAACTTTTCGGAGTGATAGGGAGAATTACACGTCTATCGTAAAGAAAATCTTATCTATCTAAATTCTCATCACTCTACACCGGACGTATAAATTCGATGTATAGATCGACATGATGAACACTCAAAGCGGATTCAGAGATAGTCACCCGCAGCCTAAGCCACAAGTGATTGAGAGTACACCAGAAGTAGCAGCTGCACCCGAGCCAATCACAATGGCAGGAGTACAGACAATGGTGCAGACGATGTTGGATCAACATATGGGAGAAATAAGGTGCTTACTTCAACAGAGTAAGAACGAACTTACTATGCCAACACACCAGACACCCACTCTTGAGGCAACCAACTGGGTTGCTAAGTCGGTCGAAGAAATGATCAACGATAGGATCACCAACAAGGTTGAAGTTGGCAAGAAAAGGAAATTTGAGGGGTCTTCAAGGTCTGAAAAGAACTACATGTTCTCAAAGTCTGGAGGAAGAGGCGAAGCAAAATGGTGTGACGAGTACGGAAGGAAACACTACGTGAGGTGCCCTATGCAAGTGACCTGCTTCAAATGCGGGAAAACTGGTCACTATGCCCACAAATGCCCAACCGAGGAAGAAGTTTGCTTTAAGTGTAGTAAAGAAGAACACGTCAAGCAAGATTGCCCGATGAGAGCTACAAAGCAAAGTGTACCACTGAAACCCTATGCGAGGTACTAAGAAAAAGTGACTTGTTTCAAGTGTGGAAAGCATGGGCATTACGCCGCTGAGTGTACATTCAACACAAGGGTGTGTTACGAATGTAATGAGGAAGGGCACTTCAAGCAAGACTTCCTAACGAGGAAAGGAGTTACAAAGCTAAATGTACCACTAAAGCACTATGGGAAATGCTACGAAGAAGTGACTTGTTTTAAGTGTGGGAAGAATGGACATTACGCCAATGTCTGTGCATCCAACAAGAGGTTTTGTTACGGATGTAGGGACAAGGGGCATATATCAAAGGATTTCCCGAAGAAAAGTGAAGTATCAAGAGCGGATGCACCTCCAAAGCCAAGAAGCCTCCCTAACGAAGCAGCTGACAACACAATGACGAGTTATGAAGTAGCCATAGTGTCGTAGGAGTAGCCTATTAGAGGCATAGTCTAGGGTAAACTTGAACTCCTATGTAATAGTTTCAAGAAATAATAAAACCTTCGTTTTGCCACATGATGTGTTAAGTTGTTATGTGATTTTCTTGTATGGTGACTTGGAAAACTGCAAGACAATACTTGGGACGAGTATGAGTAGGTGTGAATGGTAGTAGAGGTCTATACAACCGGAAGCACAAGACTCACGCTTGGATCAGGGAAAGTCACAAGGTTACCAAGAAGCTAATAATTGATACCGTTTTATTCAAAATATGTCATTACCATCGTTTCGGTAATGACTAAGAATATGATTGTTATTCCGACCCTGGTGGTCATATCGAATTGAGTCCAACTACGATGAGTATGTTACGTGGTTCAGAGAACCAAGTTTGATGTAGCATCTGAATTAAGCCACAAGATTGAAATAAAAGATAATCAAAGCGATTGGTAGAAGTATCGCGATAGTTGCTTGTAGCTAGAAATGCTACCTTTTAAGATGAGATTAGAACGTGAAGGAAATATAGTCTGTTCTGGAAGACTCTAAGAGACCTGAGTCTAAGGCTAGCAACATAAGATGATAGGTCGTTAGAATATGACACATCGGTCCATTGTAGTAATAAAATAACTTATCTTAAGTTTGTTAAGAAGAAGAAGTAGTCTCCAGTAAGGATCGAGATTGTGACTTGAAGGTCATAATTTGGAGTCTAACGTGAGATAGGGAACAAGTGCAAGATCGAGCACCGCCTGCAATCAAGAAGTCTTAGATTCAGATACTCATTCGAAGAAACATCAAAGTAATCATGTGAGACCTGTTTCGTTGATGATTCCGGGACGTAATCATCCAAAGGGGGAGATAATTGTAACGCCCGTAGATCCGGGCTAGTCAATTTAGAGATAATAGGGGTTGAAAATGACTTTTTGACAAAATATTATTTAGAATAAATAATTTTAACTAAGTTGTAGAATATGTCTCAAGGGTTCCGTACATATAAAGAACGCCGAAATCCGAGTTATAACGAAGAAGTTATGGCTCGTCGAAGTTTTTCAGCAAAACCGACACGACACTGGGAGACGTAAATAGTGAATTTAAGATAGAAGACTTTTTAGCCTTAGTGATCTAAACGAAAGTTGTAGTATACGTTAAACCGAGTACATACAAAAAAAGAACGCCCAAATCTGACTTCGTAAGAGGAAGTTATGATTTTTATAAGATTTGGCATAACAGTGCTCGGCCCGAAACTCGAATTTTAGTTTGAGTGGTTTTTGGCTTACGCAAACTTAATGAGAGTTTAAGATCTTATTAATAGGAAGTCAATGTTGAAAATAAAGACGAAAATGGAATCTATATGAAGGAGTTACGAATTCTTCGTGGTCATTTAACAGTCTAATCTCCTCCTACTGTTAAATTTAAGATCGGTCGAAAATTAGCCAACGAAGTCTAAAGTAAAGTTGTAGATCTTTTTTTTACCTACGCGTGGAAAAAAAGAACGTCGAAAACGGAGCTCGTATGCGAAAGTTACGAGGTTTAGAAGTCGGCAGGGTGCTGCTGCGAAAGGGGTGACGTGGCTGAATATCGGCCAATGCTTTCTCCCCAAGAAAAGCCATCAGGTGATGACACGTGGCACCGACTCGGCGAGTCTATGAACCGACTCAACAAGTCCATCAGGATTTCATCCATTAAATAGAGGTGTCGGGTTATCTCATTTCCCACACATCTCCCTTTCAACTTTCTCTCTCTAAACCCTCTCTCTAGCCTCCCTTAAGCCCCCTAAAGTCTAGGTAAACCCCCTAGCACCCAAAGGAAGCCCCGAGAAAAGAGCCTTTCGGCTCAGGAACGCTGCTCCAGCGAAGCCTAGTTTTTGAGAAAACCCGCTGTAAGTGAGCTACGCCTACCCTATCTTTAGTATAGCTTATGTTTCAATATAGTAATGTTATTAGGCCCTTATAATAAGTACTTGGGCTATTATTATGGGTTATATAAGTATTGTTTAACACTTATATAATAGTAATAATAGCTAGAATATTAATTAGTCTTGGTGAATATTAGACTAAATTCTATTGGTAATGATACTAGGTTTTGTCTGAGGAAAATTGTGTTGAGAGTAACGAAGTGCTGTCCGAGTACCGAGTCACCACCGTATCAAGTGAGTGCATAGTTACTTTCATACTACACATAGATATGAAGTATTTTATATAAACTATGTGATATGTGTGTATATTGTGTGAATACTTGCTGTCTTTGCTGGGTGAAAGATTTTCATACATGTTTTAAATTATTTAAATTGTATACGTATTTTATATCTACAAAATGTGTTGGGTAAAACATGGGTAGATGAAATAGTTTCTATGTGACAAAAGTAAAATGATGAAGAGGTGATATAAACCATGAGGTAAGGGTGAGAGGTGAACCATGAGAGATGCCTTTTACCCAAGTGATGTCCCCGTCATCCAGCAGAGTATGGATGAAAACCACAGACTATTCTAGACAGTCCAGTAGACACTAGCAGGCTCGCAACCTGTAGGTATTTTGAGCTGTGTATTCACCAGGTGTACTCTAAAAACCCATCGACATGTATTGCGAGTGGATTCTCGGAAACGATAATGTCGATAAACGAGATAAAACCCATTGACCTGTATTGCGAGAGGAGTCTCGGAAACGATACTGTCAATAAACAAGATAAACCTTGGTAACTATGGATTTAGTGCCTGTTGAGTAAACCTTGGCAACGATGGATTTGGTACCCATTCCTTAGGATAACCCTTAGGAATAAATAAACGAGGAATAGCTGAATTCTTAGGGTAGAATAAAGAAGATAATGGGGATGGGTATTTGGGTTGATTGTCTAAATGTTTAAACATAATAATTATATTATTGTGGGTTGAAAACCCTATGTACTCACCAGGTTTCCCAACCTGACCCACCCAAGCTTATTTGTATCACAGGTATCGATATGAAGCTACTATACACTGAGAGAATAAATAGAAAAAGATCACTAGTGTAAATGAAAGTAAGTTCTATTTATGCTTATGTTTCTATATTGACGATGACATCCCAAATGTTTTTAAATGAATAAAAATACATTTCTTCGGAAATGCTTTGATAACGTTTTTATCATGTTTTACTAGGAACAAATTCTGCAACATTTTTATTAAAAGAAGTACTTTGATTTTTATAAAGCATAAACAAAATCGGTCTTTTCTGGCCGTGAAAATGGGAATGTCACAATTAAAACCCATGGAGCATAAGGAATGGGTAAAGTCATGGGTTACATGGGGTAACCCTAATGTGCATACTATATAAGGACCCCTTTGGCTCAAGAAATTGGCACTAGTGATACATTTATGAGGGCTAGCCAATTTGAGCATGAAGTGTCTTCTTCTCATGGTTATTTCAAGTGTTGATGATGTTGTGTGAACCATTTAAGGTGTCACACTTGGGGCACTAGGCTCTCGAGCTTCATGGAGTTAAGCTACATCAACAAGGTATGTATTTCTATCTAGTTTATTATTCAAGTATCAAAAAATTGTTTGATAGTTAGGGTAATACCTTGTAATATTCATATTTGCATGTATAATAAAGAAAACATAGATCCAAGGTATATAGGGTTGCATGTACACTTAGGAGTGTTAGAATGCTTAAAACCCAACATTGCATACCATGGGTTTCGGTCGGTAGTTCATAGTAGTACCCTCTTATCTAGCCGGTTCTTCAGATGCAGTCGCAGTAGCAGGTGTGAGTGAGGGTTCGGGAAGTGCCTTGTTAGTTTTTGAGAATGGTGCAGTTTTGGTGTCGATTGTTTCTAGCAGTGGTAAGTGTTGGCTGTCAGAATATTGACCCCCTTTTTGATAGAGAGAAGGATTGGGAGTCCTTCTTAAGCTGGGGAATATAGGGACCTAGTCGAATCAAAGTGGGGGAGCCCTATTCCGGAAGTCAGGAGCGGGAGTAAGTGCAATTTAGGATGCCTTCCGATTAGTAGTCGGTGGTTGAGATAAAATGGTGAGCGTAGTAGGACTGCGGGATAGGCGCAACTTTCCCCAGCAACGAATTAGTGAGGGAAATGATGTAAGACAGCGGTTAAGCCGTAGCATTCATTAGTAGTTCAGTTAGAGGAGTGTGGGTCAGGGCACGTATCTCCTAGTTCGCGGAGTGTGGGCGGAGGCCCGTATCTCCTAGTTAGCAAGGTAGGGATCGGGAAAGGGTAGTTCATTGAGATTAGTATGGAGTTGGCCTGCATAGCCCTAGAAAGGTGAGACCTTGGGAAGGGCCGCTCCAGGATTCTGTTGGGTGAGACCCGTGGGTGAGGCCCATGTGTTAGTAGCAGTATAGGTGAGACCCAGGAGCAGGATTGCTCAGTAGTATGGTTTGGGTGAGACCCGTGGGCGCGGCCCGTGCGACAGTAGCTAGGTAAGTAACACTAGAGGGATAGGCCGCTCTAGGATATAGCCAGGTGAGACCCGTAGGCGAGGCCCGTGAGAGTATAGCAGTGCTGGTGGGATCTGGTAAGGACCTTAGGGTCAAGATAGGGATCGAGGATCCCATGACTTGTAGCGCCAGAGTCGTAGAGTAGATAGAGCAGCTTAGATAGCCGAAGTTTCTTCGGCAGTCGCTGGGAGTGACTAAGAGATTGTGCTGGGTGTAGTAACTGGTGGGAGTCTAGTAACCCGTATATTGATAGGTTAGTTGGGACCAGGGTGGTCTTAGTTCATCTGGAAGGCGGATAAGCGACAATAGAATTTTCAGTTAGTGGTGGTAATGATAAGAGAAGTGTAGTATAAGGCAGCTGGTTGACCGGGGAGTGCTACGCCTCTCACAGCAGGGTTGAATAATCTCAGAGGGAAGGGTTTGACCCTATTACGCAGCTCTTGTCTTAGTCCAACCGTTGTAGGGACGAGTCCTTTACTCGAAGGATTATCTGATCCATTTGCTGGGATGGGTTCTCGGCACTAAGTTATTGTAGTATGAAGTATTCAGTGAGTACCGGAAGTAGTGACCAACACTGAGAGTAGTTGGAGTAATAGATACCGTGAGGGGTATGTCCTTCATGGAAATTGAGGAGGTGGTTGGTTATAGAAAGTTGCCTTGGGAAGGCCAGTGATCACGTAAGGAGAAGGGGGTGGACCCCTAGGATGTCCAACATGGGTAACCGGGGAGTACCGAAAGGATTTTCGGTTGGGTAAGAGCCGTGTTCTCAGGATTTTTGGTGATTAGAGTGCTCTCGAGGTTATTATATTCAAGGGCTAGTTTTTAGCCGTAATGACCGGACACGAGGCCATTGGAGGTAGTCCTCCAAGGATCGTATTTAGCAGGAGTTGTATGCATCAGGAAGGCGTGTACTGAGCAGAGTTCAGAACAGTTGACCGTAGCAGACTTCGAGGACTAAGTCTAGTTTAAGTGGGGGAGAGTTGTAACACCCTTTTCGGAAAATCATTCATTTATGGATCCAAAACTCAAGACTATTGGAGTTTTGGTCATTTATGGGTTTTGGGTTTTATTCAAGAAGGTTTCAGGTCAAGGTGTGTTGTTAGAAGCGTAGGGCTTCTCGCCACCTTTCCATAGATATAAAGTTCATCGGAAACAGATCTAGAATGAAGGAGTTATGACACTTCGAAGATATCGACATTTATGACCCCTTAATGGAAAAGTTGACAAGGCAGTCCCTAGCATGAACAAAGTGCACGCGTGTGTTTAGCTGGGTACGCCCAACATATGACTGGAGTACGCCCAACGTAGCGGGGCAATTGATCGCAGGTGTTGAAGCCGTACGCCCAACGTACGCTAAAAGCCTTTAAACCCTATTTTTGGGAGTGCCACTATATAAAGAACATAATGGATTCAACCCTAGCCCCCATATCAAACTCCCTAACTTTAAAAGAAACCCTATAACACCCCAACCTTCATTTTGTGAGATCTTGACCTTGGGAAGCTCATTTTGGTGGTTTAAAACTTGGAAGAGAAAAGAGGAAGATTGGTAAGGAGGAACCTTGGAGGCCAGAGCTTATACATCTGAGATAGCATCATCTTTTGGAACTCTTTGATGGTATAAAGCTCACAACTTTGCTTAAGAGTGCTTAGATCTAGTATGGTTTAGTTTTTGGTCCGAAGGTGAAAGATTTATGGCTTAAATCCGATTTCCAGACCAAGGGTTGCCTCCCTTGGTGCTAAATGAGTCCCTAGAACAAAAAGTTGATATATTGAGGGTCAAAATGAGTTCATGCTTGAGTTAAGACCTTGTTCTATGGAAATAGATTATGGGTTTTGGAGTTGGAGCTTATGTGAGTTATGGAAGCCATAAAGTAAGAAGCTTTATGGTTTTAGACATCAAATAAGACCTAGATCTGAGTTTGTAGCCTCTGAATTAGAGCATTAAACACTTAATGGAAAACTATGATGAGCGTACATGCAGGTACGCCCAACGTACGCGTCGTCAAGCCTGTATGCTAAGCGTACATTGGAGTACGCCGTGTGTATCGCTGCCAGTTGGGTTTCAAGCATTTGGGCCTCGGTGTGGGTTGTGCTTTGGGCTATAGGTCTTTGGGCCTTAGTGGGCCACCAGGAGTCAGTGATTATGGGCCAAGTATATGTGTTGGGCTTAGGGTAAAGCCCAATAAAGGAGGTTGGGCCCAATGTAGCAAATTGGGCCATTAATTGGCCAATAGTGGACTTGGGAAGCCTACCTAGTGTTGGACCTTTTTATATTATGTTTTGGGCCCTAGTTGTGGACCATTATGGGGTAGGGGTAAAATGTTCATTTTACCCTGAGAGTGATTATGATATTGGGCTAAGTGATATTGTGATCTTGGTAGCTCAGGGAGCCAAAGAAGCAGCAATTGGGGATGTTCCAGTTAGCAGCAGAGGGCGATCAACAAAGTTCAGCAGTGCAGGTGAGTTTCCCTTTGTGTGGATGGGTCTACGGCCATAATGCCGGCCCATGTAGTTATGAGTAGGAAGACCCGAGGGTTAGCCCTAGGCACTGTATGCTAGTATGATAATCAGGACCAAGGTCCAATGTTAGCGGACGGGTACCCAAGGAACGGTTTACATGATAGTTTATACTTGTTATCTGTGTGATACATGTATGTGCCTGGTAGGGAGGTGAGTGTGGGCGAGGTCCCGTATCTCACCAATAACAGAGTGTGGACGGTGTTCCATATCTCATTAGCAGCAGAACAGGGGCGAGGCCCAAGGTAGGAAGGGAGTGAGTGTGGGTGGGGCCCGTATGTCACTATCATTAGGAGCGTGGACGGGGTTCCATGACTCATCAATAACAAAACAGGGGCGGGGCCCAAGATAGGTGAGGACTTAGAACAGGAATCCAGTAGTATGTGTTCAGTTTATGTGTTATGATATGATTGTATGTTAGTATATGTTAGCGGGCGGGGCCCAGAGATAGACGGGGCCTAAGAGAAACAAATCTGTACACCGAGCGGGGCTCGAAGCAGGCGAGGCCTATTGTAGCAGGCAAGGCCCAAAGTAGCGGGTGTGGCCCAATGCTTGTAATATCTGATTATGTATGGTATGTGGTAGATTGGGGAACTCACTAAGCTTCGTTCTTACAGTTTTCAGTTTTGGTTTTAGGTACTTCTGGTAGTGGAGGGAAGAGCTTGGGGTGATCGGATGGCACACACCATTGTTTAGTCAGCCTGGGATGTTTTACTCTGATAATAAGAATATGTTTTGAATTAACACTCCAATTTTATGTTACGATTTATGTTATGGCTTGGCGAATGTGGTTTAAGTAACATTTTAAAAATGAAATTTTTAGTCATCATTTTTGGGGCGTTTCATTATGATAAAGATAAAAGATGAAAAGATAAAAGATAAAAGCCTAGGGTTAATGCGTTAGTGAGTTGGTTATTCATCCAAAAGCCTTGATTAAATTTTGCATATCCAGAATACCTATAATTGTTAATCTTGAGAGAGCTAGGAAGTTATGTATTGATCTATACGGGTTCATGAAAACCCCATCTGCGATTGCTAGCTACAATCTCGACAGGATACCTTCCATATAAGTTACTATTCAATGTCTGATGAAGCGTGGTGATTAGGGTTACATTTATGGTCGTAGTGTCGATTATAAGGGCTAATAAATTAAAAATTGCCTTAGAGATTAGATTACCATTAGAGACGTCTGGTATGGTAATTAAAATAAGTTAGAATCGTTAGAAATCCTTAACAGATAGTAAATTAGGGTTAATGAAAGATAATCCTAATTAAAATACGTTAGGATCGTTAGAAATCCTTAAAAGATAGTAAACTAGGGTTAACGAAAGATAATCCTCACTAAAATACGTTAGGATCGTGAGATATTCTGAAAAGATAGTAATTTAAGATTTACAAAAGATACCCTAAAAAGTTTGAAGGCTAGGTAAATAAATAAGAAAGGTTTTCACAAAAGAAAAGTATTCTTAAAAGAAATTCAAAATAAAAACTTGTTTACTCCCTAACATTATGTTTAATTTCAAAATGCATGTATTCTCAGGTTAATAGGATTCACACTCTTTATATAGTCACACTGCTCGATGTTTTCGGCAATGGCCAGGCAGGGGGTGTGACACTGTAGCCTTGGTTTCTCTTAAGGAAAAATGAAGCATGACAACGACTTAGATATATCTGATTAGGGTGAGGAGAGTGATGATGATCTTGTTGGATTAATGTCTAAGTTCATAACTATATTTGGTATGTAATTGACCCGACCCGACATGGTCCATTTAGGTTGCACTTCACCGACACAATTTATATGGATAGTCTTTTGAGAATAGTATATTTATGATTTATATTAATATATTATAAGTTATAATATATTAATATGTAATCATATTATTTAATTAGTATTGATCAAGAATTAATTTATAATTAATTAAGTGATCAAAATGAACTAATTAAATATGGACTCTTATATATATGGAATGGGCCAAGTTCATTTAGGTTGGGCTAAGCTTTCATGGATAGTCCATGGAGTGTTTAACCCATGGATCATATGAAATGAAAGGTCATGGGTTTAACCCTAGTCTCCATACTATATAAAGATGTCATTGGTTGGTGAAATTGCCACTAGTGTGGGTACACTAAGAAGGGCTAGCCGATTTCACTAGAGAGAACCAAGTATCCATATTCTCTAAAGTCTTCCAAGGTGTTTTGGTAATTTGTGATTCCACTTGAGGCTTCCACACTATTGGGGCTAAGCTCTTAAATCTTGAAGACATCAAGCTACATCAAAAGGTATGTCATCTAACTAGTCTTTGTAGTATAGTTGCTTCATAGTATGCTAGTTAGGATTAAAGCCTTGGAAAGTTCATATTAGCATGTATAATAGAGAAAAAATATATCCAAGGTTTATAGGGTTGCATGTACACCATAGGAGTGTTAGAATGCTCAAAACCCAACAGTGGTATCAGAGCCTAGGCTTGTTTTCTTGTTATCCTTGCAAAACTGCTTAAAGATCGAAGTTTTTTGCTGTCTGGGCATCTGAATCGGCGAGTCCATCAGGAGACTCGGCGAGTCCATGCCTAAAAAGTGATCAAAACGATCCAACTCGCCAAGTTGGTTCATGCACTCGACGAGTTGGACCCCCAGACAGCATAAATTCGACTTTTTAGGCTGGAATTGGACTAGGAACATTACCCTAAGATGTTTTTAGACTTATAAACTTGTTTTTGATGTGGTAATGTTCATGCTAATCCAATTTCAAAGACAATTGTCAATAGATACATGTTTTGTATTAGTTTAAGTGTTATGCTAATTACATGAAAAAGTTTGATTGCAATTATCTTGTTCATATGAGTTGCTTAGATTAATAGAAAGGTTGATTGATTATGTGTCTTTGATCCATTTTAATCTAAGATTTGATTCTAAAATGTGTTTGTGTAACTTGTCCAAAAGTTACATGAAAAGTCACATTAAAGATTCTTAAAACTCATGAAGGATGGAAAAGGTTACAAAAATGAAGAGTCTTGTCTCATTGAATGGTTTTATGACGCCATAACTTGTCCTCAAGTTATGGAAGTTCAAGAGTCACTTCATTAAGTAATAAAATATGTAACCTTAATTAATTCCATAAGTTATAAAATAAAGAAAACTTAATTCTTTTATTAGTTTAAAGTCTTCCATAACTTGTCCTCAAGTTATGGAACTTGAAGAGTTTTTTAATTAAAACTACTTTAAACACATAAGTTATGGAATTAATTAGTTTTCAATAGTTTCAAAACTTGCCCTCAAGTTTTGGAATTTGAAAAGTTTTCTCTTATGAATACTTTAATTCCAAGTTAGCCCTTAGAATTTTAGACGATAAAATTCAACCCTTATAGTTTATAATATTATAAGTTAATAATATTTATATATGTGTATAAGAGTAAAGTCAGTCTTACCGTTAGTAGGCCTCATTCACGAAGCCGACCTATAAGGGGTGTATAAGGTTACTGCCTATAAAATGGCAGTTTAATGGGTGTCCACTCTCACCCACCGCTTCCTTGACCGGTGGAGGGTTGTTAGCCGAACGGGTAGGACAAGGACTATAATTTTCCCTTCATTAAAAGTATTAATGATAAATACTAAGTAACTAAACCTTTTATAAATACCCAATATTAGTTACTTAGGAAAATGTGAATAAGGTGCTAATCCATGAAATTACACTTTGCACTTTGTTTAAGTCGGTTAGTGGAGCGTGTGTGGTTAACTGACACACTAACTCGTATTTAACAAGGTATGCAAAGGGTAACTTAATGTTTATCATAGTATCGATGGAGTATGTGTGGTTAACCGGCACATCGATTGAGGGGTAAACACTTAAGGGTACCAAGTAACTTGCATGGTTAATTCACACCTTGTTTTGTGATCCTCGGCATCCCAGTCACAAAACCTGAAGGGCACACTCGAGATTGAAACATGCCATTGAAAAGTTCAATGAATCTCAAAAGATCTAGGAGTTTCAAATCCAAGTAAAACCTAATTAAATTATTACGTTTTCATGGTGGAAATTGGTGAATCGTCATTCACCTACCTTCAAATATTCTATAGCTTGGATTACGGCATCCCTCTTCCAAGTTATAAAATATTGTGTTGGGTCCTAGCCTTAATGTTTCATATTGGGTGTTATATTAAGGACTTTAAATCAACTATCTCGAATATCTCCCAAAAAGATGTCTGGTTCAGACATCTATGATCTTCCCAATTCTCTTGGAACTTCTCTTCCTCCACCTCCTCCAATTATTCTCCCTAACCCACAAGTTCAAGGTCACTCAAGCCCTATTAACAAGGCAAGGTCTAGGTGTGATCACATCTTGGAGATGAAGTCATATATTGACAAGCCGAGAGAGTTGGGTGTCAAAGTCTTGAGGCAGTTGGTGGTTCAATCACTTTCTAAGTCACATAGTGAGTTCCTTTGGGACTTCTATGAAACAGACTATGACAAGACCCTTAATGATCTTATCTATTTGCTTGGTACTGCTGAATCAGCAATGATTTGGAAGGCTAGTGAAGCAAATTTGATTAGAAGTTCGACATCCCAAAACTTTATGGATATTGAAAATGGTGACACTGGAAATCCAGAAAAAGCATTCTTTTCCCAATGGAAATGGATCGGCTATAGTATACTCTGTTGACCAAATGGTAAAGAGAAAGGCTAAGTCTGAGATTATCCCATGTACCATTCCCAAAGGATCCATATGGTTCTATTGCCAAAAAGGAAAGGGCATTGGTTGCGAAGCTGCCAACTTTACCTAAAAGATCATGAGGCTGGTAAAGTAAAGAAGTTTGACTCTACTTCAGGTAAAGTCCATTATCAAACTCTATTAAGTTTCTATTCTTAGATTCTTATTACATGATGTGACTAGGTCACATGTTGATGTTTTAAGAATCAAAGGAAAAGTGAAGGAAACTTAAAGAAAGAGTATGCTGAATTTGGTCGCGAAGATGGATTTCTTTCGCTTGGTTGAAGATTGAATTTTTGAGCTACTTCTTAGGAGTTATGATAGATTGCTAGGAAACATGTAATAACATAGTTTTCATTTCAAGTTACATTGTAAGGAAAAAGTTTTTTCCGCATTTTAAAATAAATAAAAGTTTGTTTTACTTTATTTTTATCTCCTTACAATGGCATTCATGAAAACTTGATGTTTGTATGGTTATAGCAATATTGGAAATATGAATTTGATTCCTTCATTTGTGGTAGTGTCTAAATTTACCAAATAAGGAAAGATTCTTATCACCCAAGTTTTAATTGGACCGAAACTTGGAATCATGCTAGTTGTATAGTATGATGAATGAGAACTTTCAAGAATTGGAAAATTAAGATTAATTACTTGTTCACATGGATGTGTGAGTCAAGTAAAGGACTAAGGGATCGAGTACACATTCTTGTGCACTTGTCAAAGTCCACTACAAAAGATGGATAAAACTATTCATCATGATTTACTAAGGTTTAGTAAATATGATTTTACTTACAAGCTTAAGTATAATTGTGAAACATTGGAAAATTTTCAATGTATGACAGAACGAATAAGAAGAATCAAATTAGGCAGAAGGATAAAAGTTTCTCAAATCTGAAAAGATGGGAGTGTACTTTAGTATCATGTTTTAAGATCATCTTAATGATTTTGAGACCTTATCACAATTCATCCTCTAAGTGCATTCTGATAGCTAAAAAGAGGAGCTATGAATTGTTGAAGTGGTCAAATGAAGAAGATGAGTCATACTTCGTTTCAAAACAAGTCTTAGAGTCATACTCCAATATTGTAAGTTGAGTGACATATGTTAAAGAAATGTTTAAAACACTTGTCAAATGTAAGAGTAAAAGCTTTCTACTCTTGTACATTTAAAATTGGTAAGTTGTGATGTTTTGGATAAAACAAAGACCAACTAAGGCTAATTGTGTTAAGTGTCTGTCTTGATTAGAATCCACACACTATCTCTTGAATATTTGGCAAGAAAGTCTTATAGGTTAAGGAGACAGTGGGAGTCTAAAAGATCCTGAAAGGGTTTCAAGAAGTAATCAAGAACAAAAACCTGTATTTCATCACTAGCACACAACTAGAGGTTTATAACCTATCGTGTTGACATTTCTGTGCCCATTCTAGTTAAGTTGGCTATAAATTTGAGTTCTACATGTTCTCAATTGTTTGTATAGCTACTTGGTAGCAATGGCGGGCCCTTGAGTTGCCAGGTGGCAAGAAGTTAAGATTGCACAAGTTCAATCCATATGAGGTAGGATTTGTCACTAACCTAGTCCTGTGATTATGGTTTTGACAAATTCACATGGATAGGAACACTTACACCATAAAATCTAAGTTTCATAAGGTTTCTCTTCGATTCATGAAAATGATGGTAAGGAAACTCTTTCACTAAGTAGATTTTGAGTAGATAGCAATTGTGGGATTGACAAAAGGTCTAAAAATTTTGATTACGACATCCCCCTTCATAATTGTTTAGACACACATGTGAGCTATCTAAGAGAGGTGTATGATATTGATAAAGTCTTACCAAGGCAATCTAGTATCAAAAATCTGAACTTTGGTAAGAAAGTCAATAAAGTATTGATTTCTAGAAGTCCAGTTGATTTCTGGGTACATGTCAAAGCTAGTGGGAGCATAAGTGTTATGCTAATAAACATCATGTTAGTGGGAGCATGATAATTATGATAAAGGTTGCAAGTTAGCAATGTTAATTATAGCAAACAAAAGGTATCAATTGGAAAAAAAAGTTGTTTTCTATAATTAAGGGAGAGGAAATTGTACTTCATCTCAAATCTAAAAGCTTAGATTGAGGTTTTAATCGAATTTAGTCAAGAATATATATGAATTTCATGTTTGAATGGCTTAACATAAGGAAATTCTATATATGGGTCCATTATTTGCGTTCTAAATAATTCGATTATGATTACGACATCCCTTTTCATAGTCTGGATTATGAGAACTTGGCAAATTGAAATGGAAATATTATAGCAAAAGACCGGTTTAGTCTTTATGTGAGACATCATGAATCCTGTCCCATATGCTTCGGATATAGGATCGATTACATGTGCTATATTCATCCTTTCTAAAATTTTCCAAATGCCTGGGGCATTAAGAAGGGAAACGGTCTAGAACTGGATATGACTAAAACGATTAAGCAATTGTCGAGGACAATCTAAGGTTTACCAAAGATTGGTTGCTTAGGGACAGTTGGAAGTATAGTGTTAATTGTTGGAAGGACCATATTGACATATTCTAAAAAGAGGCAACTCTTGTTCCGAAGTGGTAGTCAAAATGGGAATATAGAGTTGTCGTCATAGGTGGAAGCAATCTGTGTAAGGTTAAATAAACTTAATGCAAGAAGCATGCTCAAAGCAATGCGCTTTGAATATGAGATATCATTCCCATGGAATTTCTCTCCTTGGGAATGCTCTGTAATGTTTGTTGTCAAGTCTTTGTGACTTTGTGCATAATCATTACAAGAGAATCATTGCATATAAGTTTAGAATCTGACAGATTTCGGTAAAATGGCATGAATGTGGAATTCCTGCATTTTCCATAAGAATTCAGGAGAGTGAAATTAGAATCATTGAAAGTTTGGTCAATTGGTTTATTTCACAAAGTAAGGATCATAGACAAACATAGAGTTCATACTTGGTGTATGGAAAAGCTACTGTTTAGAAAAGAAAACATAGTGTACATGCTTGGAGAATGCGACACCTAGTGTTTATAATTCAAGTATAAAGTTGATAAAACCGAAACAATGAATAATGAGTAATCAATATGGTCATAAATAGAAAGTGTTTTATTTATATTCATAGGTTTTGATACCATATTAGATTCATTTATTCTTGTGTTTCACTTTGCAAGTTTTGACTTCCATAATATCTAGGTTATTCTTCCGGAATGACTAAGTTATTCAAACCATCCACAGTCGGTCATATGTTGGAAGTAGATATGAATCAAGACTGTCATGGGTTGGCTTGTAGAGGTCCAAGTTGGTGGACAAAGTTGTGCTACAATACTCATGAGTGCTCATAAGTTCCGAGTATTGGATTCAACCCGTGTTCATTTGAATCACTTCATGGATTTTATCACGAGTGATCATGAGACGATAATATCTTATATTATTCAAACCTAGAGATATGAGTTGTTACTATGAGTTGATAGTACATTGATTGCATGAAAATGCATTGGTAAATCGATGTTATAAAACGTGCCTTTGTGTATGATTCAACAAGTAGCAGAACAAGTCATATGAGTCGAAGTTTATCCATTCCTTTTACCTTCAGGATAAAAGTGATATTGGTGGGCCCCTCGATGATTTAATGATGACACATGTGAGTGCTTGGCCAAGCCAGGACTGATTTGATTTGTTCAATCAGTCAGTCATCATGAATTGGAAATCGGGAAACAACAAATGGACAGAGAGAATGATTATAATCCATGTCTTAGTCCATATGATATCTAGAATGGAGGAATATATGACCCCTTATCTAATAGACATGTTCGTTGACAAGATCAGAGTTCGACAACAGCTTTAAGAGCTACGATTGCTAGTTAGGTTTTGAAGTTATACTCAATAATAGTTTTAGACTTATCCAAGTGGGAGACTGTTGGGTTAATGTCTAAGTCCATAACTATATTTGGTATGTACTTGACCCGACCCGACATGGTCCATTTGGGTTGCACTTCACCAGCACAATTTATATGGATAGTCTTTTGAGAATAGTATATTTATGATTTATATTAATATATTATAAGTTCTAATATATTAATATATAATCATATTATTTAATTAGTATTGATCAAGAATTAATTTATAATTAATTAAGTGATCAAAATGAACTAATTAAATATGGACTCTTATATATATATATATATATATATATATACATGGAATGGGCCAAGTTCATTTAGGTTGGGCTAAGCTTTCATGGATAGTCCATGGAGTGTTTAACCCATGGATCATATGAAATGAAAGGTCATGGGTTTAACCCTAGTCTCCATACTATATAAAGATGTCATTGGTTGGTGAAATTTCCACTAGTGTGGGTACACTAAGAAGGGCTAGCCGATTTCACTAGAGAGAACCAAGTATCCATATTCTCTAAAGTCTTCCAAGGTGTTTTGGTGATTTGGGATTCCACTTGAGGCTTCCACACTATTGGGGCTAAGCTCTTAAAGCTTGAAGACATCAAGCTACATCAGAAGGTATGTCATCTAACTAGTCTTTGTAGTATAGTTGCTTCATAGTATGCTAGTTAGGATTGAAGCCTTGGAAAGTTCATATTAGCATGTATAATAGAGAAAACATAGATCCAAAGTTTATACGGTTGCATGTACACCATAGGAGTGTTAGAATGCTCAAAACCCAACAGATCTCACTAATGAACTTGTTGCCAACGATGCTCTTATTATCAAACATTATGAAGAAAGCAGATCAACCGAGGTTTGAAGAGCTCAGTTTAAGGGAGGTAGTTCAGTGAGGAGATCTTCTTCAGAGAAGAAAAAGTCAGGTAATTGTTTTAACTATGGTAGCTCTGACCATTTTGCCAGGGACTGCAAAGGAGAAGAAAGAAGCTCAAAATCCTGAGAATTATGAGGTGATGTATGTGACAACCCGAAATTTCTATTATGTACAACATTTCAATTCAATAGAAGTCAGAACTGTTGCTGCTAATTTTCAAGCTTTTTGGAATAAGTTTGAGTATTTTAAGATTAGCACTTGAGGAGATATCAGGAGAGAGGATGGTCTAGGTTTTATTGTGCAACAATAATACCCCAATGATCCAAGAATTTGGAGTTTACGGCCTAAACAAAGGTTTTTACGGTCGTAAACCCAAATTGGGGGTATATAAGTGACACTTAGTCATTATTTACCCTTTTTCACAAAATCAAGATCCAAATCTCAATTCTCTCTCAAGTATCATCCAAAGAATTCTTCAAGATCTTCATCTAGTAAGTGTTTCTAGCCCTTTTAAGTTAGTATATCGCTTAACCTAGTGATTTAACACACTTCTATCCATGAAATCTTTCCAAAAGGTTGATTCTTCAAGTTTCACCAAGAACACCAAGAACACACACTAGTGTTCTTGGACTTTTGGACCTTTTTCAAGATTCTATATTGTAAGTACTTCTATCCTAGAGTATGTTAAGGCTTGATACACTTCTTTACATCATGAAAACACCATTGAAACCCAAGATCAAAGGTGTTTACGGTCCAAGAACACCTTGGACCGTAAACCTAATTTAGGGCCAAAGTGATCCTTGTCCCTTCACAAGCTTTGGAAACTAGTCTAGACTCATTCCTTTATATGTTTAGGACTTGAAAACATCAAAATACCATTATCCATAAGGGTTTACGGTAGTAAACCCAAAAGGAAATGGTCTTAAGGCCGTAAACTCCTCAAAGGAGGGAAATGGTGCCCTAATCTCTTCCAAAGGCTTAACCATCAAGTAGAAATGCTTCTAAGGACTTGTAGAACTTCAAAACAACGCATGGTGAAAGGAGCATGAGTTTACGACCGTAAACTCCTGAGTTTACGACCATAAACTCAATGAGTAATGGTCACAAAACCGTAAACTCATTTAAGGGGGTTTCCTTGAACCCTAAACGCAATAGCAATGTCCTACAACACTTAGATGCAATCCTTGGGACTTATAACACTTATATAAAGTGTTTAGCAAGTCCTAGGATGTCTTAACTTTGTTGATTAGTTGTTTAAACACTAATTGGATACATATATGTGTCATTATATGTAACTAGGATCCCTTTGTGCGCTCAAGTCTTCACTTGACACCTAGCAATCCTGTTTCATCAGTTCATCCATACCACTCACTACAAGTGAGTTCATACCCCTTAAATTGATCTTTTAAATGTTTTAAATGCTTTTATGAGGGGGAGGGGGGAATACAAATTATAGTTATTATATCAATCACATGTGATTAATAACTACCAAACGAGGGGTTTTTATACTTTTCAAACTGTGTTATCAAACTGTTTTGCTTCAAACTATTTTGCAAAATCTTTTGCTTGTTAAATACTTTTACTTAAATTCATTTTATACTTCTATATTGTCAAATGCATGCATATGTATGTATAGTTATATAAGTAATGTTTAAAGGACTTAGGAAGGCTAGCTCGCTTTATCTCCTTTTCCTCATTGGGATGTGGCTTTAGGGCATCGGTTATCCGTCCGAAGGTCATCTAAATATTAGTTATATATTATGTATACATATATAGACATAGAAGTTTTATCAGTCAATTCAATACCCTTGGGTAGCAAGGGTATACATTCATGTTCATACGTACAAGTCATATTACTAGTAAACTACGATAGGCGTAGTGTAGGAAGTTACTAATACTATTACTAGACCAAAGAATCATACAATGAGTCAGTTCATTCAAGAGTCAATACTTGCTAGATAGAGAGAGAACATTCAATACAGCTAGCAGGCACAGTACATTACAATACAGGATAGATAGAGAGAGAACATAAAATACAGCTAGCACGCACAGTACATTACAATACAGGCTAGACAGAGGGAGAAAATACATTACAGCTAGCACATTCTATACATATGCAGTTTTACAGTTATGAGAGCCACGTTCCGGGGCATGCCACTACCTGCCATGGCCGTTCATGTCTCCAAAATCTCCTTAATTGGGGAGTGTATGATTTTGCGTATATATATACTAGATTAACTATCCTACCCCTCGCTGCTAGCTACAGTAAGACTTAATTGTCTATGGGTGCCAAATGTCATTTTTCTCCGACATTGTACTTTGTCGCGTTCTATAGTCGGTAGCAGGATACAAGCTGCTCATCATTATACTTTAAATTATGATTAGTTTAAGGTAGTTAGTATAGTGGTAGTTACTTATTGTAATACTAAAGTACTACATCATTTTCCCATACATTCATTTCGTGAACAATCACACGATGCACGGTAATGTAAAAAATTTATTTCTGATAAATGATAGTCGGATTTGGGAAAATACACACTCTTACAAGAGACACACACATACACTAGATGCCTTGGTAGAAGGCTACTTTTAGTAGGAAACATAGGGTTTTCTAGGAGAGTTCAAAACGTCTTACAAAACATCTTACAAATACTTTCATACAAATAGAGACACTAATATACTTATGATCTCACTAGGTTTAAAGCTGATACTCTCTTTCAAAATAACTTGTATTCTCAGGTCACTAGTAGACAGGTACCAGTGCCAGGTTTTGAGAAGATGGTGCTCGTTCAAGACTCATATTTTATTTTGATATACATATTTTTTGGTGTCTATATAACTTGACAGAACACACTTGTATGAAATTATATTACTAATGCAATGGATGATGTTGTTGCTTGTTTACTACTATTCATTGTTGTGATAATGTACATGACGTCCTCAGCCCCAGAATGTTTCCGCCGTTCATGGTTTTGGGGTGTGACAATGTACAAGAAGCTGTTGGCTCATATGAAGAGGGTGAACATTTATTTGCCAAAAGCTTTCATTGAAAAACAAGAGGATCATGAAGAATGGGTGGAAGAAGAGGAGACTTCTGAAGATGAGGGACTAAATTTTACGGGGGTGAAGGTTCTTATCAATGATTCCCCTAATGGTAATCTTAATATGTGTGATGCTGATGATTCTAATGCTATCAAAGGATCATGTCTAAATCTAGGAAAAACTTGGTACCTAGGCAGTGGAAGCTCTAGACACATGAATTGTTTCAAGTCCCTCTTAACAGACTTTGCAGAGAAGGATGGTCCAATGGTATTCTTGATGGGTTTTGAGCATTCTAACACTTCCTAAGTGTACATGCAACCCTAATAACCTTGAATATATGTTTTCTCTATATACATGAAAATTTCTTTTTCAAGGTTATTTCCTAACTAGCATGGCATGGGGAATAAATAAAATATAAAACTAGTAGAAATACATACCTTGATGTTTCTTGGATTCCTTCAAGACTTTGTGAGCCTAGCACCCCAAATGTTGTGCCTCAAATGCTTCACACAACACCACAAAACTTGGAATAACTTGAGAGAATACTTCTAGCACTCAAAATCGGTTATGCCCTCTCTAGTAACACTAGGTCACGATTTTGCTAGCCAAAGGGTTCCTTTTATAGTGGTGTCACAATTAGGGTTTCATTAAGAAGACCCATAATTGTCATGACTCTTCATTTCTCATGACCCATGGGTTTGTAACTGC
This sequence comes from Lactuca serriola, assembly GCF_051521515.1. Classification (NCBI taxonomy): domain Eukaryota; kingdom Viridiplantae; phylum Streptophyta; class Magnoliopsida; order Asterales; family Asteraceae; genus Lactuca; species Lactuca serriola. The sequence goes on along the minus strand of NC_136412.1, from coordinate 97,275,737 downwards.
CATGGACTATCCATGGACCTTCAAGTGGTTACATCCATAACCCATAAACCATGGATCATTAATCCACCATAAAAGAATTGATGATTGTCATAATCAACCCTATATATTAAATTAGTCTCACTTCAATCACCAAATTAATACTAGATTAATACTTGATCAAATACTAATTAAATAATAGTATTATTAATAGATTAGAACTCATAATATATTAATAATCATAAGTGTCATATTCTCTCATTTAGTCTATCCGAGTATTGCAATGCCATGCAACCCAAATGGACCATGCCGGGTCGGGTCAAGTACATACCAAATATAGTTATGGACTTAGACACTATATCCAATAGTCTCCCACTTGGATAAGTCTAATAACTATATTTGCAAATATGACTTCAAAATCCGACTAGCAATCGTAGCTCTTTCAAAGTCTCTCGAAACTGAGATGATGATGATACGCCATTTAAGATAAGTGATCATATAATCCTCTGCTCTCATGATATCAGCCGGACAAACACATGGAACATGGTCTTACTTATTGTCCAGCATTTGTTTCTCGATCTCCGATTTGTTTCGACATAGAACTAAATTGAACACATCAATTAGGTTCTGACAGGGCCCGGTACATAGGTCAAAACCAAATCATCGAGGGGCCCAAATATCGCTTCTATTTCTAGAAGGAATAGATAAACTTCGACTGATATGCTTGTACTAACTACTTGTTGAATTACTCACAAAGGCACGTTTTATAACATCAAGTTACCAATGCGTTTTCGTACAATCAATGAATAACCAACTCATAGTCAACAACTCATATCTCTAGGTTTGAAGATTTATATGATATTACCGTCTCATGATCACTCGAGATAAATTCCATGAAGTGATGCAAGTGAGCGTGGGTTGAATTCAATACTCAGCCCTTATGAGTACTCATGAATGTTGTAGCAACCATTGCATTGTCTACAGCACTTTAGACAAATCATACAAGCCAAATTCATGACAGTCTTAAATCAATACTTACTTCCAAAGTTTGACTGACTGTGGATGGTTTGAATAATAACATGATTATTCTGGAAGTAAAAACATGCAAAATTGAAACATAGTATACAATCAGCACTGGATAGTAACACCTTACTCATAAATAAATAACAACTTTTATTTATCATCAAATGTTAATTACATTTTACAAGTTTCAGGAATCTAATTAGTAAAACTAATATCATCCTTCAGCCCAATGCGCCTCGCATGCTGAAAATGCTTAACCCTACTCAGTCCCTTCGTGAGGGGATCTACCGGGTTCTCATCTGATGATACCCTCTTTGCCACGAGGATTCCTTCTTCTATTCTATTTATGATGAAATGGTATTTTCTGTCAATGTGCCTAGATCTCCCGTGATCTCTTGGTTCTTTCACCAAAGCAACCGCACTTTCACTGTCATAGAAAATTTCCATTGGCTTCTTTATAGCTGGTACAACTCCAAGGTCTCCGATGAAGTTCTTTAGCCATATCGCCTCTTTTGCTGCCTTGCTTGCTGCTATGTACTCTGATTCACAAGTTGAATAAGCTACTGTCTCCTGCTTGGAACGTTTCCAAGTAATTGCTCCTCCATTTAGGATAAAGACCCAGCCTGACTGAGAGCGGAAATTATCCCTATCAGTTTGAAAGCTAGCATCACTATATCCTTCCACTCTCAAGTCATCACTGCCTCCGAGGGTAAGGACCCAGTCCTTAGTCCTTCGCAAATACTTGAGAATGTTCTTTACCGCTGTCCAGTGTGCCTTTCCAGGGTTCCCTTGATATCTAATGACAATGCTCAAAGCAAAGGCCACATCAGGGCGAGTACAAGTCATAGCATACATGATCGAGCCCACAACGGAAGCATATGGTATCTGACTCATTTCAGCTATCTCAACCTCTGTGCTCAGACTCTGAGTCTTACTTAGCTTGGCATTACTCTGGATTGGTAATTCTTCTTTCTTGGAATCTTGCATACTTAACCTCTTCAGTACCTTATCCACATAAGTACTTTGACTAAGTCCAATTAGTCTTTTACTCCTATCTCTCAATATCCTTATCCCTACGATATACGCAGCTTCCCCAAGGTCTTTCATAGCAAAACACTTCCCAAGCCAGGCCTTAACCTCCTGCAAAGTTGGGATGTCGTTTCCCATGAGAAGTATGTTATCCACATACAACACCAAGAAGCTAACTATGCTCCCACTAGCCCTGACATACACACAAGACTCATCCTCACTCCTAGAAAAGCCAAACTCTTTGACTTTCTCATCAAAGCAAAGATTCCACCTGTGAGATGCTTGTTTCAATCCATCAATGGATTTTTCAAGCTTACACACTCTATTACGGTATTTTGGATCGACAAAACCCTCTAGCTGAGCCATGTAAACATCCTCTGCCAACTTTCCATTAAGGAAAGCGGTTTTAACATCCATTTGCCATATTTCATAGTCATGAAATGTAGCTATGGCTAACAACACTCTAATAGACTTAATCTTAGCTACTGGTGAGAAGGTCTCATCATAGTCAACTCCCGGAGTTTGAGTAAAGCCCTTCGCAACCAGTCACGCTTTATAAGTGTGTACTTTCCCATCCATGTCGGTCTTCTTCTTGAAGATCCATTTGCACCCAACTGTCTTACGACCTGGTACATTGTCAACCAAGTTCCAAACTTGATTGTCATACATGGACTGAATCTCGCTGTCCATAGCCTCCTTCCATTTCGCAGACTCAGGGCTTGCCATGGCTTCCTTATAATTATTAGGTTCATCCAAATCTATCAGTGTACTATCACTGATAAATGTATCACCTTCAGTGGTGATGTGATAACCATAATAAAATTCAGGTGTGTTCCTCACCCTAGTGGAATGTCTTGGATGTACAGACACATCTATCGGCTCAACAGGAGTTTCCTCCTCAGGTTGGCTAACAACATTTGAGGTTCCTTCACCACTTGACTCTTGAAGCTCTTCAAGGTCAATTTGCCTCCCATTGTCCCCTTGGCTTATGAATTCTCTCTCACGAAAGACTCCTCTTCTTGCTACAAAGACCACATTATCACTGGGTCTATAAAAGAGGTAACCAAAGGATCTCCGTGGGTAGTCGATGAAAATACACCTCTCGCTTCGGGGCTCAAGCTTGTCATGAGTCTCACGCCTCACAAAAGCTTCACAACCCCAAATCTTGATGTGGTCCAAATTGGGCACTTTCCCAGTCCACATCTCGTGAGGTGTTTTGGCAACCTTTTTAGTAGGGACTAGATTAAGGATATGGGCGGCAGTCTCTAAGGCATACCCCCAAAAAGAGATTGGTAACGAAGCTTGACTCATCATGGAACGAACCATATCCAACAGGGTTCGATTGTGCCTCTCAGCTACACCATTCAACTGTGGTGTCCTGGGAGGTGTCAATTGTCAGACAATCCCACATTCCTTAAGATAGTCAAGGAACTCAATGCTAAGATACTCTCCTCCCCGATCAGATCGGAGCATCATGATGCTCCTGCCCAATTGATTCTCAACTTCCTGCTTAAACTCTTTTGAACTTCTCAAAGGTTTTTGACTTATGCTTGATTAAGTAAATATATCCATATCTATTGTAACCATCAGTAAAAGTCACATAATAACGATTAGCATCCCTTGTAGCAACTCTGAAGGGCCCACACACATCCGTGTGTACAAGGTCCAACAAACCTTCACCCCTATCACAAGTAGCTGTGAAGGGTGACTTTGTCATTTTTCCAAGTAAACAAGACTCGCAACTATCATCTGACTTGAGGTCAAATGATTCCAAGACTCTAGCCTTTTGGAGTTGGCCTATGCGCTTCTTGTTAACATGTCCAAGACGACAATGCCACAAGGATGCTTTGGCCAAGCTATCAGAAGAATCAATATACAACACATTATTTCCTAAATTGTCTACAACATTCACAGCTTCATATACACCATCATAAGGTATTGCTTTAAAGTAAAATACATCATTGTAATAAACATTAATACCACCATTTTTATTATCAAATGAAATGTAAAACCTTGTTTGTACAAGCCATGAAAAGAAATAATATTTATCGACATTTCGGGCGAGTAACAGCACTTATTCAAATCTAACATTAACCCATTATTAAGCAATAAAGAATAAATTCCTATATTGGTTACAAGTGATGCTTTCCTGTTGCCCATGATTAAGTTTATCTTCCCGTGCTCCACTTGCTCACTTCTTCTTAGTGCCTGCAAATCAGTACAAATGTGAATACCACACCCTGTATCAAGCACCCAAGAATTAGCATTAGATGAGTTGTTAGAAAATATTGTGTAAATACCTGCATGGGTGGGTTTAACCTTCCCATCCTTTACATCTTGCAGATATTTGGCGCAGCTTCGCTTGAAGTGTCCCTTATTTTGGCAATAGAAGCACTGTGCTTACTTTGGGTTTGAAGAAGGATTAATGGGACCTTTCTTTGTCGCACTTGAAGAGGAACCATCAAGAGTCTTACCCTTGGTACCCTTCGAAGGGCTTGTCCTCTTCTTACCCTTCCCTTGCCCAATTGCAAGAACAGGGGCTGTTAAAGGAGTAAAAGTAGCAACCGCTTTACCCTTAAGAACAGGGGCTGTTAAAGGAGTAAAAGTAGGAACCATCAGGGAAGTCAACATTGAGCTTTAGCAACCGGTCAACGAACCTCTACATCTTCTGCAAGTGACCGGTGATGGGTTCATCATCCTTCATCCTTGCGGTTATCATGGAGGAAATGATTTCATACCTCTCTTGACGCACGCTCTGATGGTACCTTTCCATCAGATCTAGGTGCATCTCATAGGGGTAGAAATCTTCATAAGATTTTTGGAGTTCCGGAGTCATTGTGGCCATCATGATGCAGGACACCTTGGTGGCATCCTTTTCATGTGCAATGAACTCCGCAAGCTCTTCTGGAGTAGCAGTGGCTTCATTAACAACCTTAAGCTCCCTGTCAAGGACATATTCTTTGTCCTCATAGCGGGTAATCATCCTGATGTTTCTGATCCACTCATTAAAGTTGGATCCATCAAAGATGACCTTACCACACAAGTTCATTAGGGAAAAGGAGCCTGTCGGGTTTGAGCCAGCAGCGTTATTGGAAAACATCTAGAATAAAAGGAAGATAAGTTTCATTAGATTAAGAGTCCTTAATAAGTCACTTAAATGAAATATTAAGGCTAGGATCCAACAAACTATTTATAGTGGAAGAGGGATGCCGTAATCCACACTATAATATATTTGAAGGTAGGTAAATGACGATTTACCAATTTCCACCATAAGAACAAAATATTTTATTATTAGGTTTTATTGGTTTTGAAACTCCTAGATCTTTTGAGATACATTGAACTTTTCAATGGCATGTTTGAATCTCGAATGTGCCCTCTCAAGTTTGTGACTGGGATGCCAAGGATCACAAACAAGGTGTGAATAACCATACAAATTGACTTGGTACCCTTAACAATATTACCTAATCGATGTGCCGGTTCACCACACATGCTCCACCGATCTATAATAAAGTCAAGTTACCATTTTCCACTCTTACTAGTCCATGTTAGTGTGCCGGTTAACCACACACGCTCCACTAACGACTTGGTAAGGTACAAAGTGTAATTTTATGGGCTAGCACCAAATTCACATTTTCCTAAAGTAACTAAGACTGGGAATTTATAATGTATAGTTACTTTATAATTCATTATACTTTTAATGAGAATTTAAAGTTGTATCCTACCCGTTCGGTTAACGACCCTCCACCGATCAAGGAAGCGGTGGGTGAGAGTGGACACCCATTAAGTCATTATTTTATAGGCAAAAGCCTTATACCCCCCTTATAGACCGTCTTCGTGAATGAGGCCTACTAACGGTAAGAATGACATATTCTTATACATATCTATATAATAAGATTATAATAATAGTATAAGTGTTGATTTTTAAACTTTTTAAAAATATAAGGTTTAATTTTGGAATTAAAGTATTAAAGTGTAAGACTTTTCAAATTCCAAAACTTGAGGGCAAGAATTGAAACTATTCGAAGTCTCTTCGATTTGTAACTTATGAGTTTTAATGGTTCATAAAAATGAAGACTCTTCATGTTATGAAACCTCTTTAGTTCTTTAATAACAATTTAAAGAAGTGACTTTTGGTTATCCATAACTTGAGGACAAGTTATGAACACCATCATTACCATTAAGATCATGAATTAAACACACATGGACGTTACACATAGTTCCTATGATCTTCTAAAACTCATAAGAGCATAAATTCATATCAAGCAATTTCAAGAAATCATATAAACATATACAATACTTGAAAATTAATAAAAGTCATGTAAAATGGTTTAACATAATCATTATCATTTTGAAAAACAGATTTTACAAGTCCAAAATAGATTGGGATAATGATCTTAATCCATTTCCAGCAACAAAACACGAAAACACTGCCCAGCACGCACCGAATCGTCGAGTGCATGATCCTACTCGACGAGTAGGATGCATTTGTTCATGGACTCGGTGAGTCCTCCCCATGAACTCGGCGAGTCCAGTCGACAGTGAGCAGAATTTTTGATTTTCAAGCAGTTTTGCATCAAGTATACAGAAAACAATCGTAGTATCTGATACCACTGATGGGTTTTGAGCATTCTAACACTTCCTAAGTATACATGCAACCCTAATAACCCTGAATCTATGTTTTCTCTATATACATGCAAATTTCTTTTTCAAGGTTATTTCCTAACTAGCATGGCATGGGGAATAAATAAAATATAAAACTAGTAGAAATACATACCTTGATGTTGCTTGGATTCCTTCAAGACTTTGTGAGCCTAGCACCCCAAATGTTGTGCCTCAAATGCTTCACACAACACCACAAAACTTGGAATAACTTGAGAGAATACTTCTAGCACTCAAAATCGGTTATGCCCTCTCTAGTAACACTAGGTCACGATTTTGCTAGCCAAAGGGTTCCTTTTATAGTGGTGTCACAATTAGGGTTTCATTAAGTAGACCCATAATTTTCATGACTCTTCATTTCTCATGACCCATGGGTTTGTAACTCCCATGGACTATCCATGGAGCTCCAAGTGGTTACATCCATAAATCATAAACCATGGATCATTAATCCACCATAAAATAATTGATGATTGTCATAATCAACCCTATATATTTAATTAGTCTCACTTCGATCACCAAATTAATACTTGATCGAATACTAATTAAATAATACTATTATTAATATATTAGAACTTATAATATATTAATAATCATAAGTGCCATATTCTCTCATTTAGTCTATCCAAGTATTGCAATGCCATGCAACCCAAATGGACCATGCCGGGTCGGGTCAAGTTCATACCAAATATAGTTATGGACTTAGACACTATATCCAACAATTCTTTGGTGACAATATTGGAAGAGCTATTACGGGTGTTGGAACTTTTGAATGCAGGACGATCAAGCTGAATGATGTGCTCTATGTCGAGGGTCTAAAAGGCAATTTCATCTCCATCAGTCAACTTTTTGATGCTGGTTATAAAGTTCTTTTCAACTGTCACGAAAGGTGTTTGATTCTGTGAACAAATTTTTGCTTGCTACACTCAGGGAAAACGAAATTTATATGGTTTGATTTTGTTTATTTGGACATTGATATTTTATTTGTTGCTTCGCTACTTTTAAATTTTTGAACATAAGCTACTACAATTTTACTTTATTTTTGATTTTGTGCATTAAAAGATTTTCTTTAACTTTGATTTTACCAAAGGAGAATACATTGTACATTTTTCTACTAACATTGCCTACATTGTACAATTTGATAGGATGGACTTTTGAGAATAAGGTTATTTATGATTTATTAATATATTACAAGTATAATATATTAATATGAAATCATATTATTTAATTAGTATTGATCAAGAATTAATTTGGAATTAATTTTATGATCAAAATAGTCTAATTAAATATATGGGGATTGATTGTGTAAATTAATTATTCTTATAGTGTGGGCTAATGATCCATGGTTATTTAGGATGGGCTAAACCAATGAGATAGTCCATGGAGGTTTTAACCCATGGATCCTAAGTAATATGAAAGGTCATTAGGGTTTGCAAAGATGTAACCCTAGTACTATAAAAGGAACCCCTCATGACCAAAATCGGTTACACACATATACACCATCATTCTAAGAGTTTGATATTGATTGTGTGCTATGTAACTTATTCTATCAAGACTCCTCTTGAATATTGGTGTTTATGAACCATTAGAGGCATCACACTTGAGGTGCTCAAGCTTTCAAAGGTCAATAACTAGAAGTCCTTCTGAGAGGTAAGTTATCTAACTAGTTTTATTGTTCATTTGTCAATTTGTATGCTAGTTAGGATGTATGCTTTGGAAAATTGAAACTATGCACGTGTGATTAGAGAAAACATAGATCCAAAGCATTTAGGGCTGAATGTGCACCATAGGAGTGTTATAGTGCTCAAAACCCAACAGTCTCATGTTCTGCTGAAACATTGAGCATAACCCAATGGCTTGCCCTGACTGCACAGTCATCAATGTAAGAGATACTTGTCTGGTCCTTAAATGACAAAGGGTTGTTCATGTCCTTGACCTCCTAGAATGAGGTATGACATGATACCATTATGAATTAACGGTGAATCTTTGATTCTAGACTACAACTAAGCCTTGTGATGCAAGGATCAAAAATATTTCTTGCTGATGAGTTATATTTGTTAATGATTAACATTGATTCCACCTAAATGTGACTGAAACAATCCATTCTTTCCTTTATCTTATTAATAAAACATGACGATTCACTGTGATATACCACACACTGATAAAAGTTTGAAACTCTGTGCCGATGGTTAATCTATGTACCGTAGGCTATCACACACACCAATCCATTCTTGCCCTTATATTTTTCTTTAAAGATTTTATGATTCAGCATAATGTATCATACAATGATGAGAGCTTGACAAATCTATGTCGATGGTTAAGCTGAAACACCATAGCTTATCACACATATCATACCACTCTTGCTCTTCTTCTTCTAATAAAAGTGATTACTAAGTCTGCATATGAAACCACATGCTGATGAAATCTCGCAATACTATGTTAGAATGATAGTTTAAGCCCACACTATCAGGAGATCTCACAAATTTACTAAATTACAAGCTGTAATTTTTTTACACTAATTGCTTCTGCTGATAACAATTTCCGCTGATGCTATGTCTCGTTGATGTATTATTCTTATCTCAACGGTAAATTTTTGGATGATGATTAAAAGATCCATAAATATCTTGGGATACGAGATTTTTACGACGGATATCTCTTCAATCATGACTACATAAAAGGAATGAAACTTTTTGGTATAAATTAGGAATACTCACTCCTAGGTCAATTTTACAAGTTATTCAAGAAATTTGGTATCTCCTCTCTCTTTCGTAAAAGGCTCACTCAACAATCATCCTCCTCAAGCTTTGACCATATCAAAGCCCCTGTACGAGTTTGCCCCCAATGCTAATGTCGTCAAAGGTCCTCATGCCCCTGACTCTCCCATCATCATTCAAGCAACCAATTTGGCATTCTCTGATGACATCCCAGAGCAGTTCGCCAACTTAGGAATGAAAGATTTTGTCAACTATGTAAAGAGCTCTCCTCTTAGATATGAATCTTGCAAATTCCTGAACCCATTCTACCCTAAACGAGTATGTGAGCTATACTATTCATGATCTGTTAATTTTGATGCTCGAACCATTACTAGAACCATTGGAGATGGTCAATATAGGGTTACTATTGATGTGGAAGCTTTCGATCCGCTCTTCGTCTTCCTTGATTTGAAAATTACTCTGAAACTCCCTCGGAAGAAAGTTGTAAGTTCGTTCTTGAAAAATTTGGGTATAATTTCATACTTCAAAGCATCACTCGTGATCTATACAAAAACACTCTTCGACAGTGTTTTAATATAGGATGGAAGTATTTAACAAGTGTTATTGGTAAATGTATTAGACACAAGACTGGGATTTTGGATCAACCGAAACTCTTTGAGCAATGGATTTTGTTTTCTATTGTGTACAACAAAAGACTGGATTTTTCTTAACTTTTTATTGATCAGGTGATTGATTGCATCACCGGGAACAAAAATCTACTACATGTTCCCTATCCCCGTTTGCTTGGACCGATCTTATCTCATGAGGATGCCTATGTTGAAATTCATGAGATTCTTATTCCATTTCTTGCCCTTTCCTCAAAGATTATTAACGTTGTTCCTCCAGAAGGTTTCTTGCTTAATAATGTGAAGATGAAAAAATGGACTGACAAAACCTATGTGGTTGAATCCTTTAACTAAGAAGAATAGAATGACGAGGATGATAATGATGATGATGACGACACTGGTAATAAAGAAGGGGTTGATGAAGAAAAAGACACCGATAAAGATGAAGAAGAATCAACCGCTGATAAGGGAGAAAACTTTGCTCAGGGAATGAACTCTCATCTATGGGTGAACAAGCACATTTGATTCTAATCTACTACTTCATCCACTCCCTCTATTGATGATGATGTATAATGTGGATCAAACCCTCTTTTTGTTGAAAATATTGAGCCAATGATCCAAGATGTAACTTCTCCAAAATGAAAGTGTCTCTATCCTCAAGCTAAGACTATTCATCCTATGCCAACTCCTATCAAGACTGCTTATTTTCATCACGATGATCAGGAAGAATCCAACTCCAACTTTCAAACTGTTGTGCTTTACCAACTATCTCTAATAATGCATATAACTCAATCATTGGGAAAGAGGATGACTAAAGTAGAAAGGGATGTGGCTGACATAAAGCGATTTATGGCCCTGTTTGATGATGATGTTAATGATATGGTTATTGATGACACCCCACCAAACTCTCCAGGTGATAATCCTCCTCCACCCTACCTCCATCATCAAATCCTCCACCACCTCCTCCACCATCTCATCCACCTCCTCGCACTCCTTCACCACCTCCTGGCTCTCCTCCTAAATTTGACGCTGCCAAAAAAGGGGATAATAATCAAGGGAGTTCTGATCAGCAAATGCAAATGGTGGTGATTGCACCAACTCCATCTTAGCCTGAGAATCCTGAAACAAGAAGAGTTCAAGTTGTTCAAAAGGAAGTTGGTGTTGCTGATATTCCAAACACTGATGCAACAACTAATGATCAGCCCATTCCAAAAACCGGTGATCAATCAGAGACCGATAATTGTGAAGGGTTTCTTTATCTTGGATTCATGTCACAAGCTTCTGTTTCTTCTATTCCTTTGAATTTCGTCTACCTTGATTCATAGTTTGAGGGGGAGGTTCCTCAAGGAACTAATAGTGACATTGATTCCGATAATGATCATATCAATCATCGAAAAAGGAAGGCTTCCTTCTCAGGGGGAGCTCATTATGCTAAAGCTGGAAGTTCTTTACTGCTGGTGATCCTTCAGTACCCCCTCCCTCCTTCCAAGAAAAGAAAGATGAGAAAGCTCATCTTTGATTTGAATGAATTGGCTAAAAAATGGAGTTTAACTGTGGATGAAGTAAGAGAGATCATGATTAAGAATAATGCTGCTATTCGACAAAAGAAAGAAGCTAGAAACGGAGAGCGTTTGACTGCTAAACTTTCTCAAGCTCTTGCTTCTTCTGATGAAAGCTCTAATGATAAAGTCAAGAAAATTCAGCTCTTCAATAACAGTGTGGAGAAATAACAAAGGATTTTAGACTTGAATGACTGGATTGATAGGAAGAAGTTTGGAGACGTTCTGACACGAAGAAAAAAGAATGATCCCATTATCAAAGTGGGATGCACCAAACCAAGGGATGAGTCACTGAAGCTTCACTTGGTCAGGAAGAAGACTAAACATGAATACACTGAGGTTTTATTTTCTCGTGAGCTAGTCAAATTTGGCTGCAACGAGCGGAAGAAATTTTAAGAAATTATTGACAAACACAAGGGTATTCATGCTCAGGTGGTGAAGTTGGCAATTCAACAGCTACTCAACAAAGTCAAGAAGCTGAACCTTGTGCCATCAGCTGGTCTATCTAGACCATCCTCCTCGTGAAGAACATGTGCTCCCATATAGTCCAAGAATACCAAGTTTCTTCTTCCTTATGGCACTAGGTACATCAACAACTAAATACCAGCGGATGTTGAACCAGTTCAGTACATGTTCATTCGAGAACCGAAGCATGTCATTTTTATCTTGATAGTCAAAATCACATGTGCTTTCAACGCACTTGTGATCTTCCTGTTGCTCCCACTGAACTAGAAATATGATATCGTGCACTGATATCTCTGGAGTTTAGTAGAAGATTGGATGAACTACAAATCGATGAATTTAGATAGGTTAAGCATGAGATCTTGAAAGAAGCTGAAAAATTCTACAATAGTTCTTTTGATGACTTTGAAGAAGAAGATTAGTTTTGACATCATCAGATATGGGGAGATTGTAAGGTCACACCTGATATTCTGATGAGTCAAACACTCTACACGCTATATCTCAGCATCAACGTCTACATCACCGCCAACGCCAGCGTATCAAGTCCATTAGCGTCAACACTTGGTATCATTATTCTGTGTAATATTTTGTATATCAGATAATGATATACATAAGTATAGAATAGATAGCAGATCCGATATTCTTGTGATAAGGATTGGTTCTTAGTATAGATTAGATACAATCCCTTCAATCAAGGGATATACTTGTATAGATTATCATATAATCTATATTAGGGTAAACCCTAATGTTGAGTGTTCGTCTTGGTGACTGTCTTCGTGACAAAGCCGTCTTCTTGGTGAAGACAAAACCTTTCTTGGGGAAAGAAAATTTGGATAACTCTCTGTGTTATTTACTTTCGGTTCTTTGTTTGCCTAGATTATTTTACTTTTGTTCTTTATACTTGAAGTGTATCCGATCGATAAAAACCTTCAACTCCAGAAGTTGGTCTCCTTTTTTCAAGTTGTAAGTGTCAATAGAGTTTCACTTTTCGCATTTTTCTTTTTGTCGTTTATAATTTCTTTTTTGTTTTAGGTCTCTAATCACATCTTTATCGACTTGAGTATCCGGGTTGAGAGGGCTGAGCAAGTTCTTAAATAGCAAGAGATAATGTGGAAAACAACCAAAGAGGATCTCTTGAAGTGGGTGGAACTTTTAAGCAAAGAGAAGGCCGAGAAAGAGGAGGAGCATGATATGGAGATGGTGAAGGTGATCACCGAAGTAAAGGCTAGTGTCGTCGTGGCTATTTGGGAATCCAAGATTAAGCTGGCTGAAAATGTGGCCAACGGAGGATCCTGGCATCTGGCTGGATGGCATGCAACCCTAGACAAATTAAAGGGTAAACATGTCAACACCATTCAGGATCCTAAAGGACAACAACCAAAGGCAAATAAGGAGGAGAAGACCCCAGGAAATGATGACCAATCCACGGTCTAGGCATGTTAGATAAAAAATATTTTACATGATTTTGTATAAGACAATTTTTTCTTCTCATGGAGTTAGTGTACGACTCCCTCTTTAGTCTATGGTTGTTTTATACTTCTCTACTTGAAAGGTTGACTTGTGTTGTTGTAGCAATAGGATTTCTGAGGATCCTTACATAATCAATATCATGAAAAGTTAAAGTCTAACAATAACTCTTCAAGATCTGGATAACCTGAAAATAGTTAGTCATCGATTTGGGTTCTTAAAATAGTTAAGATCTTTTAGGATAACAAACCTTCAAACATTAGGAAAAATAATTTTAAAGAATGGATAAATAAAACCTGGTGTTCTTTAGGATTCATTATCCTTTGAGTTAGGAGAAATGTCAAAGTTGTGATTCCTTTATTATGATTCGGGAGTTTTCATACGAAAGGATCCTTGCTTTAGGAGTTCATCATATAAGATCCTTATTGGATTATTACTTAGTGAACTGGGAAGCATTCCACCTTAGGAGTTAAATGGGATTAATTCCAACTTAGAATACAACCGGGAGAGATCCCTGTTTGTAGCATAATAATGCTACAAGATTTAGACATTTCATGGGGAATATCCCAACTTAAGACAACATGTTAGTGTTATAAACCTTAGGAAATTACTAGGGAAAATACCAACTTAAGATAACACAACAATGCTATAAACATTAGGAAATTAATAGGGAAAATCCCAACTTAAGATAATGTTGGAATAGTGTCTAAGCCCGTAACTATATTTGGTATGTACTTGACTCGGTTGTGCATGGTCCTTTTGGGTTGCCTTCTCCAAAGCAACTTGACAAGGTAATTTAAGGAGAAAGAGAGAGTATTATGATTTATTAATATATTATAATAATAATAATATATTAAAGGAGAAATCATATTTATTTAATTAGTATTGGTCATAAATTAATTAGGAATTAATTTGGTGACCAAAAGAGGTTAATTAAATAAAGGGGTATAAACTGTCAAATGTATGATAGTTGAGTTTTGGGTTAAGGAAAGCTAATGGACTTAAGGGGGAACGAAATTATGATGGGTATCCATCATATTTTCGTCCAGGGCCTTATTCCAGAAGGTTCCTTGGGCTGCTTGGTGGCTAAGCTGTCCATTAGGGTTTAGACTGAAACCCTAGTAACCTGTAAGTATAAATATGACCCCCCAGGGCATTGATTTCGGCTACCACTTGATTCTAAGAGAACCCTAGGCCGAATTCTAGCCTCTCTCTCCCTCTCTCATATTGCCTTCTTGCTTGTGGGGTTTGTGAACCATTAGAGGAGTTGCATTTGTGACTCTAAGCTCAAGAGAAGAAGAAAAGAAGATCTAAACCAACATTTGAAGAGGTAAACATCTAGATCTAATTCTACATGTTCTTTTTATTATTTGTATGCTAGATTAGGGTTTGTAAGTCTTGGAATCAAAGCATGTTCAATAGAGAAACCTAGATCCAAGCATTAGGGTTTGTATGAGCACATAGGAATGTTTCTTATGCATAAAACCCAACAGTGGTATCAGAGCTGTGATTGGTTTCAGTTGTATATGAAGCTTAACTGTTTTGTTTGCTAAAAATCGAGTTTTTGGCCTCTGCCCGACTCAACTCGGCGAGTCAGTATCTGGACTCGTCGAGTTGGCCCCTACTCGGCGAGTTCGAGCGTCAGACAGAGGGTATTTCGGGATTTAGCTGTTGTTTTGACTTGGATTTGATACTTAAATTGTTTTATGAAGTTAAAATCCGAATTTTATCTTAATTAAGTGATTATCCTTGCCAAAACAATAGATAATTTCAAATCTTTTAAATATTGGTTGTTTATATGATAAATATGGATTATTTAAAGTTATTTGGTAATTATCTAATGACTAAAATAAGATTAGGTCAAATATAGATAATTATGAAATTAATTGGTTAATTTGAATTATTTGTTATTTGATCCCTTGTGTTTTGAAAAAGTTTAATACTTGCCCTCAAGTTTTGAAATTTGAATTTGTGATTAAAAGTTTAATTTTGAGTAATTTAAATTTCAAACCCTTAGAATTTTACAAGTTTAAAATTCAACCCTATACTATTATATATTATTTCAAGTTTAATTAATATATATATATGTATAACTTAAAATGCTAGTCTTACCGTTAGTAGGCATCATTCACGACGCCAGTCTATAAGGTGGGTATAAGGTTGCTGCCTATAAAATGGCGCTTAATGGGTGTACACTCACACCTACCACTTGCTTGACTGGTGGAGGGTCGTTAGCCGAACGGGTAGCATAGGGCAACCCTCTCCTCATTAAAAGTATAATGCTAAATAAAGTAACTACATGTTTTACAAATTCCCATTCCTAGTTACTTTAGGGTAAAATGTGAGAATGATGCTAATCCATGGAATTACACTTCGTACCCTTGTCAAACGTTGATGGAGCGCGTGTGGTTAACCGACACATCAATTTGGGGATGACATTGGTAGTGAAGGGTGACTTGATGCTTGTCACAGATCAATGGAGCGTGTGTGGTTTACCGGCACATTGATTAGGTGATAGAGACATTGAGTGCACCACGTTGATTCGCATGGTTTTTCACAAATTTGTTTGCGATCCTCAATATCCTTGTCGCAAATTTGAAATGCATATCGAGATTTAAACATGCCATTGAAAAGTTCAATGAATCTCAAAGATCTAGGAGTTTTCAATACATTTAAAACCTAAATTCCTTTTCGTTTTTCATGGTGAGAATTAGTGAATCGTCATTCACTTACCTTCGAATTATTTACTTTTAGAGTACGGCATCCCTTTCTAAGTTGTAAATAATGTTGTTGGATCCTAGCCCTAATTTCTCATTTGGGTGTTTAATTAGGGATTCATTTCTAATCAAACTTTGTTCCTTTCCTTTTTCAGATGTCTGCAAACAACAACAACAACGCTTCTGGGTCATTCTCGTTGATGAACTTGTGTCAGAAAGTGACATTTGATGGTTCAAACTTCAACGAGTGGATGACGTATATTCGCATGATCACACGCTACGAGGACAAAGAATGTGTCTTTGATGAAAAGCTTGAGAAGATCATCCCAGATGTTGCTACTCCTGAAGAATTGGCCACCTTTGAGGCCCATGAGCATGATGCCACGAAAGTTCATTGCATCATGCTGGCCACCATGAACCTCGAACTCCAAAAGTCCTATGAGGACATGTATCCTTATGAAATGCATCAGGATTTGCTGGACAGGTATCACCAGAGCGCGAGGCAAGAGCGTTATGAGATCATTACTAACATGATCACCGCTAAGATGGGGAGTGGAGAATCCCTTACCTTTCATTTGCAGATATTGCAGAGGTATGTTGATCATCTTCTCAAACTTAATGTTAAGTTTGATGAGGATTTGGCTATCGACATAATCCTCCACTCCTTTCCCTCCTGCTACAATCAGTTTAGGATGACCTTTTACATGAACAAAGAGGAGGTCTCCTTGAGCAAGCTCCAAGGACTCTTGAGGACTGCTGAGAGCAACCTCAAAGACAAATCCATTGCACCGTCCCTTGCTGTGGCCACTCCCGTGATGGCAATAGGTCAAGGAAAGGGTAAAAAGAGGAAGGCTCCATGTAAGAGCCACCATAAGGGAAAGTTCTGAGATGGTTCGTCCTCAAGTGGAACCCAAGCTGGCCCTGCTAAGCCCTCTACCGATCCTAAAGAAGCAGAGTGCTTCTATTGCCACCAAAATGGCCACTGGAAGTGAAGCTGCCCATAATATCTGCAACACATAAGATATGGGAAGATTAAGCCCACCTTTTCAGGTATGTATTCTATTAAATCTAATAACTCATCATCTGCTACTTCATGGGTTCTTGATACAGGGTGTGGTTACCACATTTGTTCTGATATGCAGGGCCTAAAAAGAAGTAGGGAGATGGAACATGGGAAGATGAACCTGATTATGGGAAACAGAAGATCGTCGCCTGTGACCAAAGTCGGTGTTTATTCTTTAGTGTTAAGTAATGTGTTAGGGATAGATTTAGACAATTGCTGTTATTCGCCAGATATGGCAAGAAACATTATTTCATTTCACGGGTTGTTTAGACAAGGTTTCAGATATTCTTTTGATAATAGTAATGGTTCTATTAACGTTTATTTGAATGGTGTCTTTTATTTCAATGCATTACCTTGTAATGGGATTTATTAATCTGTGATGATTGTTGATAATTTAGGAAATAATGTTTTGAATATTGATTCGTCTACTAGTCTAGACAAAGCATACTTGTGGCATTGTCGCCTTGGCCATGTCAATAAGAAACGCATAGCCCAACTCCAAAAGGATGGAGTGTTGGAGTCATTCGACCTTAGGGACGATGACACGTGTGAATCTTGTTTACTTGGGAAGATGACCAAGTCACCCTCTACAGGCACTTGTGAAAGGGGTGAGGGTTTATTGGATCTCATACACACCGATGTATGTGGGCCCTTTAGATCCACCACAAGGGATGCTTGCCGCTTCTACGTGACTTTTACAGATGATTATAGCAGATATGGATATATCTACTTAATCAAGCAAAAGTCGGAAACATTTGAAAAGTTCAAAGAGTTTAAAAATGAAGTGGAGAATCAGCTGGGCAGGAAAATCAAGATGCTTCCGTCAGACCGAGGAGGAGAGTACCTTAGTCTTGAGTTTCACGTCTATCTAAAAGAATGCGGAATTGTTTCACAATTGACACCTCCGAGGACGCCACAATTGAATGGTGTGGCTGAGAGACGTAATCGGACCTTGTTGGACATGGTTCCTTCTATGATGAGTCGGACTTCGTTACCAATAGCTTTCTGGGGGTATGCCTTAGAGACTGCCGCCCATATACTTAACTTAGTTCCCACCAAGAAGGTTTCCAAGACTCCTCACGAGATGTGGACAGGGAAGGCTCCCTCGTTGGCACATATCAAGGTTTGGGGTTGCGAGGCTTTCGTAAGACGAGAGACTCACGAAAAGCTAGAACCTCGTAGTGAGAAGTGCTATTTCATCGGTTATCCGCAGAAGTCTTTTGGCTACCTTTTCTATAGATCGAGTGACAATGTTGTCTTCGTTGCTAGAAGAGGAGTTTTCCGAGAAAGGGAATTGATAAGCCAAGAAGACAGTGTGAGGAAAATTGAACTTGAAGAGATTCAAGATCAAAACGATGAAGGAACCTCTGACACTGGCACTCAACTTGAGGAGGAAACTCCTGTTGAACTTGTTGACGAGTCCTTACCTCTTCGACGTTCCACTAAGGCTAGTGTTCCACCCCAGTTTTATGGTTTTCATATTACTAGTGAAGAGGATACATTTATTAGTGATAGTACACTAGTAAATTTGGATGAACCTAGCAGCTATAAGGAAGCCATGGCAGGCCCAGAGTCTGCAAAATGGAAAGAGGCGATGGACAGCGACATTCATTCCATGTACGACAACCAAGTTTGAAATTTCGTTGATAATGTACCGGGTCGTAAGACAGTCGGGTGCAAGTGGATCTTCAAGAAGAAGAAGGACATGGATAGGAAAGTGCATACTTATAAAGCACGATTGGTTGTGAAGGGCTTTACTCAAACTCCCGGAGTTGACTATGATGAGACCTTCTCACCAGTTGCGAAGATAAAGTCTATTAGGGTGATGCTTGCAATAGCTGCATTTCATGATTATGAAATATGGCAGATGGACGTGAAAACCGCTTTCCTTAATGGAAAGTTGGCTGAGGATGTCTACATGAATTAGCCAGAGGGTTTTGTCGATGCGAAGCATCCAAATAGAGTATGCAAGCTTGAGAAATCCATTTATGGATTGAAACAAGCGTCTCGGAGATGGAATCTTTGTTTTGACGAGAAGGTTAAAGAGTTTGGCTTTCTGCAAAGCGAAGATGAATCTTGTGTGTATCTCAAAGCCAGTGGGAGTATAGTGAGCATCCTCGTATTATATGTCGACGACATACTACTCATAGGAAACGATGTCCCAACCTTGCAGGAAGTCAAGTCCTGGCTTCGGAAATGTTTCGCTATGAAGGACCTCAGAGAGGCTGCTTATATTCTGGAGATAAGAATAGTAAGAAACAGGGAAAAGAGATTGATATTACTCAGTCAGGATACATACTTGGATAAGGTACTAAAGCGTTTTAGTATGGAAAATTCCAAGAAAGGGGAGTTACCAATCCAAAGCAATACCAAGCTGAGTAAGACTCAGAGCCCAAGTACAGAGGCAGAGATAGCTGATATGAGCCGAGTACCTTACGCTTTCGCAGTAGGCTCTATCATGTACGCTATGACTTGTACTCGCCCTGATGTGGCCTTCGCTTTGAGCATGGTCAGCAGATATCAAGGGAATCCTGGTAGAGATCATTGGATTCCAGTCAAGAATATTCTTAAGTACCTTCGGAGGACCAAGAAATGGTTTCTAGTCCTCGGTGGGAGTGATGACTTAAGGGTACAAGGGTACACTGACACTAGTTTTTAGACAGATCGGGATAACTTCCGATCGCAGTCGGGCTGGGTCTTTACCCTAAATGGAGGAGCAGTGACTTGGAAAAGTTCCAAGCAAGAGACCGTACCTGATTCAACGTGCGAATCAGAGTATATTGCGGTGAGCGAAGCGTTAAAGGAGGCTATATGGTTGAAGAACTTCATTGGAGACCTTGGAGTTGTGCCATCCATAAAAGAGCCGATGGAAATTTTCTATGATAATGAAGGAGCCATTGGCTTGACCAAGGAACCGAGAGATCATGGTAGATCTTGACATATTGACAGAAAATACCATTTTATCAGACATCAGGTAGAAGAGGGACTCCTCGTTGTGAAGAGGGTATCATCAGAAGAAAACCCAGCAGATCCCCTTACGAAGGGACTGAGTAGGGTCAGTCACTTGCAGCACGCTAGGAGCATTGGGCTGAAGGATGATATAAGTTTGGATTAGATAGGAAATGTGTAATAGATAGTTTGTACTTGACATTCGATGAATAAATAAAATTGCGTTATTTATGAGTAAAGTTACTATCTTATGTTGGTTATTTATCTATTGTTTCAATTTTGCATGTTTTGACTTCCTGAATGATAGGATTATTCAAATAGTCCACAGTCAGTCATATTTTGGAAGTAGATATGAATGAAGACTGTCATGAATTGTTTGTAGATTGTCTAAAAGGTTTTAGACATAGCAAAAGTTTGCTGCAAAGTTCATGGGTGCTTATGAATATGAGTTGAGCATTGGAATAAACCCGAGTTTGCTGTATCACTTCGTGGTGTTTTACCTTAAGTGATTGCAAAGCGATAACATCATATAGTCTTAAAACTTAGAGATATGATTGTTGTTTGCTGGTTGGTTATGCATTGATAATGTGTAAACGCATCAGTAACTTGATGTTATAAAATGCATTATTGTGTGTAATTTAATTAGTAAATAATGGATGCATATGAGTCGAAGTTGATCTGTTCCTTTTATTCTATGAGAATAAAAGTGATATATTGGCCACTTGATGATTTGGTTTGACTTATGTGTCGGGCCCTGTCAGAATGAAGTTGATGTGTTCAACTAAATTCTATGTCAAACAAATCGGAAATCAAGGAACTCCTGCTGGACAATAAGCATTGTCAGCATGATATCCAGAACAGAGGATTATATGATCCCTTATCTAAAGGACAAGTTGATCAGAGTTGACAGAAAAGTATAAGAGGTACGATTGCTAATCGGATTCTGAAGTCGTATGTGAGATATAGTTACTAGACTTATCCAAGTGGGAGACTGTTGGAATAGTGTCTAAGCCCGTAACTATATTTGGTATGTACTTGACCCGGTTGTGCATGGTCCTTTTGGGTTGCCTTCTCCAAAGCAACTTGACAAGGTAATTTAAGGAGAAAGAGAGAGTATTATGATTTATTAATATATTATAATAATAATAATATATTAAAGGAGAAATCATATTTATTTAATTAGTATTGGTCATAAATTAATTAGGAATTAATTTGGTGACCAAAAGAGGTTAATTAAATAAAGGGGTATAAACTGTCAAATGTATGATAGTTGAGTTTTGGGTTAAGGAAAGCTAATGGACTTAAGGGGGAACGAAATTATGATGGGTATCCATCATATTTTCGTCCAGGGCCTTATTCCAGAAGGTTCCTTGGGCTGCTTGGTGGCTAAGCTGTCCATTAGGGTTTAGACTGAAACCCTAGTAACCTGTAAGTATAAATATGACCCCCCCAAGGCATTGATTTCGGCTACCACTTGATTCTAAGAGAACCCTAGGCCGAATTCTAGCCTCTCTCTCCCTCTCTCATATTGTCTTCTTGCTTGTGGGGTTTGTGAACCATTAGAGGAGTTGCATTTGTGACTCTAAGCTCAAGAGAAGAAGAAAAGAAGATCTAAGCCAACATTTGAAGAGGTAAACATCTAGATCTGATTCTACATGTTCTTTTTGTTATTTGTATGCTAGATTAAGGTTTGTAAGTCTTGGAATCAAAGCATGTTCAATAGAGAAACCTAGATCCAAGCATTAGGGTTTGTATGAGCACATAGGAATGTTTCTTATGCATAAAACCCAACAGATAACACGTCAGTGTTATAAACCTTAAGAAGTTAATGGGGGAAAATCCCAACTAAAGATAACATGTCAGTGTTATAAACCTTAGGAAATTACTGGGGAAAATCCCAACTTAAGACAACACGTCAATGTTATAAAATTTAGGTTTAACCGTCAGAATCTTAACATATGTTCAAAAATAAGAGGGTTGTCAAGTCACTGAAGTGTGAAATGATCCCCTTATTCACATCACACAACAAGATTTCGGGCGTCCAAACGAGGTGTAGAAACCTTAACTCATATAAAAGATATAAGTAACTCTATAGACCTTAGAGGGGATCAAGTACCCTTAATTGTAGGAGAGATGATAAGTCTCTATTTGTAGTTACTAGGATACTGTTGATAAGGTATCTAAGTCGAAAACTATAAGTGGTATGTACTTGACCCGAGAGTAGCATGGTCCATTTTGGGTTGTATTCACCAAAACAATCTGATAGGATGAACATTTGAGAAAGAGGTTATTTATGATTTATTAATATATTACAAGTATAATATAGTAATATGATATCATGTTATTTAATTAGTATTGATCAAGAATTAATTTGGAATTAATTTAGTGATCAAAAGAGACTAATTAAATTAATGGGGACTGATTATGTAAATCAATGATATATATATATATATATATATATATATATATATATATATATATATATATATATATATATATATATATATATGTTTGGGCAATTGATCCATGATGGGATAAGTTTATATAAGTTTCCATGAAGACTTAGTCCACATGCGATATGGATCATAACCCAAAGTGTATGGATTAGGGTTTACCCATGAGTCTTGGATTCCTACACTATATATATATATATATATATATATATATATATATATATATATATATATATATATATATATATATATATATATATATATATATATATATATATTGTAAAAATCGTTTGACGGTAGCTCGACGGTCGACTGGTGTTAAGGGATTAATCGGTCTCGGCGGGGATTAATCGAGGATTAATCGGGGACCATAAATTATTAATAAATATTAAAATTAATTAAATATTAATATATCATAAAAAAACAAGTACTTCAAAATTAGAAAATTAGAAAAGTTGTAATTTGGAAATTTGGAAATACGAAAATATGAACATTTTGGTATAATATTTGAAATTTTGAAAATTTGAAAATTTTGGAGTAAAAAAAGAAAGTTGGTTTTTTGAATTTTTCTAAAAAAAAATTTCAATTTTTTGACATTTTTTCGATTTTTTTGACTTTTTTCTGATTTTTTGAGTTTTGTTGACCGATTAATCCCGCCAAACCCGATTAATCCTAAATTTCCGATTAATGCCTTAATCCTTGACGGTTGGAGAACGGCAAGCGATTAATCCACGATTAATCCCGATTTCTGCAACCATGATATATATATATATATATATATATATATATATATATATATATATATATATATATATATATATATATATATGACCCTATGGCCTAAAATCGGTTATCCTTTGTGTTCTTAGAGTTCATAGAGCCGATTTTGAGTGCATAGTTTTCTCTCTCAAGTTCTCCAAATTGTTGGTGTTTTTTTGTGAGCCATTTTAGTCACACTTAGGGTGCTAAGTTCTTAAAGGCCAAACATATCAAGCTATAACAAAAGGTAATTCTATAACTAGTTTTATAATTCACATGTCATGCTGTATGCTAGATTACGCTTCATGCTTTGGAAAAGTTGTTTGCATGTATAACTAGAGAAAACTTAGATCCAAAGCATCTAGGGTTGTATGTGCACCTTAAGGTTGTTATAGTGCTCAAACCCTTCAGTGGTATCAGAGCCTAAGGTAGTTTCTGTTATATTGTTGCTTATTTGATTGTTCAAAGTTGAAGCAAACTGAAAATGGCTTTCTGCCAGGCTGAACTCGCCGAGTACATTGATGAACTCGATGAGTTCATGATTATCTCGATGAGTCCAAAGCCTGGCTAGATGAGTTGCACTGGCAGATGGCAAATTTTCGGGTTTTTGGCCTATATTGGACTAGGATCACTACCACAAACTATTTTGTATCATAAAATCTGTTTTTTTCTGATTTAGTAGTGATTGTACTCATCCAGTTAGAAGATAATTGTCAAAATTTTAAGATAGTTGTTGGTTTATATGAAAAACAAAATTATTTGTAAACTCTTGATTTGATATTATCTTGCTTTACAAGTTTGGTTAGACCAGTCCTAAATTATATGATAATTTACTTGTTAAAATTGATCTACATGCTTTTAATGACTTCCATAACTTGTCCTCAAGTTATGGAACATAAAAAGCCTCATCCATTAAAAATGACATTAAACTCATAAGTTATGGAAATGAAGAGTTTTGAAGAGTTTTAAAACTTTCCCTCAAGTTTTGGAATTTGTAAAGTCTCACTAATGAAACATTTAATTCCAAACCCCAGAAATTTAAAAGTTTAAAATTCAACACTTATACTATTATAATATTATAAGTTTAATATATATATATATATATATATATATATATATATATATATATATATATATATATATAAGACAAGTCAGTCTTACCGTTAGTAGGCCTCATTCACGAAGTCAGTCTATAAGGGGGGGGGGGAGGGTATAAGGTTACTGCCTATAAAATGGTGGTTTAATGGGTGTCCACTCTCACGCACCAGTTCGTTGAGTGGTGGAGGGTTGTTAGCCAATCTGGTAGGATAGGACATTAAATCTCGTTAAAAATATAATGATAATTATAAAGTAACTAAATGTTTTATTAAATTCCTAATCTTAGTTACTTTAGGAAAATGTGAAAATGATGCTATCCCATTAAATTTCACTTTGCACCTTGCTAAAGTCGTTAGTGGAGTGTGTGTGGTTAACCGGCACACTAACTTGGACTAGTAAGGGTGGCAAAGGGTAGTTTGATGTTTGTCATAGATCAATGGAGCGTGTGTGGTTAACCGACACATTGATTAGGTGATAAATGACATCGATTGTGCCAAGCACATTTGCATGGTTATTCACACCTTGTTAGTGATCCTCGGTATCCCAGTCACAAACTTGAAGGGCATAATCAAGATTTAGACAGGCCATTGAAAAGTTCAATGAATCTGAAAGGAATCTAGGAATTTCAATTCATTTAAAAAATAATAATCAATTTCGTTTTTCATGGTGGAAATTGTTAAATCGTCATTTACCTACCTCCAAATATTTTGCAATTGGCTTACGACATCCCGCTTTCAAATTGTAAAATATTGTGTTGGGTCCCAGACTTAATATTTCTTTTGGGTGTTATATTAAGGATTATTATCTAATCTAAACTTTTTCTTTATTTCTTTTTAGATGTCTTCCAACACCGCTTCTGGCTCAAACCCTGATGGCTCTTTTTCTGTCATGAACTTGTGTGGGAGAGTCATCTTTGATGGTTCGAACTTCAATGACTGGATTCGGAATATTAGGATGGTCACTCACTACGAGGAAAAGGAATATGTCTTTGACAAAGAGCTTAAGGAGATTGATGAGTCCACTGCCACTCCTGAGGAGATCGCTGAATATAGGACTAATGAGAAAGACGCCACAAAGGTGTCTTTTGGCCACTATGTCGGCTGAACTCCAAAATTCCTATAGGGACTACTACCCTTTCGAGATGTACCAAGACTTGGTGGAAAGATACCATCAAAGTGCTCGTAAGGAAAAGTATGAAATTATTGCCTCCTTGATAACAACAAAGATGAAGGATGGAGAGTCCATTACGACGCACTTGCAGAAAATGCAAAGGTTTGTGGACTGCTTGCTGAAGTTGAATGTGAACTTCGATGAAGAGTTGGCCATAGATATCATTCTACACTCTTTAGCTCCCTGTTATGATCAGATCCGTATGACCTATCATATGAACAAGGAGTAGGTCAATCTTAGCAAGCTTCAAGACCTTTTGAGGACTGCTGAAAGTAGTCTCAAAGGTAAATATGTTTTTACTACTCCTACTCCTACTGCTACTGACCCTGTCTTAGCAATCGGACATAGAAAAGGAAAGAAGAGGAAGAATCCTTCTAAGAGTCGCAAGGCAAAGTCTCTTAAGAGATCCTATTCTAGTGAGACCAAATTTGGTTCTAATAATCCCTGTCACCAAGATCGGGCTGAAGGACGATATTAGTTTCAATGATTAGATAGTTGTCTAGAAACTTATAATAGATCAAATGCAATTAGTTTCATTGATTAGATAGCTATCTAGAAACTTGTAATAGATAAAATATAATGATTAAATAAATGTAATTAGTTTCAATGATTAAATAAATGGTTTTTTATTTATAAGTGAAGTTACTATCTTGTGTCAATTGTTTACTATTGTTTCAGTTTGCATGTTTTGACTTTCAGAATAATTAAAATATTCAAACTATCCATAGTCGATCATACTTTGGAAGTAGGCATTGAGACAAGACTGTCGTGAATTTGGCTTGTAGATTGTCTAAAGTGTTTAGGCATATCAAAGTTTGCTACAACATTCATGAGTGCCCATAAGGTCTGAGTATTAGATTAAACCTACGCTCACTTGAATCACTTCATGGAATTTATCATGAGTGATTGTGAGATGATAATATCATATAGTCTTCAAACCAAGAGATATGAGTTGTTGACTATGAGATGGATGTACATTGATAGTGCGAGACCATATCAGTAACTTGATGCTATAAAACGTGCTACCGTGTATGATTTAACGAGTAGTTAGTACAAGCATATGAGTCGAAGTTTATCTATTCCTTTTAATCCTTGGAGGATTAAAGCGATATCTTGGTCCCATCGATGATTTTGTTTTGAATTATGTGTCGAGCATGGTTAGAACTCAATTGATGTGTTTGATTAAGTTCTATGTCAAACAAATCGGGAATCGGGAAACAAACTATTGGACAATAAGTGATGTTCCATGTATTTGTCCACACGATATCTTGAAGAATAAAAGATTATATGATCCCTTATCAAAAATGGCGGGTCGGAGTTCGACAACGGATTTTAAGAGCTACGATTGCTAGTCGGTTCCTAAAGTCGTACCGGAAGATATAGTTATTAGACTTATCCAAGTGGGAGATTGTTGACTAAGGTGTCTAAGTCCATAACTATAATTGGTATGTACTTGACCTGATAGTAACATGGCCCATTTTGAGTTGCATTCACCAAAACAATCTGATAGGATGAACATTTGAGAAAGAGGTTATTTATGATTTATTAATATATTACAAGTATAATATATTAATATGAAATCATGTTTTTTAATTAGTATTGATCAAGAATTAATTTGAAATTAATTTAGTAAGAAAAAGAGACTAATTAAATTAACGGGGACTGATTATGTAAATCAATGATATATATATATATATATATATATATATATATATATATATATATATATATATATATATATATATATATATATATATATATGGTTTGGGCTATATATGGTTTGGGCTATTGATCCATGATGGGCTAAGTTTATATAAGTTTCCATGAAGAGTTAGCTCACATGAGATATGGATCATAACCCAAAGTGTATAGATTAGGGTTTATCCATGACTCTTGGATTCCTACACTATATATATATATATATATATATATATATATATATATATATATATATATGACCCCATGGCCTATAATCGGTTACCCTTTGTGTTCTTAGAGTTCATAGAGCCGATTTTGAGTGCATAGTTTTCTCTCTCAAGTTCTCATAATTGTTGGTGGTGTTTTGTGAACCATTTGAGGCATCACACTTGGGTTGCTAAGTTCTTAATGGCCAAACACATCAAGCTAGAGGTAATTTTATAACTAGTTTTATAATTCATATGTCATGTTGTATGCTAGATTACGCTTCGTGCTTTGGAAAAATTATTTGCATGTAAAACTAGAGAAAACTTAGATCCAAAGCATCTAGGGTTGTATATGCACCTTAAGGTTGTTATAGTGCTCAACACCCTTCAGATAATTGCATATTGCAATCGTTAAGATCATAGAACTATGTATCTATTGGGATCCCTGAGTGTTAGGATCCTTGAATGTCATGATCCTTGCATGTCAGCATCCTTGAGTTCCTGTGCATACCAAACATTAGCTTTGGGTGGGCATTATCATGGCTAACGCCCCTCCGATGCTTAAGTTAGTAACGATTTTTGGAAGAGTAAATAAAAAGATCAGATAAAAGTAGAGGGTAGAGAGCATGTACCTTGAGTTCATCAAAATCGATTTATGCAACTTACATGAAGCATGCCTTTAGATGAATGACATTCAAGGATCTTGGAAAAATCCTCCCTTCAAGGGAAGCTAAGGAATATGCCCCTTTCCATCTTTTGAATCAATGAGATATGGTCCTTCCCATTTAGCTGCCAATTTGCATGCACTGAGATCCTTGGCATTTTGGAATGTCTTCCTAAGGACCAAGTCAACTACCTGGAATATTTTGACTTTGATGTTCTTGTTATATGTTTTAGTGATCCTTTATTGATGAGCATCAATGCGGATACTGGAAAGATCCCTCAGTTCATCGATAATGTCAAGATCTTGGGTTAGGATCCCATCGTTGTTTTCTTGATCCTACAATTTGTATCTTTCCATTGGGATCACTACTTCAGTAAGGATTCTGTTCCAAACACTAAGGAGTATGGAGTTTGGCCAATGGCTATTTATGAAGTGGTGTTATTTGCCCATATGTCGAAAGGAAGCTCATCTGCCCATCTTCCTTTATTCTCATCTAATATTTTCTTTAAATTATTGACGATGATCTTGTTGCTGGATTCAACTTGATCATTAGCTTGTTGGTGAATCGGAGTGGACATTATCATCATAAATTCTCCAGCTGGTGCAAAAGTCTCTAGTCTTCTTGCTTATGAACAAGGATCCATTATCACATATGATCTCGGCAGGCATCCCAAACCTGGTCAAGATATTACGTTTGATAAATGAGACTACCTCCTTTTTTCGTACCTAAACAAAGGCTTTAGCCTATATCCGTTTTGATAAGTAGTCCGTCATCACTAGCATGAATACCTTTCCACCAGGAGCCTTTGGTAGCTTACCAACTATATCTATTACCAATTTCATGAATGGCCAATGGGAAATGATAGGATGCAATGGTTCTACAGGTCAATGAATGATGTTTCTATGTCTTTGACAAGCATCACATCTTTGGGCATGCAAGAAAGAATCCTTTTTCATTGTTGGCTAGTAGTATCCCGTCCTTCACACCTTTGTGTATATATTTTAGGACTTCTGAAGCCTTGTAATTTTCTAAGCATCTCAGATATGGGCATGCCATGGATTTCCTGTATAGTTTTCCTTGGATCATCACAAATCGTCTCATCCTAAATGCTCTATCAATTTCCCTTTTCTTGAGAACGTTCTATTTTGGAGATATTCCACAATGGAAGGGATCCAATATTTGGAGTATTGCGTAGGATCCTGAATGTTGGGATCCTGACGAGTAGGATCCTGAGGAAGTGGTTGAGAATTAGGATCCTCGATTTTTGCTATGCTGGTTGTTTTATCATGGTCGTTGCGATTATCTATTTTGTTGGAGGGATCTTCTATAGCTGGGATCAAGATATGGGTTCTATGGATCCTAACTTCTGGCATGATCCTAAGGGAAGATCCTACTTTGGCTAGTGCACCTTCCTCATCATTTTCTTATCTGGGGACTTGACTTAGGTTGAAAGTTTCAAATTCGGAGGCCAACTTTTTGAGGATTTGGAGGTAGAGTGCTATTCTTTCACCTTTTACTGCACATGATCCACTAAAATGATTAGTTAATAATAAGGAGTCAACGAATAACCGAAGATCCATGATCTAAAGATTCTTGGCCGACTGTAATCCCATGTTTAATGCTTTATATTTAGCTTTGTTGTTGGTTGCATTGAATTCACAACTGACTGCCTGGGGTATGATGTCCTCATTTGGCAATTTTAGTATGATCCCCAAACCTATTCCTCTAAAGTTTGAGGATCCATCAGTGAAGAGTGTACATCTTCCCATGCTTTTTTTGGAGTTCATTGCTTTCCAACTCTGCTTCAGGTTGTAGATAATCACTAAAATCAACCACAAAGTCTGCTAGTACTTGTGATTCTATTGATGATCTCGGTTCATATTTGATGTGATATGTTCTTAGCTTTACATACCATTTTTCCATCCTAAATGATATCTCTGGTTTTCGCATAACATTCTTAATGGGGTAATTAGTTCTTACATGTATATTGTGTTTCAAAATAGTGTCTTAATTTGTAGATGCAGTCACTAATGTAGGTATTAGTTTTTCAAGATGGGAATACCTAGTCACAGGATCCAAGAGACTTTTACTTACATAGTAGAAGGGATGTTGGTCTCTATTATGATCCTTGGCTGAAACAACACTTACAACGTTAGAGGATACTAAAAGATATATGAGGATTGGTTTCACCAGAATGGGTGAAAAAGTTTAATAATTTTTAATTTCATGAAAATCATATTCTTGCTCTTTAGTCCACTCAAACCTTTTGTTCTTCAAGATCCTAGAAAGGTTTGCACCTCTATGAGGATCTTGAGATGAACCTATTTAATGCTACTACTCTTCTTGTTATTCTCTGAATACCCTTTGTCAAGGATGGAGATGTTAAATCGATGATGGATTTTATTTGCTCCGGGATTGCTTTAATTCCTCTTTTGATCACCATGTATCCAAGGAACTTGCCGAATCTCATTCCAAAGTGGCATTTGGAAGGATTTAGATTCATGTTGTATTAGTCTAGTATGTTGAAGACGTCTTCAATACCGTGAGATGATCTTCATCTTTCTTTGATTTACCGCCATGTAAATTGTAATCGATGAAGACTTCCATGGTGTCCCCAGTTTGTCCTTGAACATCCGATTAACTAGCCTTTGGAACATTGCAACTGCATTTTTAAGACCAGAAGGCATACCGGTGTATCAATATATACATGTTGGGGGCTATGAGCGCGGTATCCTCCTGGTCAAATAGTTCCATTTGAATTTGTTGGAACCTTGCTGATGCATCCATAAGCATTAGTAGTTCATGGTCGACCGTAACATCTATCATGGAATCTATGTGTAGTAGGGGGAAAGGATCCTTAGGGCAAGACTTGCTATGGTTTGTATAATACATATATACTCGCCATTTTCCATTCTTCTTTTATATTACGACCACATTGGCTAGCCACCTAGGGAACATCACTTCCTTGATCATCCCTGTATTGAGAAGTTTTTCTACTTCTTGGATAATCTGATTTATATTAGGTGAAAACTTCCTTCGGTTTTGGTGTATTGGTATGAAAGAAGGATCAATGTTAAGTTTATGAGATATAATATTTTTGTCTATACCTTTCATATCCTCATGCTTCTAGGTAAATGTTTTTCTTCAATATTTTAGCAACTTTATTAGTTCTTGTTTGATCTGTTATGGTATTGATAATTCAACGAGGTTCATCAGCACCTTCTTTACATCATGCTCTCTTGTTTCAAGCACACCTCGTGCCCCTAATTTAATTTCTATGTTTGTCATGGTACCGTTGAAGATTTCATCAATGTATTGTAGCACTCCTTGGATTCTTGTTGATCACATGTGATCTTTACTATGCCCCATGGAGTGGACATCTTAACACATTAATGGTATGTTGAGGGGACAACCTTCATGTTGTGGATCCATGGTCTACCTAGTATAACATTATTGGTGGATAATGTATCAATTACAAAATAGCATTGCATAGAGTTTACCCCCTCTATGTAGATAGGTAACTTTATCTCGCCAACATTATCCTTTGTTTCATCACTGAATCTTATTAGCTCAGAGGATCTTTTAACTATTTCGGCTTCGGGGATGTTCATCTTTTTCAAATCATCTAGGAGTATAATGTTAACTGAGGATCCTTTGTCAACAAGGATCCTTTTAAAAAAATAGTTGGCGATGTGAAGAGTGATCATCAGTCCATCGTAGTGAGGATCCTGGACATCTGTTCCATCTGTTTCATCGAAGGTAATCTCCTTCTCATTTGTGATTGATGCCTTCTTTTGAGGTCTTTCTTCTTTCTCCATTTTCAACACTTTGGCATGTCTTTTTGCTGCAGAATAAGAGGTGCCACAATGTAACAGCCCGGATTCCCAGGTATTAATTATTCTTATAATTTTTGTGATTTGTGAGGAGACTCGGCGAGTTGGAGCTCAAACTCGCCGAGTATGATCGCGGCTTGGGCACGGGTTCGCGTCTGGACTCGGCGAGTCCAAAATGTGGACTCGGCGAGTCCATGCTGTTTAATGAAACCCTAATTTCCAGGGTATGAGACCTATTTAAAGGGGCTTATGGCCGTCATTTGCGGCCACCAACCCTAGAGAGAAC
Source organism: Lactuca serriola (assembly GCF_051521515.1). Lineage (NCBI taxonomy): Eukaryota > Viridiplantae > Streptophyta > Magnoliopsida > Asterales > Asteraceae > Lactuca > Lactuca serriola. The sequence continues at coordinate 97,243,349 of NC_136412.1, read as the reverse complement.
CCTAAAGAGTCTTTGAGCGTGTTGTGAGAGAGAAGAGGAAGATCCTTGACTATTTGTGGGTGTTTTTGCATATAGAAGAGGATCAAGGCAAGAGGAGACCAAAGAAGGTGCTAATCCAGTGATTCTTGAGCTCAGATACTTCATTTGAGGTAACCATTTGTTCCTTTCTCAGTCCTTGGTGTAAATCTTAGAGTTAGGGTGTCTTTGTGGAATGATCCATGGAGTAATTGGCCTCCTCACGTGTTGGTGCTTTAGATCTGGGCCCAAAGGGGTCCAGAGACCCTTTTCCCTCAAGCTTTATGAGTGTTAATGGAGGCCATGAGCTTAGAATAGCATTCTAGAGACCATATCATCAAATAAGGCCTTTGAACCTTTGCATGAGCACCGAGATAGTAACTTTACGTGATGTATGTGCTTGGAAGGACAGGATCTATGAGTTATTGGAACAGATCTGACCTTAGGAGTGAGTTTGAGTTTATGTATGGCATAGACTCGCCGAGTCTGAAGAACAGACTCGGCGAGTAGCATGAAGATTGTCCATAACCACTCAGCGAGTGGTCTTGCAGAGTTAAGGGGTTGACTCAGTGAGTCAGGGAGAGTCAGAGAGGGTTGACAGGTGGACTGAGTCAAGCTGGAACTCGCCGAGTTGTTCTTGAGACTCGGCGAGTTGAGTCGTGGTGGCCCCGCAACTCATGCCAGGTGGAACTCGTCAAGTTACGAAAACACTTGACGTGTCGAGAGAGGATCCCAGGGAATCAGTGGATGCGTATAGACTCGCCGAGTCGCTATAGTGCACTCGCCAAGTCCGGTCAAAGTTGACCGTTGACCGTTGACCATTGACCAGTGTTGACTTGATAGGGGTAGTCAACCTTAGTTGTGAAAGTGTTAATTAGAGATGTATTGTGTTATAGGAGGATTATAGCTCGGGGGATCGAGCGCGAGTGATTTCCGGGATTTGCGAGTTATCGAGATACGCGAGGTGAGTCTTCTCACTATACTTTACCTTGAGTAGGTAATCAGAGTTATGTGACAGAGTATTTGTATGCTATATGTATGTTATGTGTTGTAGTGCATTATTTCTATGTGATTTATGTTGTGCATGTTTATAGAGTTGGAACTGGAAGGTTCACAGAGATTAGAACCAGAGGGTTCACAAAGTAGGGTCTACGGAACCACAGAGTTATAGCCTCGAGTGGCTAATATGTGTTATGTGTGGTATTTTGGGGAACTCACTAAGCTTTGTGCTTATAGTGTTGGTGTTATTTGTTTCAGGTACTAGTGATGACCGTGGGAAGGCGCCGACTTGATCAGTACACACACACGGGATTTTTATGTTATTAGATCTCAGGATTTTTATGTAGCATGGATTGAGTTTCAAATATTAATGCTTTTATGAATGTTAAATGATTTGTGTTTTTATAAAATGCGAAAAATTGTTTTTAAACTTACAGTGTTACACACAAATGTTAGATCCTCCAGAGATCAGGTTGATTACCTTGGCATCTGCAAGAGGGGATCCCAGTTTCTCTGGGATCTTACGATGATCCTAACCCTTTTCATTGGATCTTTCTTTTCTACTTCCAAGAATCTCCTTGAGGCATCCCTTGCTAAGTAGGTAACTGATATCCTTTCTGAGAGCTATGCAATCTTCCATAATGTCGTCAAATTCCTCGTGGTATGCATACCATTTGGACTTATCTTTCCATATGGTGGACTTTTCTCTCTTTCTTGGCCATCTTTCTTTGTCTCCAAGATCTTGAATAGTGAATATTAAACCTGAGACATCCACAAAAAATAGTAATCAGTGATTTTTGGAAATTCTTCTTCCTCCCCTTTAGTTTCATGGGCATTGACCCTATGATAATCAAGGATTGGATTTATAGGATACATGGGCCGAAGAATCGGCCTTCCTATTGGGTTTGTCATAGGAGTTTGTGGGTTCTCCTCTTTTGGATTTCCTTGTCTTCTTCGAGCCTTATGAACCTTAATTCTCTGCTCCTTACTTCACCCATTCTTTTGCATGGAGTCATTACATGATCTTTGTAGAAAGGATAGTCTTTCTTTAATCCCATTTTGAAGGCTTCTGTGGCAGTTTCCATGTTAATTTTGGGGATACTCAAAGCTTCCCTGCCAAACTTGTTCAAGAAATCCCTGAGGGATTCCTTAGAATCCTAAACCACCCGATAGAGATCACTAATGATCTTTTCGAATGTTCTGCTACAAGAAAATTGGTTGTTATAAATATTAACTAAATGTGCAAATGAAGTAATAGAGTAAGGAGGAACATTTAGTATCCATTTCAAGGCTGATCTTGTGAAGGTCGAGCCAAAAACCCTTGCATAGACAAGCTTCCTTTAATTGTGTGGGAATGGGGATGATTTACATTCTTTCCCTATATTGTGCCACGTGTTCTTTAGGATTTGTAGTCACATCGTAAGGCTTCATGCTGGGAGTTTCGAAGCGCTTTGGGACTTTAGTAACAACAATCACCGAGGAAAATCTTGAGATCTTATGGCTTGTTGGGGAAACTTCCAGTGTAGGTTGGACCACCCCGGGCACACTTGAGATCACCTCCCTTAACTACTAAAGTTTCTTGGCCATGACCGGGCTTATTCGTGCATCAACATCCATAGAGTTAGCATTAAAAGTATTATTATTTACAAAGTTACTAGGATCCTTGTTATTGGGAGTATCAAAGGTTCCGCTGGGATCGTACATCATATGAGCTTGCTTTTTTGGAGCTGCACCCCAAGAGGAGGTATGGGCCAACATTGAGGATCCTATGTCACGACGGTTTCCTGAGGATCCTATATTTTTAAAGTTTAGGATCTTTGGTTGCAAGATCAAGGGTGCTACTTCCTAAGGTTTATGGATCTCCACCTTAATTCTTTCCATTTCTTGAGTACCGTCCTGTTGTCCTCCTGTTCCTTAGTGACTTTTCGTTCCAGTCTCTTCATAATAGCAAAGAGCTCGTTATTGGAAATTAGTACATGAGGAACCTGAAATTCTTGGGTAGCGACCGGAGAGGTGTTTTTCTTTGGTGCCTCGGAAGTTTCTTGAGAGCTCCGCCTGGTGGTGGAGGAAGGTTTTTTGAGGAAATGAGAGGAATGGAGGAAGAGGATATGGTTGTTTGGGTAGACATGATTTTCGAACGATTGTAAACACCAAGACCCTATAGTGGGCGGCAAATTGTTTTGCTTAAAAGTCGATCAAGTGCAATTCATCCAAATTATATGAGAGGCTGTGGTGTTAGTGTAATGCAAGTGTAGAATAATGATCAAAGTGAGACAAGTGAATTACAAGGAGAGCCCATGATCCTTTATAGGATCTCCGACATAAAACCTTGAGAGATGATAATGATCACTGTTGCTTTTTATTGATTTTAATCTTTGATTATAGAGATGATGAAGATAATATGAGTACAAGTTTAGTAGTAGAGCCAATCGTGTGTGTATTTTGTGAGCTACATTTGTTACTTATAGTCTAAGCTAATTAACAAGAAGTCCAAGATTTCTGGGATCCTCTTTGAACAAGTATGTGCACGTTGTTTGACTTGGTATTTCGGGTCTTAAGCTAGGTTTAAGTGACTCTTCGTTGAGAATGAGTCTTGTGTTAACTAATTCTGCGCATGTGACAAAAAGAAAGAAGAGTATAGCCATTATAAGTGTTAGTAAGTATTAGTGATAATAATCAGGATCTCAGGATATGTCTAAGGATCCTGAGACTTCAAGATTATTAAGGATCCAAAATATGATTATGTGTGTGTGTGTGTGCGTGTGTGTGTGTTTTAGAACCAGGATCCCACAACCATATTCAGGATCCTTAAACATACCTTAGGATCCTGATTATTATCGTTAGAATTTCTGAACATATTTAATCGATAAATTTCTATTTCCTTTTCTCACATGTGTAGAGATAGTCAACATAAGACTCATTCTTAGTGAAGAATCTCTTCAACCAAGCTTAAGACCCAGGAATACCAAGTCAAACAATGTGCATATACTCATTCAAGAGGATCTCAGAAATATTGGATTATTGTTGTTAGACTATAAATACACTTGTAATTCACACACTATGGACACGATTAGCTGAGTACTATATTTGTATTTGTATTATCATCACCATTTTGGTAATCTCACATTCAGATCAATTAAAACAATAAGGAAGGTGATCATTATCACCTCCTAAAGTGTTATGCCGAATATCCTATAAAGGATCAAGGGCTTTCCTTGTAACTGACGTGTCTCACTTTGATCAATATTTGATACTTGCATTACCTTAAACGCCACAGCCTCTCATACAATTTGGTTGAATAATACTTGCTCCTTTTTTTATCGAAACAATTTGGCGCCCACTGTGGGGCCGTGGTGTTCTTAATCGTTCAAGAATAATGTCTGCCCAACCAACCTTATCCTCTTCCTCTATTCCTCCTATTTCCTCTAAAAATCTTGCACCACCTCCAAGAAGAGCACCTAAAAATACTTCCGAGGCACCGAAGAAAAACACCTCGCCGGTCACTACCTAAGTATTTTAGGATCCTCTTGTTGTGATTTCCAACAATGAGCTCTTTGCTATGGTGAACAGACTGGAACGAAAAGTTACTTAGAAGCAGGAGGAAAACAAGACGGTGTTAAGGAAAAGGAGAGAATGAGGGTAAAGATCCATAAACCCCAACAAGTAGAACCCTCAATCTTGCAGCCCAAGATCCTAAACTTTGACAATACATGATCCTCAGGAAACCGATGGGAGATAGGATGCTCAACACCAACACCTGCTCCCACTTGCGGTGCAACTCTAAACGAGCAAGCCAATGTCATCCAGCATCCCGACGAAACCCTCATCACTCTTAATAATAAGGATCCCGGTAACTTCATGAATAATAATTGTTTTGGTCAAATATCAATCAAGTGCAATTTAACCAAATTGTATGAGAGGCTGTGGTGTTTAAGGTTATGCGAGTATCGAATAATAATCAAAGTGATAAAAGTGAGTTACAAGGAAAGCCCTTGATCCTTTTATAGGATCTCTGGCGTAAAACCTTGGGAGGTGATAATGATCACATGCCTAGTTGTGTTTTATTGATTTCAATATGAGTTTATTGAGATAATGAAGATAAAATGAGTACAAATGTAACGGTAGAGCTAATTCTGTGTGTAGTTTGTAATTTATAGATGTTATTTGTACTCTCAGCTAATCAACAAGAAGTCCGAGATTTACGAGATCCTCCTTGAGCAAGTATTTCCACGTTGTTTGACTTGGTATTTTTGGGTCTTAAGCTTGGTTGAAGTGATTTTCTGTTGAGTATAAGTCTTGTGTTGATTAATTCTGCATATGTTAGAAAAAGAGAGAAAAATATAGCCATTATAAGTGTTAGGAAATATTAGTAATAATAATCAGGATCCTAAGGTTTCAGCAATACTAAGGATCTTGAATATGATTCTGGGATCCTGCCCCTAACAACTACCCCCAAATTATACCTGCGAAATATAAATGTTAGTTTTTAAATATTTAGAGGTATAATTTTGAAGTAAAAAATGAAGTAAAAAGTTCTAACGAATAGGGTAATATAAATTTCAAAAGATATATTTCTAGTCGTTGGAATATTTCAAATCACCCTTCTACCTTTCCTTGATTATTATATAAATAGGGTATTCAACCTTTCAATTTCATCTTACTCTTTTAGCTTTTCTTCTGGACGTCTACCGCATGTCATTGAAGCTACTACATTTTTCTATCTTTCTCCTTCCTCGTTTAATTTTAAATTTGGTCAAAAAGGAGTTCGATCTCGTGTAAACATGATAGCTATACCTGATGATGATTTCGCAGATCAGAAAATCCTTTCCTACGAGGAAAATTGTACCTTCGACGATGACAGTATCGGAGCTTTGAATTCGATAGGGAGCTTTCCCACCGGTACTGTTTTCAAACCTTTTGATGTCAGGATCCAACCAAATTTTATTTATCTATTTGGGTTTGTTTTCCTGAGTATCATTTTACCTTTGGCCTTACTTATCCCTTTTCTAGAATCATCTCTAAATTTATCGAAATTACTAAGATTTCATGTATCCAAGCCATGCCAGCGGTTTGGAGGATCCTTTATTGGATTGATCATCTGAACCGCTCCATGGGTTTCAACATTGGTCTAAACAAGTTAGCTTATGTTTAAGACCTTTCTACCTACGGGAATTCACGTTTCTTGTTGAAAGTTATAACTGATAGATCACCTCTTGTATTGAAATCCAAACATAATGATGGTGCTAGGAAAGGAAGATACTTTTTACACGACTCGATTCTCGGTGGAAATCTTTTACCTCAATCATGGGTAAAAAAGGGAAGGGTTTTTTATATCTATATTGAGGATCCCAATATTCACACTACTTATTTTGTTTTATTTTTTGCAGCTTTCTAGTTCGACTTTTTAATTACCCCTGCTGAAGACACTAGAGATAGGATAAAGAACTTCCTTGCTCTGCCCGAGATTAACAGGACATTCAAGCTTGATCCTTCCAATCATTAAAAAAAGCTCAATTGCTATCATCCCTATGGCTACCAGTAAGGATCCTTGAGTACTTCCATCTTTCGTCTTGGGAAATTTTAAAGATTTCTTTGGTTTTCCCAGGATCCAAAGCCACATGCGCCAGTGCTCATTTCTCTCTTTTTGACCTCGATACAACCATGTCAAGTGGCCAGTTTGTGACTACCGTCAAAATTCGAGATGGTTCTAGATTTGAAAACATAGTTGCATGTATAGGCACGACATTTTCCAAAAAATAGGACCCAAAACATTCCTTAAACTCGAAATATTCACCATCTTCTAGTGTTCTTGAAGGTAAAATCGATTTCTGTTTCACTTTTCCTTCAAGTTTTACTAATTTTCTTGCACTTTCTCCTTCTTCTACACTATTCTATTGTAAAATCATGAAAACTTGCACCTACTCACGGTTTTGATGATGATGGTGGTAGGATTTCACCTAAAAACAACATGCATGTTGTAGATGGTGAAGTCCCATGACCTAAACCTATGTCAAAACCAAGGAAATGCACTTTTCTACACGCTTTGGTGGAAAAACACCACATGCATCCTAAGTTTTTTTTTTAAAAAACGACTTTTGAACATTTCAAACTCATGAATGGTCTTCAAACCAACATGCATGTGATGATCTTCAAGCTTAGATACTAGATGATCAAATTTTTTTGTTAAAAACTTTCAAATATGTTCATAAAGGATTTACTCTTGATAGGTAACTCTCCCTTCTTTGAATTTTTCATGCTAAAACGCTTTAGCACCTTATCCAAATACATGGTTTGACTAAGTCCAATTAGTCTTCTACTCCTATTTCTCAAAATCCTTATTACTAGATTATAAGCAGCCTCTCCCCGATCCTTCATAGTGAAACACTTTCCAAGCCAGGATTTAACTTCCTGCAAAGTTGGAATGTCATTTCCTATAAGTAGTATGTCATCAACATACAATACTAGGAAGGTGACTATACTCCCACTAGCTTTGACATGTACACAAGATTCATCTTCACTCCTAGAGAAGCCAAACTCTTTGACCTTCTCATCAGAGCAAAGATTCCACCAACGAGAAGCTTGTTTCAATCCATATATTGATTCCTCAAGCTTACACACTCTATTGGGGGTATTTAGCATCCAAAAAACCCTCTGGTTAACTCATGTAAACATCCTCAACCAACTTTCCATTAAGGAAAACAGTTTTGACATCCATCTGCTAGATTTCATAATCATGAAACACAACTATGGCTAACATAACCCTAATTGATTTAATCTTAGCCACCGCTGAGAAGGTCTCATCATAGTCAACCCTGGGGTTTGAGTAAATCCCTTAGCAACCATTCAAGCCTTGAAGGTGTGCACCTTTCCATCCATGTCAGTCTTCTTTTTGCACCCAACTGTCTTATGACCTGGCACATTATTAACCAAATTCCAAACTTGGTTATCATACATGGACTAGATCTCGCTGTCCATTGACTCTTTGCATTTAGTAGACTCAGGGCATGCCATGGCTTCCTTGTAGTAAGAAGGCTCATCCAAATTTACCAATGTACTATCACTGATAAACGTATCACCATCTATAGCAATATGGAAACCATAAAACTTTGGTGTCATTCTAACTCAAGTGGAATGTCTAAGAGGCAATGACTCATTAATTGGTTCAATAGGGATTTCTACCTCGGGTTGAGTGCTAATGTTAGAGGTTCTATTGAATCAAAAAAAGTGACCTTCTTAAACTTCAGCTACCCCAGCCACAAAGCCACCGCAGTCAAGCAGTCTCTTCAACAATAATCATCCGAAGTCTCTAGTATCGCAGTCTCTATCTTGTTTACATTACTTTGTCTTTATTGTAAAACACTCTATTGTCCAGTATGCCTTGCATGGCTACTCTTAGAGTCGTAAACTTGTTATCTTTATGAGTCTCTGTAAATGGAACTCATTCTCGTGTAATAAAAAAAGAAGAGAATCTCTTATCTAATTCTAATACATATCTCAGAAGTTCTCATTCTATCTTACTTACTCAATATTCTTACTCTCATAATCAATCACCATCTCTCTTTAGAGCAAGTCTCTTGTGACTTAATCACTAAGTTTGATCTCACTTTTTAACTTGGTTTGAATGCATTCCTCGTTATGAATCAGCTTAAGTGTATACTTGAAATAACAACTGTTTTCGTTTACATTTCTTTACTTTTCCGCAACTAACTCACTAACTTCTAACTCTTAATATTATTATTGAGCTTATAGATCCTTCAAGATTAACTATTCCGCTATATACTTGTTCTAACGTTTGTTCAAGTGTGTCTCAAAGTTTTTCTCTCAATAGGTTCCTTCATCGCTTGACTCTTGAATTTCTTCAAGATCAATTGTACTCCCATTGTGCTATTTGCATATGATCTCTCTCTCTCTCTCTCTCTCTCTCTCTCTCTCTCTCTCGCGCGCGCGAAAGACTTTCATTTGTGCTACGAAGACCACGTTTTCATTAGGTTTGTAGAATAAGTATCCAAAGAACTTATGTGGATAGCCGATGAAAATATACCGCTCACTTCCAGGTTCAAGCTTTTCGTGAGTCTCTCGTCTAACAAAAGTATTACAACCCCAAACCTTGATATGTATGAATGAGGGAACTTTCCCTTCCCACATCTCGTGAGGTGTTTGGAAACCTTTTTTGTTGGGACTAGATTAAGTATATTGGCAACAGTCTCCAAGGCATGCCCCCAGAATGATATTGGAAGCGAAGCTCGACTCATCATGGAATGAACCATGTCTAACAAGGTCCGATTACGCCTCTATGCCACACCATTAAGTTGTGGTGTCCTAGGAGGTGTCAATTGCGAAACTCAATACTAAGATACTCACCACCCCTATTGGATATAAGCATCTTGATTTTCCTGCCCAATTGATTTTTGACTTCATGTTTGAATTCTTTGAACTTTTTAAAGGTTTCTGACTTATGCTTGATTAAGTAGATATATTCATATCTACTATAATCATTCGTAAAAGTCATATAAAATCGATTTGGTTCCCTTATGGGATCCAATAATCCTTCACCTCTTTCACAAGAACCAGTGAAAGGTGATTTGGTCATCTTTCCAAACAAACAAGACTCGCATGTATCATCTAATCTTAAGTCGAATGATTCCAACACTCCTTCCTTTTGGATTTGGGCAATGCGTTTCTTGTTGACATGCCCAAGATGACAATGCCACAAGCATGCCTTGTCTAAACCATTAGACACATCAATTTGCAACACACTATTTCCTAAATTGTATACAACCATCACAGTTTCATATACTCCATCACAAGGTACCGCTTCAAAATAAAATACACCATTATAATAAGAATGAACAAAACCATTCTCATTATTAAAATAATATCTAAAACCTTTTTTGTACAAACCATGAAAAGAAAAAATATTCCTCATCATTTCTAACGAGTAGCAACAAATTTTAAAATCTACACTTAACCCACTACTAAGCACTAAAGAGTAAATCACAATCTTGGTAACAAGCGGCGATCTCCTATTTCCCATAATTAGGTTCATCTTCCCATGCTCCATATCCTCACTTCTTCTTAGCCCCTACAAGTTTGAACAAATGAGAAAAATACATCCTGTATCAAGGACCCAAGAATTAGAATGTGATGAGTTTTTAGATTGAATAGTGTAAATACCTGCTGAAGTTGGCTTGGTCTTGCCATCCTTTATATCTTGCAAGTACTTGGGGTAGCTTCTCTTCCAGTGCCCCTTGTCATGGAAGTAAAATCAAGTAGCATCATTAGGATCATAGGCAGGGGGAGCTTCGTAACTAGATTTTCCTTTAGGGCCATTGCTTGATGACCCGACTTGAGACTTTCCCTTCCAGTTCTGTTTCGAGGGAGCTTTCCTCTTCTTCTCCTTCCCTTGCCTAATTGCCAATATGTTAGTAGTAGCAACAACAGGAGGATTATAGGTAATACTTTTCCCTTTATTCCACTCTTACCAGTTCTCAACAAGCTTTGGAGTTGACTCAATGTGAATTCCTCCTTGTTTAGAGGATAAGTCATATCAAATTTATCATAACAACTAGGAAATGAGGGCAACACTATGTCAATAGCTAATTCCTCACCAAATTTCACATTAAGCTTCAATAGACGATCCACATATCGTTACATGCGTTGCAAGTGGGTTGTGATGGACTCTCCGTCCTTCATCTTGCTGGTTATGAGAGACTTCATAATTTCATACCTCTCTTGACGAGGTCGTTGATGGTACTTTTCCATCAAGTCATTGTTCATCTCATATGGCCAATAGTCCTCATAGAACCTCTGATGCTCGGGAGTCATAGTGGCAACCATGATGCACGACACTTTGGTCGCATCGTTGCAATGTCTCCTATACTTAAGAAATTCTTCAGGAGTAGCTTTAGTTTCATCGATCTCGTTCAACTCTTTTTCGAGAACATATTCCTTGTCCTCGAATATCAAATCCGTCTTGATGTTGCAAATCCAATCATTATAATTGGACCCATCAAAGGTGACTTTTGAGCAGATGCTTAAGAGCGAGAAGTGGTTGGAATTATTGTTAGAGGAGCCAAAAGCGTTGTTGGAAGTTGACATCTACAAAAGAAGAAAGAGAAGTTTTGATTAGATAAGGAAATCCTCAATATAACACCCAAATGAAATATTAAGGCTAGGATCCAACTAAATAATTCACAATTCGGAATAGGGATGCCGTAATCCAATTGCAAATTATTTAAAGGTAGGTAAATAATGATTTACCAATTTCACCACGAAAAATGAAATTTAAACAAATTAGGTTTTAAATGAAATTCTTAGATCTTTTGAGATTCGTTGAATTTTTCAATGGCATGTTTCATCTCCATTATGCCCTTTCCATTTGTGAATGGGATATCGAGGATCACAAACAAGGTCTGAACAACCATGCAAATTAGCTTGATACTCCCGATGTCATTTATCACCTAATTAATGTGCTGATTAACCACACACGCTCCATTAATCAATGATAATTTACGAGCTACCCATTGCCACCCTTTATTAGTCAGTATTAGTGTGCCAGTTAACCACACACGCTCTATTAACGACTTTTATAAAGTGCAATGTGCAATTTAATGGATTAGCATCAAATTCATATTTTCCTAAAGTAACTAAGATTGGGAATTTTATGAAAACATTTAGTTACTTTATTTATTTCATTATACTTATTAATGAGAATTTAGGTCCTATCAAACCCGTTCGGCTAATGACTCTCCACCAATCAATGAAGCGGTGGGTGAGAGTGGACACCTATTCAACCGCCATTTTATAGGTAGTGCCCTTATACTCCCCTTATAGATCGGCTTTGTGAATGAGGCCTACTAACGGTAAGACTAACTTTTTCTTATACATATATATAAATATTAACTTTTAATACTATATATATATATATATATATATATATATATATATATATATATGATGGGTTTTGGACATAAGAACTTTACCTATGTGCATATACAACCCTATGGCTTGGATCTAGGTTTTACTAATTGAACATGACATAATTCCAAGACTTTCATGGCTAGATCTAAGAACAAAACATATGAAAAGAGATCTAGAATAATACCTTGAGTTACTTGCTTGAAACCTTCTTCTTCTTGGAGCTAAGAGTCATAAATGTCACTCCTCTAATGGCTTACAAACACCAACTAGCAAGAAGGTGACTTGAGAGAGATGAGGAAGAGGGAAGTCGGCTCTAGTGTTTCTCCAATCACAATGGTGGCCGATTTCCTCAACCCTATGGGTCTATTTATACTGTGAGCTCCTAGGGTTTCACCCTTAATGTCACACCCCAAAACCAAGAACGGCGGAAACGTTCTGGGGCGGAGGACGTCATGTATAGTATCACAACACAGCAAATGTAAATAAGCAAGCAACATCATCCATTGCATTAAATATATAATTTTAATACAAGCGTGTTCTGTACAGTTTTAGACACCAAAAATATAATGTGAATCAAAATAATAAGAGTCTTGAATGCGCTCTATCTTCTCAAAAGCTGGCATCGGTACCTGTCCACTGACGACCTGAGAATACAAGTTATTTTGAAAGAGTTTATCAGCATTAAGCTGGTGAGTTCATAAGTATTTTAGTGTCAATGTTTGTTGTCAAAAACGTTTGAACCTGTCTTAATGTATAAGTTTGTAAAATGTAAGTAAGTGTTTGAAAGTGTTTGTAAAAGTTTGAATCTCTCAGAAAAACCTATATTTTCTATTAAAGTAGCCTTCTGCCAAGGCCTAACTGTTTTGTATGCTCGTTTGTTGTAAAAGTGTGTAATTTCCCAAGTGTAACTATCATTCAATAAAATATAGTTTGTACATTAATGCTTAAGTGAGGTTATCACTAAAATATGTAATAGGTAAATCATTGTAGTACTGTAGTTTTGTATAATAGGAACTACTGTTGTACTAACTACCTTAAACCGGATTTATATTAAGGTATAATGTGATAAATTGCACCATGCTATCGACTGGTAACAACGACATAATGAATGGTCGTAATAACGGAATGACGTTTGGCACCCGCAGACCTGCAGGTCCGGCTGTAGCTAGCAGCAAGGTGTAGGATAGTCAATCCAGTATAGATCTATACGCAAACTCACGCTCTCCCTCCAAGAGAATTCTGGCTACAATTCGGGCCATGACATTTAAGGCATGCTCCGATACAGTGGATCACAATTGTTAACGTATTCTTGTATATGTAATGAAATGTTTCTTGTTCTAGTATAGTTGTATATGTTCTCATAGTATAGTTGTATATGTTCTCATAGTATAGTTGTATATGTTCTCATAGTAATGTAATGTATAGACTCATGAATGAACTGACTCATTGATCTAACAGTTGTAATTGTATGATCCTGTGTTACCCCGATGGTAACTCACTAATGATGTGTCTAGTACGTATGAATATGGAAGTACTTTTATGTCTATATATGTATATTTGATATATAATTAATATTGAAACGACCTTCGGATGGTCATCCGAAATCCCACCAGACCACATCCAAATCGAGAAAAAGGAAATAGGGCGGATGGCCTTCCTAAGCCCTTTAAACATTATTTATTCATCTATACATATATGGGCATGCAATTTATAAGAAGTAAAACAAAAGTTTAAATAAAAGCATTTGATAAGTAAAAGAGTTTGTAAAACATTTTGAAGTAAAACAGTTTGATAAACAGTTTGAACAGTGAATAAATCATTGGTTTTCTAGTTATTAATCACATGTGATTAATGCAATCACATGTGATTGAAGCAATAACTATAAGTATTTAACTTGTATCCCCCCATAAAGTATTTAAAACATTTAAAATCATTTCAAAGGTTGATTAAAGGGGTATGAACTCACTTGTGGTGAGCTGTTTGGATTGTAGTGTCGGATACCGTGCTAGGTGGCAAACGGAGACTTGCTTACACGCACGAGCCTAGTTATCATATAATAAGCATATATATAACTAATTAGCCAAATAATAACTTAATAAAATAAGTTGGGACCCATAGGAATATGTAAAACACTTTGCATAAGTGTTAAAGGTCCTATTGGTTGCATCTAAGTTGCTACGGGACAAGGCAAAAGGGTTTGAAGCTTCCAAAGACCTTGTATAAGAGTTCACCACCCAAAAAACCCCACCTTTGGAGTTTACGGCCGTAAACCCATGAGTTTACGGCCGTGAACTCCTCACTTGGTGGTTTTTGGGTGTTTTAAGGTGCTATATTAACCCTAGAATAATCCTAGCACTTGTGGAATAATCCTTGAAGTAGCTTAAGGCCCTAGAATGCTCCATAGAGGAGTTTACGGCCTAATGACCATATCCCCTAGAGTTTACGGCCGTAAACTCCTATGGGGTGTTGGTTTTAATTCATTTAAGTCACTTGCACATGTAGGATAGCTTCTATGTTTTTGTCTAAGGCTAAAGGGGACAATAGGCACACATTTGTGCCTTCACTTGGAGTTTACGGCCCAAGTGATGTTCCTTGGCCGTAAACTCCCTTTAATGGATGGTGTTGATGTCATTTACTCCCCATTCAAGTTACAAGTATCAAAGGGTAATAGTCTTAAAGCCTTAGGGGTGTTTAGGGTACAGTTTGCCCTTGAAAAAGGGGTTTACGGCCCAAGAGCATATCCTTGGCCGTAAACTCCTAAAACTCTATGATTTTGAAGTGTTTTGGTGTCCAAATTAGCTACAAGCATTAGAGGTTAAATGTCTTAAGCCTTAGGGGTGTTTAGGGCACTTATAGCCCTTAAAAAGGAGTTTACGGCCCAAGAGATATCCTTGGTCGTAAACTCCTATAACTAGTGGTTCTTGATTGATTTCAAGCCTCTAATGTTTATACATTAAGTCCTTAACTAGTTGTCTAACAAGGAAATGGGACTAGGTAGCCTTAAAGCTCCATTTTGGAGTTTACTCCCCAAGAACGTTCTTGGGCGGTAAACTCCCGGATCTTGCATTTTAGACATGTAATCTATGTTATAAAGCATAAAACAAGTAATAAAACACATCTAGGAAAGTAGACTCACAATCTGGGATGAAAACCCAAAGATCCGTAAGAGAGAAAATGGCTTTTCTCTAGTTGGAATTGTGAATAATGAATTAATTTAATTCAGAAATCTATTTATAGTCCTGAAATATTTTGGCAGAAAATATTTTTATTCCGGATATTGGACTATAACATTATGAAACTTGGAATGTACAAATTTCACAAACCTAGGAGCATCCACTCTCCTGATATCTCCTTAAACGTGAACCCTAAAGCACACAAACTCATTCGGAAAAGTATGAAACTCACTGAAATTGGACTAGCTTCTATTGAATAGATAATGTTCGTACAAATGGAAATTTCGGGTTGTCACACTTAAACCCTAATTGGATAACTTAGCCTCAAAGCAATCCAAATCCCTTCCTAGATAAGGCCTTGGACAATCTCTAGGTGATCCATATCCCTAAAATCGTCCAACCCTATATCCATAAGGATTATCAGCTCAAAATACAACTTTCATACATTTGACAGTTTATACCCCTTTATTCAGTTAATCTCTTTAAGTCACCAAATTAATTCCTAATTAATTTATGACTTATATTAATCAAATAATATTATTATTCTTTTAATATATTATTCTTATAATATATAAATAATATCTCTTCTCTCTAAATCACCCTATCAAGTTGCTATGGTGAAAGCAACCCACTTGGACACTAATCCAACAATCTCCCACTTGGATAAGTCTAGTAACTATAAACGCAAACACAATCCGATTAGCAATCGTAGCTCTCAAAAACGCTGTCAACTCTGATCTTATCAGTAACCTGTCCTTTAGATAAGGGATCATACAGCCCTCTGTTTTGATATAGTGCAGACGATTTCATGAGACATTGTCATACTCATTGTCCAACAACTATTTCCTCGATCTCAGATTTATTTGACATAGAACTTAATTGAACACATCAATTCAGTCCTGACCGGGCCTGACACATAAGTCAAATCAAATCATCAAGCGGCCGTGATATCGCTTTTACCCTTTTAGAATAAAAGTAACAGATAAACTTCGACTTATATGCATTTACTTATCGACTAACCAACTATACACAACAATGCGTTTTATGACATCAATTTACTGATTCGGTTTCGCATTATCAATGTACAACCAATTAGTAAATAATAAACCATAAATCTAGGTTTTAAGACCATATGATATTATCGTCTTGCGATCACTCCAAAATGATTCTAGCAAGCGCGAGTTTATTCCAATGCTCAAAACTTGTTCATAAGCACTCATGAACGTTGCAACAACCCTTTGCTATGTCTAATACCATTTAGACAAGCTACACACCAATTCATGACAATCTTCATTCATACCTACTTCCAACATATGAACGATTGTGGACTGTTTGAATAATTCGATTATTCTTAATAAACTTAATTATTCTGGAAGTCAAAACATGCAAAGTGAAACAATAGCTAAACAATTAACATAAGACAGTAACAATTCTCATAAATAATACTCCTTTATTTAATCATCAAATGTCAATTACATTTATCTATTACACGTTTCTAATACTATCTAATCTAAACTAATATCATCCCTCAGCCCAATACTCCTAGCATGCTGCAAGTGCTTAACCCTGCTCAGTCCCTTCGTAAGCGGATCTGCTGGGTTATCTTCTGATGATATCCTCTTAACCACGAGGTGTCGTTCTTCTACTCGATGCCTAATAAAGTGATATTTTCTGTCGATATGCCGAGATCTACCATGATCCCTCGGTTCCTTGGTCAAGGCAACCACTCCTTCATTATCACAAAAAATTTCCATGGGCTCCTTTATGGCAGGAACAACTCCAAGGTCACCAATAAAGTTCTTCAACCATATTGCCTCCTTTGACGCTTCGCTCGCTGCAATGTACTCTGATTCGCACGTTGTATCAGCTATAGTTTCCTGTTTGGAACTTTTCCAAGTTACCGCTCCTCCATTAAGGGTAAAGACCCATCCCGACTGCGAACGGTAGTTGTCCCTGTCGGTCTGGAAACTGGCGTCACTGTACCCTCGCACCTTTAAGTCATCACTCCCTCCGAGGACTAGAAACCATTCCTTGGTCCTCCGAAGGTACTTAAGGATGTTCTTGACCGCAATCCAATGCGCTCTACCAGGATTCCCTTGATATCTACTGACCATGCTCAAAGCGAAGGCCACATCAGGTCGAGTACAAGTCATAGCATACATGATCGAGCCAATTGTGGAAGCGTAAGGTACTCGGCTCATCTCAGCTATCTCAGCTTCGGTACTTGGACTTTGAGTCTTACTCAATTTGGTATTACTCTGTATCGGTAGTTCTCCCTTCTTCGAGTTTTCCATACTAAAACGTTTTAGTACCTTATCTAAGTAAGTATTTTGACTAAGTCCTATTAGTCTCTTACTTCTTTCTCTCACTATCCTTATTCCCAAAATACAGGAAGCCTCTTCGAGGTCCTTCATAGCGAAGCACTTCCCGAGCCTGGACTTTACCTCTTGCAGAGTCGGGACGTCGTTTCCTATGATCAGTATGTCATCGACATACAAAACGAGAAAGCTAACTAGGCTCCCATTGGCTTCAACATATACACATGATTCATCTTCGCTTCGTACAAATCCAAACTCTTTGACCTTCTCATCAAAGCAAAGATTCCATCTGCGAGACGCCTGCTTAAGTCCATAAATGGACTTCTCAAGCTTTCACACTCTATTCGGATGCTTCGGATTGACAAAACCCTCTGGCTAAGCCATGTAAACATCCTCAGCCAACTTCCCATTAAGGAAAGCAGTCTTGACATCCATTTGCCATATCTCATAATCATGAAATGCGGCAATAGCTAGCATCACTCTAATAGACTTTATCTTCGCAACTGGTGAGAAGGTCTCATCGTAGTCAACTCCGGGAGTTTGAGTAAAATCCTTCGCAACCAATCGTGCCTTGTACGTGTGCACATTCCCATCCATGTCGGTCTTCTTCTTGAAGATCCATTTTCACCCAACCGTCTTACTTCCGGGCACATTGTCAACCAAATTCCAAACTTGGTTGTCATACATGGACTGAATCTCGCTGTCCATTGCCTCTTTCCATTTTTCAGACTCCGGGCCTGCCATGGCTTCCTTATAGCTATTAGGTTCATCTAGATTTATTAGTGTACCATCACTAATATACATGTCCCCTTCGGTAGTAATATGAAAACCATAAAACTGGGGTTGAACTCTAACTCTTTCGGAACGTCTAAAAGGTAATGACTCGTCAATGGGTTCAACTGGAGTTTTCTCCTCGGGTTGAGCGCCAGCGGTAGAGGTTCCTTCATCATTCGACTCTTGAATCTCTTCAAGATCGATTTGCCTCCCACTGTCTCCTTGGCTTATGAGTTCTCTCTCTTGGAAAACCCCTCTCCTCGCAACGAAGAACACATTGTCACTAGGTCTATAGAAGAGATATCCAAAGGATTTTTGCGGGTAGCCGATGAAAATACATCGCTCACTACGAGGTTCGAGCTTGTCATGAGTATCTCGTCTTACGAAAACTTCACAACCCCAAACCTTGATATGTGCCAACGAGGGAGCTTTCCCTGTCCATATCTCGTGAGGTGTTTTGGAAACCTTCTTTGTAGGGACTCAGTTAAGGATATGGGCGGCAGTCTCTAAGGCATACCCCCAAAATGAGATAAGTAGTGAAGCACAACTCATCATAGAACGAACCATGTCCAACAAGGTTCGATTGCGCCTTTCAGCTACACCGTTTAACTGCGGTGTCCTAGGTGGTGTCAATTGTGAAACAATTCCACATTCCTTGAGATAGTCGTGGAATTCAAGACTTAGGTACTCTCCTCCTCAATCGGATCGAAGCATCTTGATTTTCCTGCCCAATTGATTCTCCACTTCATTCTTGAACTCTTTGAATTTTTCAAACGTTTCAGACTTGTGTTTGATTAAGTAAATATACCCATATCTACTATAATCATCGGTGAAAGTCACGTAGAAGCGGTTTCCATCCTTTGTGGTGGATCTAAAGGGCCCACATACATCGGTATGTATGAGATCCAATAAACCCTCACCCCTCTCACAAGTGCCAGTGAAGGGTGACTTGGTCATCTTTCCAAGTAAACAAGATTCGCACGTGTCATCTTCCCTAAGGTCGAATGACTCCAACACTCCATCCTTTTGGAGTTGGGCTATGCGCTTCTTGTTGACATGTCCGAGACGACAATGCCACAAAGATGCCTTATCCATACTATTGGAAGAATCTATACACAACACATCATTTCCTAGGTTATATACAACCATAACAGTCTCATAAATTCCATTACAACGTATTGCTTCAAAGTATAAAACACCATTTAGATAAGCATAAATAGAACCATTCATATTATTAAACGAATATCTAAATCCTTGTCTAAACAAACCATGAAATGAAATGATGTTTCTTGCCATATCAGGCGAGTAGCAAGAATTATTTAAATCTAGACCTAATCCATTACTAAGCACTAAAGAATACACTCCAATCTTGGTGACAGGCAACGATCTTCTGTTTCCCATGATTAGATTTATTCTTCCTTGCTCCACATCTCTATTTCTTCTTAGTCCCTGCAAATCAGAACAAATGTGGTAACCACATCCTGTATCAAGAACCCAAGAAATAGTGTGAGATGAATTACTAGATTTAATTGTGTATATACCTGCAAAAGATGGCTTGATCTTTCTCTCCTTGATGGCTTGCAGATATTCCGGGCAGCTTCTCTTCCAATGGCATGTTTAAATCTCGATATGCCCCTCTAGTTTGTGACTGGGATACCGAGGATCACAAAGCGGGTGTGAATTACCATGCAAATCTACATGGTGCCTTCATTGTTACAATCATCTATTCGATGTGCCGGTAAACCACACACGCCCCATCGAACTATGATAAACAATGAATCACCCTTTGCCACCTTTGCTTAGAACCAATTAGTGTGCCGGTAAACCACACACGCTCCACTAACATCTTAGCAAGGGTACAAAATGCAATTTCATGGGATTGCATCAATTCACTTTTCCTAAAGTAACTAAGATTGGGAATTTTATAAAATAGTTTAGTTACTTTGTAGATTCATTATACTTATTAATGAGGAGAGAGAGTTGCCCTATCCTACCCGTTCGGCTAACGACCCTCCACCGATCAAGCAAGCGGTGGGTGTGAGTGTACACCCATTAAGTGCCATTTTATAGGCAGCAACCTTATACCCACCTTATAGACCGACTTCTTGAATGAGGCCTACTAACGGTAAGACTAGCATTTTAATCTTACTTATGTATTTATTAAAATTTTAATAATATAATAATATAGGGTTGAATTTTAAACTTGTAAAACTCTAGGGGTTGAAATTTAAATTCTTCTAAATTAAACTATTAATCACAAAATTCAAATTTCAAAACTTCGGGATAGAAATTGAACTTTTCAAACAATAAGGATCAAATAAAAAATAATTCAAATTAAACAATTAACTTCATAATTATCTATATTTGACCTAATCAAATTTTAGTCATTAGATAATTACCAAATAATCTTAAATAGTCCAATATTTATCATATAAATAATCAATATTTAAAAGATTTGAAATTATCTTTATTTATGTCAATGATAATCATTAAATTAAGTTAAAATTCGGATTTTTACATAATAAAACGATTTAGGTATCAATCCAAGACAAAAGAGCAACAAAATCCCGAATTATCCTCTGTCTAACGCTCGGACTCGCCGAGTCCAGCTTTGGGACTCACCGAGTAGGGCCAACTCGCTGAGTCCAAAAACTGACTCGCCGACTTGAGTCGACAGAGGGCAAGAAAAACGATTTTCAGCAAGTAAAACAGTTAAGCATCATATTCAATTGGAACCAATCATGGCTCTGATACCACTGATGGGTTTTGGACATAAGAACTTTACCTATGTGCACATGCAACCCTATAGCTTGGATCTAGGTTTTACTAATTGAACAAGCCATAATTCCAAGACTTTCATGGCTAGATCTAAGAAAAAAACATATGAAAAGAGATCTAGAATAATACCTTGAGTTACTTGCTTGAAACCTTCTTCTTCTTGGAGCTAAGAGTCACAAATGTCACTCCTCTAATGGCTTACAAACACCAACTAGCAAGAAGGTTACTTGAGAGAGATGAGGAAGAGGGAAGTCGGCTCTAGGGTTTCTCCAATCACAATGGTGGCCGATTTCCTCAACCCTATGGGTCTATTTATACTGTGAGCTCCTAGGGTTTCACCCTTAAACCCTAATTGGATAACTTAGCCTCAAAGCAATCCAAATCCCTTCCTAGATAAGGCCTTGGACGATCTCTAGGTGATCCATATCCCTAAAATCGTCCAACCCTATATCCATAAGGATTATCAGCTCAAAATACAACTTTCATACATTTGACAATTTATACCCCTTTATTCAATTAATCTCTTTAAGTCACCAAATTAATTTATGACTTATATTAATCAAATAATATTATTATTCTTTTAATATATTATTCTTATAATATATAAATAATATATCTTCTCTCTAAATCACCCTATCAAGTTGCTATGGTGAAAGCAACCCAAAAGGACCATGCACAATCGGGTCAAGTACTTACCAAATATAGTTACAGCCTTATACACTAATCCAACAATATATATATATACATATATATATATATATATATATATATATATATATATATATATATATATATATAAGGGTGTATTTTAAACTTTTTAAAATACTAGGGTTCTAAAGTTTAAGATTTCAAAATTAAAATATTTAATTAAATTTTAATTTACAAAACCAAAGGGTGTATTTCTAAAACTTTTCAAAAATACTAGGTGAAATTTTTTAATAATTAAATTAACAAATTAATTTTATCTTTATTAAAAAGTTAACTTAATCATGAATTCATGATAAGGATACAAGATTACTGATTAAAATTTTCCAATTTTAAACCATTAAAATGAATTTACGGTAATTATCCTAATCAATCCATGAAAGATTTGTCAAAGTCGAAAATATGGGATCTGACACCTCAACTCGTCGAGTTTGGGCAATTCACTCGTCGAGTTGAAGCCAACTTGTCGAGTTCCAAGAAGAACTCGTCGAGTTTGATGAACAGAATGACGATTTTGTTCCCTACTCCTTTGGACAATTCACAAGTGCATCATATTCAACAGACAACTAATCCTAGGCTCTGATACTACTGATAGGTTTTGAGCATAAGAACAAATCCTATGTGTTCATGTAACCCGAATACTTTGGATCTAGGTTTTCACTAGTTGAATATGCAAACTTGAATACAATAGAGAAACCCTAGGAAGCTAATACAAATTCCAAGATCTATATGAAACTAGGCTTTAGATGCATACCTTTATTGTTATGTAGTAATAACAATGAAACCTTGATGATCTTGATTTCTTGAGAGCAAGTGCCTTAAATGTGACACCTCTAATGGCTTACAAACACTCTTTGTAAGAGGATGAGAAGAGATAGCAACAGAATTTTGGCTCTACTAGGGTTAAGAAGCATTTAGCTAAAATCCTAAGGGGTTGGGGTCTTTATATAGCTATTGGTTACTTAGAGCCAAAGCTAGGGTTTATTGGAGGAAACCCTAACTTCGAGCTTAAGGCCTAAGCAGCCCATTCATAAGGTATTGAACAAAAACTTATAAGACCTTCGTATAATTTTTGTCCACTCATTTCATGGATTCCATTAGCCCAATTTCACAACTATCAATAAATTGCAAAACAACCCCTTATACTTTTAATTACTTCCTTTAATCCCAAAATTAATTCCAAATTAATGTTTGATTAAATATTAATTAAAAAATATGATTTATAATTAATATATTATTTCCATAACATAATAATAAATCATTTATATCAATTTGTATTTCCAAATAATAATTTCAACTTCTCTCTCCAAAAGTCATCCTATCAAGTTGCTAGAGTCAAGGCAACCCAAAAGGACTATTCTACTATCAATCCAAGTACATACCAATTATAGTTATGGGCTTAGACACCTAATCCAACAAGAGGTGGTTATGCCGTGGGAGGTTCCAAAATCTCTATCTGAGATTCGGACTTTCCTGGATTTGGTGGTATGTTATCATAGATTCATTCGAGACATCTCCAAGATTGAAGTTCCTCTCACTAAGTCGACGAGAATAGATGTTGTGTTTAGGTGGGGGCCTGAGTACCAGTCATCATATGAGAATCTTTGACAAAGACTTTGTGAGGCGTTATTACTTGCCCTCCGTGAGGGAGTTGAGGATTTCATGATCTATTATGATGCATCCATTTCGGGATTGGGTGATGTGTTAATGTAGAGAGGGCATATGATTGTGTACGCTTCAAGGCAGCTGAAGCCTCATGATGTGAAGTATCCCACCCATGATTTAGGTTTTGTTTTTTTTGGAAAAAAACCTCTTCAAACCTCTTATTGTTGCGCGACGTAACACACGCGCAAAACTTTTCATCTCGCAGTTGTTTGTTTTTTAGAAGTCTTCTGAGTCAAAAACCTCTGCGCATGCTCTGTTTGGCACAACACTTGTACTGCCTCTTCCAACCTCTTCTTCTTTTTTTATTGCTGAAATTTTGATTATACGTTGTTAAAAAATTTTTTCACATTTTTTTTCGTTTATTCTTGTTGAATTTATTTTTCGTTTTTTTATATTCAATAATGATAATTTCTTGATGAAATATCATTATTTTTTACTAAAATATCTTTTATTTTGTTGAAATATCATTATTTTTTATTGAACTATCATTAATTTTTACCGAAATGTTATACATTATTAAATTTTACGTATTAAAAAGCTATTTTCGGTTTATAAAATTAGTTTATTTTAATTTTTTAATATCTGCAGCAGTATGCAGATGTTAAAAAAACAAACACGCTTCTTATTACAGTCTGCAGCCGTTTTGTCCACCTCTTCTACTGCAGAGGGTTGCAGAGGTGGTCCGCAGATTTCATGAATTTTTGCTTCAGAAAATCAAACAACACCTTAGAGTTAGGGGTGGTGGTTTTCACCCTCAATATTTGGCGTCATTATCTTTACGGTGTTTAGTGTACTATCTACATGGACCATAAGAGTCTGCATTATCTT
The DNA here is from genome assembly GCF_051521515.1 of Lactuca serriola. Classification (NCBI taxonomy): domain Eukaryota; kingdom Viridiplantae; phylum Streptophyta; class Magnoliopsida; order Asterales; family Asteraceae; genus Lactuca; species Lactuca serriola. The sequence continues at coordinate 97,219,174 of NC_136412.1, read as the reverse complement.
ATGGATCATCCTAATTTGAACATGAGGCAGAGCATGTTGCTTGACGTAGTAAAAGATTATGATTGCGATATTATGTATCACCCATGCAAGGCTAATGTGGTGGCCGATGCCTTGAGCTGGAGGGCAGTTAGTGCCCCGATTCGGGTTGTGTGTTTGAGGATGAGCGTGATGGCTCCAGTCTTGGAGATGATCAGAGATGCGCAGTCGGAGGCTATCAAAGAGGAGAATCCGAAGAGTGAGCGGGTGGTTGGTCAATTCTCAACCTTTAATATAGACAGCTGGGGGGTTATTGACTTTTCATGGATGGATTTGGGTACCGTATATTGGTTGGGCTCGATGGGTGTTGATGGATGAGGCCCACAAGTTGAGATTCTCCTTTCATCCAGAGGCTATAAAGATCTATCTTGACCTGAAATATAGCTGATGGTGGGCATGTATGAAGAGGGATGTGGCATGGTTCATGGAGCGGTGCTTGACCTCCATGAAAAGTTACAACCCTTGGAGGTGCCACTGTGGAAGTAAGAGTAGATCACGATGGATTTCATTACCAAATTATCGAAGAATGCGAAGGTTTTTGATGCTATTGTTGGGTTTGAGCATTCTAACACTCCTAAGTGTACATGCAACCCTAAATACCTTGGATCTATATTTTCTCTATTATACATGCAAATATGAACATCCAAGGTATTATCCTAATCTAGCATACAAAACAATGAATATAACAAGATAGAATACACACCTCTTTGATGTAGAATGTCTTCATGAAGCTTGAGTGCCTAGTGCCTCAAGTGTGACACCTCAAATGGTTCACACGACACCAAATACACTTGGAATAACTTGAGAGAAACTTAAACACTCCTTGAAATCGTCTAGCCCTCACACTCACACATAGTGTATGATTTCTTGAGCCATGGGATTCTTTTATATGGTGGCTATTAGGGTTACACCATGTAACTCATGACTTTACCCATTCCTTATGCTCCATGGATTTTAACCTCCATGGAGCATCCATGGGTCACCACATGGACTTAGTCCAACATAAGGAATCTTGGATCACAAGCCCACATATATAAGAATGAATGATTTACACAATCAACCCATATATTTAATTAGTCTCCTTTTGATCACTTAATTAATTCCAAATTAATTCTTGATCAATACTAATTAAATAACCTTATTAATATATTAGAACTTATAATATATTAACAAACCTTAAGTGTTATTTCTCTCATTTTAGTCTATCCAAATGCATGATGCCATGCAACCCAAATGGACCATGTCGGGTCGGGTCAAGTCTTACCAATTATAGTTATGGACTTAGACGTTAATCCAACAGTCTCCCACTTGGATAAGTCTAAAACTATTATTGCATTTGACTTCAAACCTAACTGGCAATCGTAGCTCTTAAAGCCGCTGTCAAACTCTGACCTTGTAGATGAACTCTGACCTTTGTCAATGACTTGTCCATTAGATAAGGGATCATATATTCCTCCATTCTAGATATCATATGGATTGAGACATGGATTATAATCATTCTCTCTGTCCATTTGTTGTTTCCCGATTTCCGATTTATGACGACTGACTAATTGAACAAATCAAATCAGTCCTGGCCCGGCCGAGCACTTCCATTTTTCATTATCAAATCATCGAGGGGCCCACAGATATCGCTTTTATCCTGAAGGTAAAAGGAATGGATAAACTTCGACTCATATGGCTTGTTCTACTACTTGTTGAATCATACACAAAGGCACGTTTTATAGTACCGAGTTACCAAATGCGTTTTCGTGCAATCAATGTACAACCAACTCATAGTAACAACTCATATCTCTAGGTTTGAAGAATATAAGATATTATCGTCTCATGATCACTCGTGATAAAATCCATGAAGTGATTCCAATGAGCGCGGGTTGAATCTAATACTCAGAACTTATGAGCACTCATGAGTGTTGTAGCCCTTTGTCCAACATCTTAGACCTCTACAAGCCAACCCATGACAGTCTTAATTCATATCTACTTCCAACATATGACCGACTGTGGATGGTTTGAATAACTTAGTCATTCCAGAAGAATAACCTAGTTTATTCTGGAAGTCAAAACATGCAAAATGAAACACAAGAATAATTGAATCTAATATGGTATCAAAACCTATGAATATAAATAAAACACCTTATTTTTATCACCATATGATTACACATTATTCATTGTATATCGTTTCAGCTATCAACTTTATACTTGAATTTAAAACAATAGTTGTCCCATGCTCCATGCATGTACACTATGTTTTCTAAACACTAGTCATGCCACACACCAAGTATGCATACTATGTTTGTCTATGATCTTTACTTTGTGAAATAGATCAACTGAACATAACTCCAATGATTCTCATTTCACAGTCCCAAATCTTACTGCAAATGCAAGAATTCCAAATTCAAGCCATTTACTGAAATCTGTTAGATTCTAAACTTATATGCATTGATCCTCTTGTAATGATTATGCACAAAGTCACAAAGACTTGGCAACAATCATTACAGAGTATTCCAAAGGATATCAACTCCTTGGAAACATCCTTCTTGCATTAAGTTTCGTAATCATACAGATTGAATACTTTCTAACTTTGAAGCATTTCCATATTCCATGTTGACTATCAATTCTGAACAAGAGTTTCCTCCTTACAGATTATGTCAATATGGTCCTTCCAGAATTAATACTATACTTCCAACTGTCCTTGAGCAACCAATATTTGGTAAACCTTAGATTGTCCTCCACAATTGCTTAATCATTTTAGTCATATCAATTTCTAGACCTTTTTCCCTTCTTCATGCCCCAGGCATTTGGAAAAACTTAGAAAGAGTGAATATAGCACATGTAATCGATCCTATATCCGAAGCATCTGGGACACGATTCATGATGTCTCACATAAAGACTAAACCAGTCTTTTGCTACAATATTTCCATTTCTATTTGCCAAGTTCTTATAACTCAGATTATGAAAAGGAATTTCGTAATCATAATCGAATTTTAGAACGCAAATAATGAACCCACATATAGAATTTTGTTATGTTGAGTCATCTCAACATGAAATTCATATATATTATTGACTAAATACGATTAAGACCTCAATCTAAGCTTTTAGATTTGAGATGAAGTATAATTTCCTCTCCCTTAATTATAGCAAAACAACTTTTTCAAACCCTACAACCTCACGAATTGAAACTTTTGTTTTCTATAATTAACATTGCTAACTTGCAATACTTATCATAATTATCATGCTCCCACTAACATGATGATTATTAGCATAACACTTATGCTCCCACTAGCTTTGACATGTACCCAGAAATCAACTGAACTTCTAGAAATCAATACTTTATTGACTTTCTTACCAAAGTTCAGATTTCTGATACTAGATTGCCTTGATAACACTTTATCAATATCATACACCTCTCTTAGATAGCTCACATGTGTGTCTAAAGAATTATGAAGAGGGATGTCGTAATCATAATGTTTAGACCTTTTGTCATTCCCACAATTGCTATCTACTCAAAATCTACTTAGTGAAAGAGTTTCTTTACCATCATTTTCATGAATCGAAGAGAAAACTTATGACACTTAGATTCAATGGTGTATGTGTTCTTATCCATGTGAATTGTCAAAACCATAGTCACAAGACAAGGATAATGACAAATCCAAACTTATATGGATTGAACTTGTGCAATCTTAACTTCTTGCCACCTGGCAGCTCAAGGGCCCGCCATTGCTTCCAAGTAGTTATGCAAACAATTGAGAACATGTAGAACTCAAATGTATAGCCAAATTAACTGGAATGGACACAGAAATGTCAGCACGATAGGTTATAAACCTCTACTTGTGTGCTAGCGATGAAATACAGGTTTTATTCTTGATTACTTCTTGAAACCTTTTTCAGGATCTTTTAGACTCCACCTATCTCCTTGACCTATACGACTTTCTTTCCAAATATTTAAGAGATAGTGTGGATTCTAATCAAGACAGACACTTAACACAATTAGCCTTAGTTGGTCTTTGTTTTATCCAAAACATCACAACTTACCAATTTCAAATGTACAAGAGTAGAAAACTTTTACTGTTACATTTGACAAGTGTTTTAAATCTTCTTTAAGACATGTCACTCAATTTACACTCTTAGAGTATAAATCTATGAATTGTTTTGGAATGAAGTATGAATCATCTTCTTGATTTAACCACTTCAACAATTCATAACTCCTCTTCTTAACTATCAGAATGTACTTAGAGGATGAATTGTGATAAGGTCTCAAAATCATTAAGATGACCTTAAAACATGATACTAAAGTACTCTCTCGTCTTTTCAGATTTGAGAAACTTTTATCCTTCTGCCTAATTTGATTCTTCTTATTCATTCTGTCATACATTGAAAATTTTCCAATGTTTCAGAATTACACTTAAGCTTGTAAGTATAATCATATTTACTAAACGTTAGTAAATCATGACGAATAGTCTTATCCATCTTTTGTGGTGGACTTTGACAAGTGCACAAGAAAGTGTACTTGATCCCTTAGTCCCTCTCTTGAATCACACATCCATGTGAACAAGTAGTTAGTCTTAATTTTTTTTCAATGCTTGAAAGTTCTCATTCATCATGCTATATAACTTGCATGATTCCAAGTTTCTATCCAACTGAAACTTGGTTGGTGAGAATCTTTCCTTATTTGGTAAATTTAGACACTACCACAAATGAAAGAATCAAATTCACTTTCCAATATTGCTATCAGTGGAATCTTATAAGCAACAACTTTTCACAAATGCCATTGTAAGGATACTTAAAATAAATAAGATCAAAACCTTTTTCTTTTATTTTAAAACTTTGCGGAAAACTTATCCTTACAATCCATATGAAAACCTTGTTGTTATCTATTCCTAAGCAATATAATTATCATAACTCTTAAGTAATAGCCCAAAATTCTGATCATCGAACCATGCGATTGAAATCCATCTTCGCGATCAGAATCAACATGTACTTAATAGAGTTAGACAATGGACTTTACCTAAAGTAGAGCCAAACTTATTGACTTTAACATCCTTAGGTAAATTTGGCAGCTTCGCAACCAATGCCCCTTCCTTTGGCAATAGTTACCTATGGACCCTTGATAATGGGACTATCTCAGACTTAGCCTCTCTCTTTACCATTTGGTCAACCGAGTTGACTATGGCAGATCCCTTTCCATTGGGAAGAGAGAGCTTTACTAGATATCCAATGTCATTATTGTCAATGTCCACAAGTTTTAGGAAGTTTATCTTAGCAAATAGATAAGATCATTAAGGGTCTTGTCATAGTCTGTTTCATAGGAGTCCCAAAGGAACTCACTATGTGACTTAGAAACTAGTTGAGGCACCAACTTTCTCAACACTTTGACACCCAACTCTCCCGGCTTGTCAATATGTGACTACATCTCCAAGATGTGATCACACATAGACCTTTGCTTGCCAATAGGGCTTGAGTGACCTTAAAATTTTCAAGAACTTGTGGGTTAGGGAGAATGATTAGAGGAGGTGAAAGAAGTATGATTTCCATGGGACATCATCTTCATTTAGGAAAGCTTGTTTCAAGAGATTTAAGAAGATCATAAATGTCTAAACAAGACATCTTTTTGGGAGATATTCAAGATAGTTGATTTAAAGTCCTTAATATGACACCCAATATGAAATATTAAGGCTAGGACCCAACAAACTATTTTATAACCTAGAAGAGGGATGCCGTAATCCAAGCCATAAAATATTTGAAGGTAGGTGAATGACGATTCACCAATTTCCACCAAGATAAACGAAATGTATTAGTAGGTTTTAATTGGAATTGAAACTCCTAGATCTTTTGAGATTCATTGAACTGTTCAATGGCATGTTTCAATCTCGAGTGTGCCCTTCAGGTTTTGTGACTGGGATGTCGAGGATCACAAAACAAGGTGTGAAGTAACCATGCAAATTACTTGGTAACCTTAAGTGTTTACCCCTCAATCGATGTGTCGGTTAACCACACACGCTCCATCGATACTATGATAAACATTAAGTTACCATTTGCTTACCTTGTTAAATACAAGTTAGTGTGCCGGTTAACCACACATGCTCCACTAACCGACTTAAACAAAGTGCAAAGTGTAATTTCATGGATTAGCACCTTATTCACATTTTCCTAAGTAACTAAAATTGGGTATTATTAAGAGTTTGGTTACTTAGTATTTATCATTAATACTTTTAATGAAGGGAGAATTATAGTCCTGTCAAACCCGTTCGGCTAACGACCCTCCACCAGTCAAGGAAGCGGTGGGTGAGAGTGGACACCCATTACAAATTCCAAAACTTGAGGGCATGTTTTGAAACTATTCAAAACTCTTGGATTTTTGATAACTTATGAGTTTAATTAAATTTTTAAAAACTTTAATGAAGTGACTCTTGAACATCCATAACTTGAGGACAAGTTATGGAGTCATAAAACAATTTAATGAGGAAAAAGACTCTTCATTTTGTAACCTATGGCAACTTTTATGAGTTTTAAATTCATAAATGTGACTTATAAGCTACATAAACACATTTTATGAACTTCTTTTAGATTAATTTGGATTAAAACCAACTATCACATAATTTTATTCATTAATCTAAATTCACTCATAAAACAAGGTAACACAAAAAAAACTTTTGGTGATCCATAACTTATTCTTAAGTTATGGAATCCTTTAAAACATTAACACTAAACTTTGTAACTCCATAAAAACTTTGAATCAATTTTTTTTAAAACCTTTTCATATCCATAACTTATGGAGGTTTCAAAAAATAAAACCCTTTAGATCAAACTTTTAAAACTAATAAAATAATCATCATTTTATCTTTTATTAAATTTGACCTAATTCAACTCATAAAGCACATTATTCTAATTTTACAAATAATTAGTTTTTCACAAGAACAAGTAATTATCTTAAAATTTGACAAACTTCATGTTTTTTTCCTTTTTTTTCAACTTTGAAAATAAAATATTTGCATCAATATAACAGAAAACAACCTGTGGCTCTGATACCACTATTGGGTTTTGAGCATTCTAACACTCCTAAGTGTACATGCAACCCTAAATACCTTGGATCTATGTTTTCTCTATTATACATGCAAATATGAACATACAAGGTATTATCCTAATTTAGCATACAAAACAATGAATATAACAAGATAGAATACATACCTCTTTAATGTAGAATGTCTTCTTGAAGCCTGAGTGCCTAGTGCCTCAAGTGTGACACCTCAAATGGTTCACACAACACCAAATACACTTGGAATAACTTGAGAAAACTTGAACACTCCTTAAAATCGTCTAGCCCTCACACTCACACATAGTGTACGATTTCTTGAGCCATGGGATTCTTTTATATGGTGGCTATTAGGGTTACACCATGTAACTCATGACTTTACCCATTCCTTATGCTCCATGGATCACCCCATGGACTTAGTCCAACATAAGGAATATTGGATCACAAGCCCACATATATAAGAATGAATGATTTACACAATCAACCCATATATTTAATTAGTCTCCTTTTGATCACTTAATTAATTCCAAATTAATTCTTGATCAATACTAATTAAATAACCTTATTAATATATTAGAACTTATAAAATATTAACAAACCTTAAGTGTTATTTCTCTCATTTTAGTCTATCCAAATGCATGATGCCATGCAACCCAAATGGACCATACCGGGTCGGGTCAAGTCTTACCAATTATAGTTATGGACTTAGACGTTAATCCAACAGCTATCTGGGTGGTAGTTAATCGTTTGATGAAGAGTGACCACTTCTTAACCATAATTAAAAGCTCTTATGCCAATAAATTGGATGAGATATATGTTTGAGAGGTTGTGGCACATCATGCGGTGCCAACTTCCATTGTGTTAGACCAGGATGTTCGTTTTACTTGAAGACTTTTGAAGAGGTTTTGATGAGGAGTTGGGCACCCGATTGGATTCCAGTACCACCTATCATTTGTAGAAAGACGGGAAATGCGAGTAGAATATACAAACACTTGAGGATATGTTGTGGGCATGCATCATAGATTTTGGTGGGAGATGGGACTCCTCACTTCATTTGGCTGAGTTTTCTTACAACAAAAGCCATCATTCCATCGTTGGCATTCCTCACTTCTAGCTCCTGTATGGGAGGAATTTTCGGACTCCTATCTTTTAAGAAGAGGCCGGGCAGAGAGTCATGGAGAGCACTAAGATAGTGCTCAAGACGACATAGCTTATTCAACAAGTTAGCCAGAGGTTGGTGATGACCCAGAGCCACCATAAGAGCTATGCGGATCGGCGACACTCTGAGCTCGAGTTTTGGGTTGGAGATTTGGTGCTATTGAAGTTATCGCCTTAGAAAGGTGTTAACTGATTCAGGAAACAGGGCAATCTAGGCCCTAGGTTTATTGACCCTTTCAAACTGATAGCCCAAGTGGGCAAGGTGACATACCAGTTACAACTGTCTGAGGAGTTTAGCCAGAATCCTAATACCTTCCATGTTTCCCAATTAAGGAAATGTGTGGCCAATGAGACAATTGTGGTTCCTTTAGAGGATATTCATGCGATGGTCTTTTGAATTACATTGAGAGACCGGTGGTGATTCTGGATAGTAAAGTGATGACCTTGAGGAACAAGGTAATGAACTTGGTCAAAGTGCAGTAACAACATCGGAAAGGCTTTGAGTGGACATGGGACCTCAAGGCTGAGATGTGTGAGCATTATCCTTATCTGTTCGCAAAGGCTGACTTCGAGCACGAAGTCTGATTCTAGTGTTGGATAATTGTAATGCCCGATGTCAGGAATTTTCATTTCATCTCTTAATATTTTAAAATTGTTGCAAATAAGGCCTTACGTTGGGTGGTCAAGGTTGTATGTCGGGCGTAAGTCAATAGCTTATGGAGCATCAAAGGTGGAGTACGTTTGACATACATATGAGTATGTCGTGCGTACTCGTGCAACTCTTCAACCCTAAATTTTAGGGTTATGTCCCCTATTTAAAAATATTAATCCCCCTTGGACGTTCTTGTGATCAACCTCCATTCATGTAAACCCTAAAATCGAAACCCTATCCTTTGTGAGTGATTTTTTAGTATTCTTGGTAGTGAAGGAAGATCATTAAAGAAGCGGTGTTGCATTCAAGCTTTCAGATCCACAATCTACATATCCTTATTCAACTTTTGAAGGTATAAAGTTCATACCTTGGAGCTTGTTTTGCAAGATTTTGTTTAAGATTAGATTTATGTTCATTTTGTCCCAAAACCTTGATCTTTGTGAGTATGGAATACTCTAGAGCATATGAGCTATCCTTTCAGATATTTTAGGGTGCATAGAGTCATAAAAATGCTAGCTTGGCCATTTACTTTCTTCCATGGATGAGCTATGGAGTTTTTGGTGAAGTAAAATGTTAGGGTTTTTGGATTAATCTCTCTTCAGCCATGCAACGGCATAAAGTAAGAGACTTTATGGATTAGGATACCTTTTAGAGTCAGATTTGAGGATTGGGTAAAGTGCCTTAACGATTAAGACCTTCAAAATTGAATTTTGGGATGAGCCGTGCGTAATTTTGGCAACACCCAACGTAGCCAGTTACGAACTTGATCGTTTCCTACCTTACACTTTACACCCAACATAGAGATGAATACACCGCACGTAATGGTCGGAGTGCTGACCTTTGATTTTATTTATTTTTTGACCAATTGTGGCTTAGGTGGATTTGTGAGCGTTTTTGGGTTCGGAAGGCGAAAAATGGTCTTTTGTCCTAAACATGGATTAGACTTGACTTGATACTAGTGTAGTGTGGAAAATTATCTTAATTATTAATTAGGTTTAATTGGTGTAAGTAATAATCAGAGTCTGGTTCTGGCAGTTCAGGTATGAGTTCTATCGGTCATCTGTGCAAGGTGAGTCTCCTTACTATTCTTATCGGTGTGGTAGAATATATTTATATATGTGATGACCAGCTGAGTCTATATGCAATTATTGCGATACGTGTTATTGTATGTGTTGAGACTTTGGGTAGTCTTTAGGGTTACCGATAACCCACAAGGCGTGTTGTTTCCCCACTGAGACTTCGGGTAGTCTTCAGGGTTGCTGATAACCCATAACAGTTTATTTTGTGTTGTGTTGTATGTGGTATTTTGAAGAACTCACCAAGTATAATGTTTACAGTTGTTGATTAAATACGTTACAAGTACTTTTGAAGATCGCAGGAAGGCGAATGCTTGATTGTATACATTCGCCTACAGTTTATGATTTTGGATATTTTGGGACACTCTGATATTTTTATGATAATCTATATTTGACATTTGTGATTTTATTGAGATGAATTTTATGAACAATGTTTTTATATGAATTTAAAAATAAAAAATATGGTTTGAAAATATGGATGAATAACTTGTCTTCAGGAATGAGTTTTGAATGTAATGTGATTTTTAATGAAAAATCCAGTTTGAAATTTAGGAGGTTACACGTCAACCCCCTTAAGTTTCTAGTTTTGAACATTAGCCGCCATATAACCTACGATATTACTAACAACTAATGGAATTTCATTAATAATCATTCTCCACCAATCCACATAGCTTATTCAATTCAACTCTAGGTCAATACTTTCTTTAATCGATAATTATGGATTTATGGTCCTTTAACTTCAAAAGCTTACAACAGACCAACATTTTAACTTGGAAACTTACTAGTAGCTTCATATTTTCCTAAAATAATCCTTACCTATGTAATTTATGACTGTAATTTTTAATAAGAGGCAATATTTTCAACTTTTACGAATTGAAAATTTTAGTCTAAAATTATAAATGATATTATAATATGGTCCCTCAGTAAATCAACCTAGGTATGATTTTTTTTTCCTATCCTTAATATTTTATTATTTCTACCATTTTTAAGGTTTTCTTAAGTTGATTATTCATCAAATTTATTATTTAAATCATTAATTATTGTTTATCTTATTGTTTATTTATTTTATGATTTATTTATATTTATTTTATTTTATTTCCTAGAATTTTTAATTTTCACTAAGAGCCAAAAACCTTTAGACCCGTTTTAAGGATGTTACTTTTATCATACCATACCACCTTAACCATGATATTATTCTATGGTCCCACTTATATGGAAAGTCACATAAATCTACCACCAAATCTGAACCTTTTCTCTTTTAAGACCACCATCCTCTGTTACCATATCTTTCGAACCTATAATCAACCCCAAATTAAAACCTAAATTCCATATTAAACCTAATTCTTGCAAATCACATCAGACACACGCCGATATATTCCAGATGCAAGATATTTGCTTCAGTGCTGCGACACTTAGGGCTCACCGACGGAGCAAAGCTTGGTCTGTAAGGCATGAGCATGGGGTGTGGACTTGGGAGCTCAAGGCTGAGATGTGTGAGCATTATCCTTATCTTTTCGCAAAGGCTGACTTTGAGCACGAAGTCTGTTTCTAGTGGGGGAGAATAGTAATGCCCGATGTCTGGTAGTTTCATTTCATCCGTTAATATTTTAAAATTGTTGCAAATAAGGCCTTACGTTGGGTGTACAAGGTTGTATTTCGGGCGTATGTCAACAGCTTGTGCAGCGTCAAAGGTGGAGTACGTTCAGCGTACACATGAGTACGTCGTGCGTACTCGTTCAGCTCTTTAACCCTAAATTTTAGGGTTGTCTCCCCTATTTAAAAATCTTAATCGCCTTTGGATGTTCTTATGATCAACCTCCATTCATGTAAACCCTAAAATCGAAACCCTATCCCTTGTGAGTGATTTTTTATTATTTTTGGTAGTGAATGAAGATCATTGAAGAAGCGGTGTTGCATTCAAGCTTTCGGATCCAGAATCTACATATCCTTGTTCAACTTTTGAAGGTATAAATTTCATACCTTGGAGCTTGTTTTGCTACATCTTGTTTAAGATTAGATTTATGTTCATTTTGTCCCAAAACCTTGATTTTTGTGAGTATGGAATACTCCAGAGCATATGAGTTATCCTTTTAGATATTTTAGGGTGCATAGAGTCATAAAAATGTTAGGGTTTTTGGATTAACCTCTCTTTAGCCATGCAACGACATAAAGTAAGAGACTTTATGGATTAGATACCTTTTAGAGTCAGATTTGAGGATTGGGTAAAGTGTCTTAACGATTAAGACCTTAAAAATTGAATTTTGGGATGAGTCGCACGTAATTTTGGCTACACCCAACATAGCCAGTTGCGAACTTGATCCTTTCCTACCTTACGCTCTACACCCAACATAGAGCTGAGTACACTGCATATAATGGTCAAAGTGCTGACCTTTGATTTCATTTATTTTTTGACCAATTGTGCCTTAGGTGGATTTGTGAGCGTTTTTGTGTTTAGAAAGGGAAAAAATGGTCTTTTGCCCTAAACGTGGATTAGACTTGACTTGATACTAGTGGAGTGTGGAAAATTACCTTAATTATTAATTAGGGTTAATTGGTGTAACTAATAGGCGGAGTCTGGTTTTGGCAGTTCGTGTTTGAGTTCTATTAGTCATCTGTGCAAGGTGAGTCTCCTCACTATTCTTATCGGTGTGGTAGAATATGTTTATATATATGTGATGACCAGCTGAGTCTATATGCAATTATTGCGATACGTGTTATTGTATGTGTTGAGACTTTGGGTAGTCTCTAGGGTTACCGATAACCCACAAGGCGTGTTGTTTCCCCACTGAGACTTCGGGTAGTCTTCAGGGTTGCTGATAACCCATAACAGTTTATTTTGTGTTGTGTTGTATGTGGTATTTTGAAGAACTCACCAAGTATAATGTTTACAGTTGTTGATTAAATACGTTACAAGTACTTTTGAAGATCGCAGGAAGGCGAATGCTTGATTGTATATATTCGCCTACAGTTTATGATTTTGGATATTTTGGGACACTCTGATATTTTTATGATAATCTATATTTGACATTTGTGATTTTATTGAGATGAATTTTATGAACAATGTTTTTATATGAATTTAAAAATAAAAAATATGGTTTGAAAATATGGATGAATAACTTGTCTTCAGGAATGAGTTTTGAATGTAATGTGATTTTTAATGAAAAATCCAGTTTGAAATTTAGGAGGTTACACGTCAACCCCCTTAAGTTTCTAGTTTTGAACATTAGCCGCCATATAACCTACGATATTACTAACAACTAATGGAATTTCATTAATAATCATTCTCCACCAATCCACATAGCTTATTCAATTCAACTCTAGGTCAATACTTTCTTTAATCGATAATTATGGATTTATGGTCTTTTAACTTCAAAAGCTTACAACAGACCAACATTTTAACTTGGAAACTTACTAGTAGCTTCATATTTTCCTAAAATAATCCTTACCTATGTAATTTATGACTGTAATTTTTAATAAGAGGCAATATTTTCAACTTTTACGAATTGAAAATTTTAGTCTAAAATTATAAATGATATTATAATATGGTCCCTCAGTAAATCAACCTAGGTATGATTTTTTTTCCTATCCTTAATATTTTATTATTTCTACCATTTTTAAGGTTTTCTTAAGTTGATTATTCATCAAATTTATTATTTAAATCATTAATTATTGTTTATCTTATTTTTATTTATTTTATGATTTATTTATATTTATTTTATTTTATTTCCTAGAATTTTTAATTTTCACTAAGAGCCAAAAACCTTTAGACCCGTTTTAAGGATGTTACTTTTATCATACCATACCACCTTAACCATGATATTATTCTATGGTCCCACTTATATGGAAAGTCACATAAATCTACCACCAAATCTGAACCTTTTCTCTTTTAAGACCACCATCCTCTGTTACCATATCTTTCGAACCTATAATCAACCCCAAATTAAAACCTAAATTCCATATTAAACCTAATTCTTGCAAATCACATCAGACACACGCCGATATATTCCAGACGCAAGATATTTGCTTCAGTGCTGCGACACTTAGGGCTCACCGACGGAGCAAAGCTTGGTCTGTAAGGCATGAGCATGGGGTGTGGACTTGGGAGCTCAAGGCTGAGATGTGTGAGCATTATCCTTATCTTTTCGCAAAGGCTGACTTTGAGCACGAAGTCTGTTTCTAGTGGGGGAGAATAGTAATGCCCGATGTCTGGTAGTTTCATTTCATCCGTTAATATTTTAAAATTGTTGCAAATAAGGCTTTACGTTGGGTGTACAAGGTTGTATTTCGGGCGTATGTCAACAGCTTGTGCAGCGTCAAAGGTGGAGTACGTTCAGCGTACACATGAGTACGTCGTGCGTACTCGTTCAGCTCTTTAACCCTAAATTTTAGGGTTGTCTCCCCTATTTAAAAATCTTAATCGCCTTTGGATGTTCTTATGATCAACCTCCATTCATGTAAACCCTAAAATCGAAACCCTATCCCTTGTGAGTGATTTTTTATTATTTTTGGTAGTGAATGAAGATCATTGAAGAAGCGGTGTTGCATTCAAGCTTTCGGATCCAGAATCTACATATCCTTGTTCAACTTTTGAAGGTATAAATTTCATACCTTGGAGCTTGTTTTGCTACATCTTGTTTAAGATTAGATTTATGTTCATTTTGTCCCAAAACCTTGATTTTTGTGAATATGGAATACTCCAGAGCATATGAGCTATCCTTTTAGATATTTTAGGGTGCATAGAGTCATAAAAATGTTAGGGTTTTTGGATTAAGCTCTCTTTAGCCATGCAACGACATAAAGTAAGAGATTTTATGGATTAGATACCTTTTAGAGTCAGATTTGAGGATTGGGTAAAGTGTCTTAACGATTAAGACCTTAAAAATTGAATTTTGGGATGAGTCGCACGTAATTTTGGCTACACCCAACATAGCCAGTTGCGAACTTGATCCTTTCCTACCTTACGCTCTACACCCAACATAGAGCTGAGTACACTGCATATAATGGTCAAAGTGCTGACCTTTGATTTCATTTATTTTTTGACCAATTGTGCCTTAGGTGGATTTGTGAGCGTTTTTGTGTTTAGAAGGGGAAAAAATGGTCTTTTGCCCTAAACGTGGATTAGACTTGACTTGATACTAGTGGAGTGTGGAAAATTACCTTAATTATTAATTAGGGTTAATTGGTGTAACTAATAGGCGGAGTCTGGTTTTGGCAGTTCGTGTTTGAGTTCTATCAGTCATCTGTGCAAGGTGAGTCTCCTCACTATTCTTATCGGTGTAGTAGAATATGTTTATATATATGTGATGACCAGCTGAGTCTATATGCAATTATTGCGATACGTGTTATTGTATGTGTTGAGACTTTGGGTAGTCTCTAGGGTTACCGATAACCCACAAGGCGTGTTGTTTCCCCACTGAGACTTCGGGTAGTCTTCAGGGTTGCTGATAACCCATAACAGTTTATTTTGTGTTGTGTTGTATGTGGTATTTTGAAGAACTCACCAAGTATAATGTTTACAGTTGTTGATTAAATACGTTACAAGTACTTTTGAAGATCGCAGGAAGGCGAATGCTTGATTGTATATATTCGCCTACAGTTTATGATTTTGGATATTTTGGGACACTCTGATATTTTTATGATAATCTATATTTGACATTTGTGATTTTATTGAGATGAATTTTATGAACAATGTTTTTATATGAATTTAAAAATTAAAAATATGGTTTGAAAATATGGATGAATAACTTGTCTTCAGGAATGAGTTTTGAATGTAATGTGATTTTTAATGAAAAATCCAGTTTGAAATTTAGGAGGTTACACGTCAACCCCCTTAAGTTTCTAGTTTTGAACATTAGCCGCCATATAACCTACGATATTACTAACAACTAATGGAATTTCATTAATAATCATTCTCCACCAATCCACATAGCTTATTCAATTCAACTCTAGGTCAATACTTTCTTTAATCGATAATTATGGATTTATGGTCTTTTAACTTCAAAAGCTTACAACAGACCAACATTTTAACTTGGAAACTTACTAGTAGCTTCATATTTTCCTAAAATAATCCTTACCTATGTAATTTATGACTGTAATTTTTAATAAGAGGCAATATTTTCAACTTTTACGAATTGAAAATTTTAGTCTAAAATTATAAATGATATTATAATATGGTCCCTCAGTAAATCAACCTAGGTATGATTTTTTTTCCTATCCTTAATATTTTATTATTTCTACCATTTTTAAGGTTTTCTTAAGTTGATTATTCATCAAATTTATTATTTAAATCATTAATTATTGTTTATCTTATTTTTATTTATTTTATGATTTATTTATATTTATTTTATTTTA
The DNA here is from genome assembly GCF_051521515.1 of Lactuca serriola. Lineage (NCBI taxonomy): Eukaryota > Viridiplantae > Streptophyta > Magnoliopsida > Asterales > Asteraceae > Lactuca > Lactuca serriola. The sequence continues at coordinate 97,202,874 of NC_136412.1, read as the reverse complement.
TTTCCTAGAATTTTTAATTTTCACTAAGAGCCAAAAACCTTTAGACCCGTTTTAAGGATGTTACTTTTATCATACCATACCACCTTAACCATGATATTATTCTATGGTCCCACTTATATGGAAAGTCACATAAATCTACCACCAAATCTGAACCTTTTCTCTTTTAAGACCACCATCCTCTGTTACCATATCTTTCGAACCTATAATCAACCCCAAATTAAAACCTAAATTCCATATTAAACCTAATTCTTGCAAATCACATCAGACACACGCCGATATATTCCAGATGCAAGATATTTGCTTCAGTGCTGCGACACTTAGGGCTCACCGACGGAGCAAAGCTTGGTCTGTAAGGCATGAGCATGGGGTGTGGACTTGGGAGCTCAAGGCTGAGATGTGTGAGCATTATCCTTATCTTTTCGCAAAGGCTGACTTTGAGCACGAAGTCTGTTTCTAGTGGGGGAGAATAGTAATGCCCGATGTCTGGTAGTTTCATTTCATCCGTTAATATTTTAAAATTGTTGCAAATAAGGCCTTACGTTGGGTGTACAAGGTTGTATTTCGGGCGTATGTCAACAGCTTGTGCAGCGTCAAAGGTGGAGTACGTTCAGCGTACACATGAGTACGTCGTGCGTACTCGTTCAGCTCTTTAACCCTAAATTTTAGGGTTGTCTCCCCTATTTAAAAATCTTAATCGCCTTTGGATGTTCTTATGATCAACCTCCATTCATGTAAACCCTAAAATCGAAACCCTATCCCTTGTGAGTGATTTTTTATTATTTTTGGTAGTGAATGAAGATCATTGAAGAAGCGGTGTTGCATTCAAGCTTTCGGATCCAGAATCTACATATCCTTGTTCAACTTTTGAAGGTATAAATTTCATACCTTGGAGCTTGTTTTGCTACATCTTGTTTAAGATTAGATTTATGTTCATTTTGTCCCAAAACCTTGATTTTTGTGAGTATGGAATACTCCAGAGCATATGAGTTATCCTTTTAGATATTTTAGGGTGCATAGAGTCATAAAAATGTTAGGGTTTTTGGATTAACCTCTCTTTAGCCATGCAACGACATAAAGTAAGAGACTTTATGGATTAGATACCTTTTAGAGTCAGATTTGAGGATTGGGTAAAGTGTCTTAACGATTAAGACCTTAAAAATTGAATTTTGGGATGAGTCGCACGTAATTTTGGCTACACCCAACATAGCCAGTTGCGAACTTGATCCTTTCCTACCTTACGCTCTACACCCAACATAGAGCTGAGTACACTGCATATAATGGTCAAAGTGCTGACCTTTGATTTCATTTATTTTTTGACCAATTGTGCCTTAGGTGGATTTGTGAGCGTTTTTGTGTTTAGAAAGGGAAAAAATGGTCTTTTGCCCTAAACGTGGATTAGACTTGACTTGATACTAGTGGAGTGTGGAAAATTACCTTAATTATTAATTAGGGTTAATTGGTGTAACTAATAGGCGGAGTCTGGTTTTGGCAGTTCGTGTTTGAGTTCTATTAGTCATCTGTGCAAGGTGAGTCTCCTCACTATTCTTATCGGTGTGGTAGAATATGTTTATATATATGTGATGACCAGCTGAGTCTATATGCAATTATTGCGATACGTGTTATTGTATGTGTTGAGACTTTGGGTAGTCTCTAGGGTTACCGATAACCCACAAGGCGTGTTGTTTCCCCACTGAGACTTCGGGTAGTCTTCAGGGTTGCTGATAACCCATAACAGTTTATTTTGTGTTGTGTTGTATGTGGTATTTTGAAGAACTCACCAAGTATAATGTTTACAGTTGTTGATTAAATACGTTACAAGTACTTTTGAAGATCGCAGGAAGGCGAATGCTTGATTGTATATATTCGCCTACAGTTTATGATTTTGGATATTTTGGGACACTCTGATATTTTTATGATAATCTATATTTGACATTTGTGATTTTATTGAGATGAATTTTATGAACAATGTTTTTATATGAATTTAAAAATAAAAAATATGGTTTGAAAATATGGATGAATAACTTGTCTTCAGGAATGAGTTTTGAATGTAATGTGATTTTTAATGAAAAATCCAGTTTGAAATTTAGGAGGTTACACGTCAACCCCCTTAAGTTTCTAGTTTTGAACATTAGCCGCCATATAACCTACGATATTACTAACAACTAATGGAATTTCATTAATAATCATTCTCCACCAATCCACATAGCTTATTCAATTCAACTCTAGGTCAATACTTTCTTTAATCGATAATTATGGATTTATGGTCTTTTAACTTCAAAAGCTTACAACAGACCAACATTTTAACTTGGAAACTTACTAGTAGCTTCATATTTTCCTAAAATAATCCTTACCTATGTAATTTATGACTGTAATTTTTAATAAGAGGCAATATTTTCAACTTTTACGAATTGAAAATTTTAGTCTAAAATTATAAATGATATTATAATATGGTCCCTCAGTAAATCAACCTAGGTATGATTTTTTTTCCTATCCTTAATATTTTATTATTTCTACCATTTTTAAGGTTTTCTTAAGTTGATTATTCATCAAATTTATTATTTAAATCATTAATTATTGTTTATCTTATTTTTATTTATTTTATGATTTATTTATATTTATTTTATTTTATTTCCTAGAATTTTTAATTTTCACTAAGAGCCAAAAACCTTTAGACCCGTTTTAAGGATGTTACTTTTATCATACCATACCACCTTAACCATGATATTATTCTATGGTCCCACTTATATGGAAAGTCACATAAATCTACCACCAAATCTGAACCTTTTCTCTTTTAAGACCACCATCCTCTGTTACCATATCTTTCGAACCTATAATCAACCCCAAATTAAAACCTAAATTCCATATTAAACCTAATTCTTGCAAATCACATCAGACACACGCCGATATATTCCAGACGCAAGATATTTGCTTCAGTGCTGCGACACTTAGGGCTCACCGACGGAGCAAAGCTTGGTCTGTAAGGCATGAGCATGGGGTGTGGACTTGGGAGCTCAAGGCTGAGATGTGTGAGCATTATCCTTATCTTTTCGCAAAGGCTGACTTTGAGCACGAAGTCTGTTTCTAGTGGGGGAGAATAGTAATGCCCGATGTCTGGTAGTTTCATTTCATCCGTTAATATTTTAAAATTGTTGCAAATAAGGCTTTACGTTGGGTGTACAAGGTTGTATTTCGGGCGTATGTCAACAGCTTGTGCAGCGTCAAAGGTGGAGTACGTTCAGCGTACACATGAGTACGTCGTGCGTACTCGTTCAGCTCTTTAACCCTAAATTTTAGGGTTGTCTCCCCTATTTAAAAATCTTAATCGCCTTTGGATGTTCTTATGATCAACCTCCATTCATGTAAACCCTAAAATCGAAACCCTATCCCTTGTGAGTGATTTTTTATTATTTTTGGTAGTGAATGAAGATCATTGAAGAAGCGGTGTTGCATTCAAGCTTTCGGATCCAGAATCTACATATCCTTGTTCAACTTTTGAAGGTATAAATTTCATACCTTGGAGCTTGTTTTGCTACATCTTGTTTAAGATTAGATTTATGTTCATTTTGTCCCAAAACCTTGATTTTTGTGAATATGGAATACTCCAGAGCATATGAGCTATCCTTTTAGATATTTTAGGGTGCATAGAGTCATAAAAATGTTAGGGTTTTTGGATTAAGCTCTCTTTAGCCATGCAACGACATAAAGTAAGAGATTTTATGGATTAGATACCTTTTAGAGTCAGATTTGAGGATTGGGTAAAGTGTCTTAACGATTAAGACCTTAAAAATTGAATTTTGGGATGAGTCGCACGTAATTTTGGCTACACCCAACATAGCCAGTTGCGAACTTGATCCTTTCCTACCTTACGCTCTACACCCAACATAGAGCTGAGTACACTGCATATAATGGTCAAAGTGCTGACCTTTGATTTCATTTATTTTTTGACCAATTGTGCCTTAGGTGGATTTGTGAGCGTTTTTGTGTTTAGAAGGGGAAAAAATGGTCTTTTGCCCTAAACGTGGATTAGACTTGACTTGATACTAGTGGAGTGTGGAAAATTACCTTAATTATTAATTAGGGTTAATTGGTGTAACTAATAGGCGGAGTCTGGTTTTGGCAGTTCGTGTTTGAGTTCTATCAGTCATCTGTGCAAGGTGAGTCTCCTCACTATTCTTATCGGTGTAGTAGAATATGTTTATATATATGTGATGACCAGCTGAGTCTATATGCAATTATTGCGATACGTGTTATTGTATGTGTTGAGACTTTGGGTAGTCTCTAGGGTTACCGATAACCCACAAGGCGTGTTGTTTCCCCACTGAGACTTCGGGTAGTCTTCAGGGTTGCTGATAACCCATAACAGTTTATTTTGTGTTGTGTTGTATGTGGTATTTTGAAGAACTCACCAAGTATAATGTTTACAGTTGTTGATTAAATACGTTACAAGTACTTTTGAAGATCGCAGGAAGGCGAATGCTTGATTGTATATATTCGCCTACAGTTTATGATTTTGGATATTTTGGGACACTCTGATATTTTTATGATAATCTATATTTGACATTTGTGATTTTATTGAGATGAATTTTATGAACAATGTTTTTATATGAATTTAAAAATTAAAAATATGGTTTGAAAATATGGATGAATAACTTGTCTTCAGGAATGAGTTTTGAATGTAATGTGATTTTTAATGAAAAATCCAGTTTGAAATTTAGGAGGTTACACGTCAACCCCCTTAAGTTTCTAGTTTTGAACATTAGCCGCCATATAACCTACGATATTACTAACAACTAATGGAATTTCATTAATAATCATTCTCCACCAATCCACATAGCTTATTCAATTCAACTCTAGGTCAATACTTTCTTTAATCGATAATTATGGATTTATGGTCTTTTAACTTCAAAAGCTTACAACAGACCAACATTTTAACTTGGAAACTTACTAGTAGCTTCATATTTTCCTAAAATAATCCTTACCTATGTAATTTATGACTGTAATTTTTAATAAGAGGCAATATTTTCAACTTTTACGAATTGAAAATTTTAGTCTAAAATTATAAATGATATTATAATATGGTCCCTCAGTAAATCAACCTAGGTATGATTTTTTTTCCTATCCTTAATATTTTATTATTTCTACCATTTTTAAGGTTTTCTTAAGTTGATTATTCATCAAATTTATTATTTAAATCATTAATTATTGTTTATCTTATTTTTATTTATTTTATGATTTATTTATATTTATTTTATTTTATTTCCTAGAATTTTTAATTTTCACTAAGAGCCAAAAACCTTTAGACCCGTTTTAAGGATGTTACTTTTATCATACCATACCACCTTAACCATGATATTATTCTATGGTCCCACTTATATGGAAAGTCACATAAATCTACCACCAAATCTGAACCTTTTCTCTTTTAAGACCACCATCCTCTGTTACCATATCTTTCGAACCTATAATCAACCCCAAATTAAAACCTAAATTCCATATTAAACCTAATTCTTGCAAATCACATCAGACACACGCCGATATATTCCAGATGCAAGATATTTGCTTCAGTGCTGCGACACTTAGGGCTCACCGACGGAGCAAAGCTTGGTCTGTAAGGCATGAGCATGGGGTGTGGACTTGGGAGCTCAAGGCTGAGATGTGTGAGCATTATCCTTATCTTTTCGCAAAGGCTGACTTTGAGCACGAAGTCTGTTTCTAGTGGGGGAGAATAGTAATGCCCGATGTCTGGTAGTTTCATTTCATCCGTTAATATTTTAAAATTGTTGCAAATAAGGCCTTACGTTGGGTGTACAAGGTTGTATTTCGGGCGTATGTCAACAGCTTGTGCAGCGTCAAAGGTGGAGTACGTTCAGCGTACACATGAGTACGTCGTGCGTACTCGTTCAGCTCTTTAACCCTAAATTTTAGGGTTGTCTCCCCTATTTAAAAATCTTAATCGCCTTTGGATGTTCTTATGATCAACCTCCATTCATGTAAACCCTAAAATCGAAACCCTATCCCTTGTGAGTGATTTTTTATTATTTTTGGTAGTGAATGAAGATCATTGAAGAAGCGGTGTTGCATTCAAGCTTTCGGATCCAGAATCTACATATCGTTGTTCAACTTTTGAAGGTATAAATTTCATACCTTGGAGCTTGTTTTGCTACATCTTGTTTAAGATTAGATTTATGTTCATTTTGTCCCAAAACCTTGATTTTTGTGAGTATGGAATACTCCAGAGCATATGAGCTATCCTTTTAGATATTTTAGGGTGCATAGAGTCATAAAAATGTTAGGGTTTTTGGATTAAGCTCTCTTTAGCCATGCAACGACATAAAGTAAGAGACTTTATGGATTAGATACCTTTTAGAGTCAGATTTGAGGATTGGGTAAAGTGTCTTAACGATTAAGACCTTAAAAATTGAATTTTGGGATGAGTCGCACGTAATTTTGGCTACACCCAACATAGCCAGTTGCGAACTTGATCCTTTCCTACCTTACGCTCTACACCCAACATAGAGCTGAGTACACTGCATATAATGGTCAAAGTGCTGACCTTTGATTTCATTTATTTTTTGACCAATTGTGCCTTAGGTGGATTTGTGAGCGTTTTTGTGTTTGGAAGGGGAAAAAATGGTCTTTTGCCCTAAACGTGGATTAGACTTGACTTGATACTAGTGGAGTGTGGAAAATTACCTTAATTATTAATTAGGGTTAATTGGTGTAACTAATAGGCGGAGTCTGGTTCTGGCAGTTCGTGTTTGAGTTCTATCAGTCATCTGTGCAAGGTGAGTCTCCTCATTATTCTTATCGGTGTGGTAGAATATGTTTATATATATGTGATGACCAGCTGAGTCTATATGCAATTATTGCGATACGTGTTATTGTATGTGTTGAGACTTTGGGTAGTCTCTAGGGTTACCGATAACCCACAAGGCGTGTTGTTTCCCCACTGAGACTTCGGGTAGTCTTCAGGGTTGCTGATAACCCATAACAGTTTATTTTGTGTTGTGTTGTATGTGGTATTTTGAAGAACTCACCAAGTATAATGTTTACAGTTGTTGATTAAATACGTTACAAGTACTTTTGAAGATCGCAGGAAGGCGAATGCTTGATTGTATACATTCGCCTACAGTTTATGATTTTGGATATTTTGGGACACTTTGATATTTTTATGATAATCTATATTTGACATTTGTGATTTTATTGAGATGAATTTTATGAACAATGTTTTTATATGAATTTAAAAATAAAAAATATGGTTTGAAAATATGGATGAATAACTTGTCTTCAGGAATGAGTTTTGAATGTAATGTGATTTTTAATGAAAAATCCAGTTTGAAATTTAGGAGGTTACACGTCAACCCCCTTAAGTTTCTAGTTTTGAACATTAGCCGCCATATAACCTACGATATTACTAACAACTAATGGAATTTCATTAATAATCATTCTCCACCAATCCACATAGCTTATTCAATTCAACTCTAGGTCAATACTTTCTTTAATCGATAATTATGGATTTATGGTCCTTTAACTTCAAAAGCTTACAACAGACCAACATTTTAACTTGGAAACTTACTAGTAGCTTCATATTTTCCTAAAATAATCCTTACCTATGTAATTTATGACTGTAATTTTTAATAAGAGGCAATATTTTCAACTTTTACGAATTGAAAATTTTAGTCTAAAATTATAAATGATATTATAATATGGTCCCTCAGTAAATCAACCTAGGTATGATTTTTTTTCCTATCCTTAATATTTTATTATTTCTACCATTTTTAAGGTTTTCTTAAGTTGATTATTCATCAAATTTATTATTTAAATCATTAATTATTGTTTATCTTATTTTTATTTATTTTATGATTTATTTATATTTATTTTATTTTATTTCCTAGAATTTTTAATTTTCACTAAGAGCCAAAAACCTTTAGACCCGTTTTAAGGATGTTACTTTTATCATACCATACCACCTTAACCATGATATTATTCTATGGTCCCACTTATATGGAAAGTCACATAAATCTACCACCAAATCTGAACCTTTTCTCTTTTAAGACCACCATCCTCTGTTACCATATCTTTCGAACCTATAATCAACCCCAAATTAAAACCTAAATTCCATATTAAACCTAATTCTTGCAAATCACATCAGACACACGCCGATATATTCCAGACGCAAGATATTTGCTTCAGTGCTGCGACACTTAGGGCTCACCGACGGAGCAAAGCTTGGTCTGTAAGGCATGAGCATGGGGTGTGGACTTGGGAGCTCAAGGCTGAGATGTGTGAGCATTATCCTTATCTTTTCGCAAAGGCTGACTTTGAGCACGAAGTCTGTTTCTAGTGGGGGAGAATAGTAATGCCCGATGTCTGGTAGTTTCATTTTATCCGTTAATATTTTAAAATTGTTGCAAATAAGGCTTTACGTTGGGTGTACAAGGTTGTATTTCGGGCGTATGTCAACAGCTTGTGCAGCGTCAAAGGTGGAGTACGTTCAGCATACACATGAGTACGTCGTGCGTACTCGTTCAGCTCTTTAACCCTAAATTTTAGGGTTGTCTCCCCTATTTAAAAATCTTAATCGCCTTTGGATGTTCTTATGATCAACCTCCATTCATGTAAACCCTAAAATCGAAACCCTATCCCTTGTGAGTGATTTTTTATTATTTTTGGTAGTGAATGAAGATCATTGAAGAAGCGGTGTTGCATTCAAGCTTTCGGATCCAGAATCTACATATCCTTGTTCAACTTTTGAAGGTATAAATTTCATACCTTGGAGCTTGTTTTGCTACATCTTGTTTAAGATTAGATTTATGTTCATTTTGTCCCAAAACCTTGATTTTTGTGAATATGGAATACTCCAGAGCATATGAGCTATCCTTTTAGATATTTTAGGGTGCATAGAGTCATAAAAATGTTAGGGTTTTTGGATTAAGCTCTCTTTAGCCATGCAACGACATAAAGTAAGAGACTTTATGGATTAGATACCTTTTAGAGTCAGATTTGAGGATTGGGTAAAGTGTCTTAACGATTAAGACCTTAAAAATTGAATTTTGGGATGAGTCGCACGTAATTTTGGCTACACCCAACATAGCCAGTTGCGAACTTGATCCTTTCCTACCTTACGCTCTACACCCAACATAGAGCTGAGTACACTGCATATAATGGTCAAAGTGCTGACCTTTGATTTCATTTATTTTTTGACCAATTGTGCCTTAGGTGGATTTGTGAGCGTTTTTGTGTTTGGAAGGGGAAAAATGGTCTTTTGCCCTAAACGTGGATTAGACTTGACTTGATACTAGTGGAGTGTGGAAAATTACCTTAATTATTAATTAGGGTTAATTGGTGTAACTAATAGGCGGAGTCTGGTTCTGGCAGTTCGTGTTTGAGTTCTATCAGTCATCTGTGCAAGGTGAGTCTCCTCACTATTCTTATCGGTGTGGTAGAATATGTTTATATATGTGATGACCAGCTGAGTCTATATGCAATTATTGCGATATGTGTTATTGTGTGTGCTGAGACTTCGGGTAGTCTCTAGGGTTACCGATAACCAACAAGGCGTGTTGTTTGCCCACTGAGACTTCGGGTAGTCTCCAGGGTTGCTGATAACCCATAACTGTTTATTTTGTGTTGTGTTGTATGTGGTATTTTGAAGAACTCACAAAGTTTCATGTTTACAGTTGTTGATTAAATACGTTACAAGTACTTTTGAGGATTGTAAGAAGGTGAATGCTTGATTGTATACATTCGCCTACAGTTTATGATTTTGGATATTTTGGGACACTCTGATATTTTTATGATAATCTATATTTGACATTTGTTATTTTCTTGAGATGAGTTTTATGAAAAATGTTTTATATGAATTTAAAAATAAAAAATATGGTTTGGAAATATGGATGAATAACTTGTTTTAAGGAATGATTTTTGAATGTAATGTGATTTTTAATCAAAAATCTAGTTTGAAATTTAGGAGGTTACACTAGTTACACGTCAACCCCCTTAAGTTTCTAGTTTTGAACATTAGCCACCATATAACCTAAAACATTATTAACAACTAATGGACTTTCATAAATGATCATTCTCCACCAATCCACATAGCTTAGTCAATTCAACTCTAGGTCAATACTTTATCTAATCAATAACTATGGATTTATGGTCCTTTAACTTCAAAAGCTTACAACAGACCACCATTTCAACTTGGAAACTTACTAGTACCTTGATATTTTCCTAAAATAACCCTTACCTTTATAATTTATGATCGTAATTTTAATAAGAGGCAAAATTTTCCACTTTTACGAATTGAAAATTTTAGTCTAAATTTATAAATGATATTATAAGATGGTCCTTCAGTAAATCAACCTAGGTATGATTTTTTTCCTATCCTTTATCTTTATTTATTTCTACCATTTTTTAATAAGGTGTTCTTAAGTTGATTATTCATCAAATTTATTATTTAAATCATTAATTATTATTTATCTATATTTTTATTTATTTTATGATTTATTTATATTTATTTTATTTTATTTCCTAGGATTTTTATTTTTCACTAAGAGCCAAAAACCTTTAGACCCGTTTTAAGGATCTTACTTTTATCATACCCTACTACCTTAACCATGATATTATTCTCTGGTCCCACTTATATGGCAAGTCACACAAATCTACCACCAAATCTGAACCTTTTCTCTTTTAAGACCACCATCCTTTGATACCATATCTCTCGAACCTATAATTTAACCCCAAATTAAACCTAAATTCCATATTAAACCTAATTCCTACAAATCACATCAGACACAGGCCGATGTATTCCAGACGCAAGATATCTGCTTCAGTGCTGTGGCACTTAGGGCTCCCCGACGGAGCAAAGATCGGTCTATAAGGCATGAGCATGGGGACTTGCAAACATGTACAAAGGAATGAGGCTTGAACGTGCAAGCACAAGCCAATATCATTCTTCACTCTTCCTAAAAAAAGGGGGGGTGGAAGGAGTGGCACAACATTATGCAGATGTGTTATTTCTATTTCGAGCAAAGAGCTAAACTGCATAACGAGTTGACGTTATATATGATTGTGCATCCCTGGAAAGAGATTGGTGTTATGAATGATGAAGAAGCTCCATGGCCCAACACCAAACATCAACCATGTTGCCTAGCTATCAGCGGCCATGGTGGCCGGCCCCGGGCAGTTTCGCGAGTCAGGTCTTAGTGGTCGCATTGCCTGGATCCCAACAGCTATGATGCCTAGCTCTTTCTAGTAACCACACGACCCAGATCCCAACAGCCATGCTGCCTAACTCTCATCAGCTACAATGCCCAACTTTTCCCAGCAGCTATGCTGACTGGTCGTTGGAAGTCTCATCGAAAACTCTCAATAATCTCGCTACCCGACTATAAGCAGCCGTGTTGACCAGTTCCAGGCATCCTTGCTACACACCTCTTGACAACAGCTCCATATTCCAACTCTTAATATCCTCGCTGCATAGCTCTCGATAGTATCATTAGAAGACGAGGCACCAATTATAACTACGAAAAGGGATGCAACAAAGCATAAGGTTCCATTACACTTCAGCCTGTAACAATCACTTGGGCCATAAATATAGATTGTCGGCTACTACTCCCAATCCTGCAAGGTTCATCACCCATGCTTTGAGTCTCCTGGCTTCTCAGCCCGACTCCATCTTAGCGGCAAGCTCCGCATGCAAGGTTCAAATCTCTTGCCTTGAGTCGCTTGGCTTCTTTGTCCGACTCCATCATAGTGGCAAGCTCTGTATGTAAGGTTCAACACCCTTTCCTTGAGTCTCCTGGCCTCTCAGCCCGACTCCATAAAGCGGCAAGCTCCGTATGCAAGGTTCAACATCCTCCCCGTGAGTCGCTTGGTTTCTAAGCCCGATCCATTCGACACGATGCTCTCGCGCATGATGTATCTACGATCGCTCGAAGCTAAGCCTGATTTGTTCCACACGATGCTCTCCCGCGTGATGTATCTACTATCGCTGGAAACTAAGTCGGTTCCATTCCACACGATGCACTCCCGCATGATGTATCTATGCTCGCCGACAACCAAGCCCGATTCGTTCCATGCGGCGCTCTTCCACGTGATGTATTTACGATTGTTGGTAGCTAAGCCTGATTCATTCCACGCGATGATCTCTTGCGTGATGTATCTAGGATTGATGGCAGTTAAGCCCGATCCAGTCCACATGATGCTCTCTCACGTGATGTATCTACGATCGTTGGCAGCTAATAAGCCTGATCCATTCCACGTGATGCTCTCCCGCATGATGTATATGCGATTATTGGCAACTAAACCCGATCTATTTCACGCGATGCTCACCCGCATGACATCTCTAGGATCGCTGGCTGCTAAGCCCAGACTTTTCTTATAAGTCACGCAACATAAGTCGCGTATTGTTGTGCATCGTAATTCGCACACCATAAATTTCATGCTTAGCACCACATTTGGTGCCTCTTCCCTTATAATCATCATGGTTTTCCTATGTGCGAACGATCAATAAGGTGTTTCCTACATTACATCTTGCGATAGCAAGGTTACTCTTCAAAAAGAACGTTATCAACAGCAACAATGTCACTTATAATCGATCAACATCTATGTTTTCTGACTCTTGGCAATAATCTGGTTGTCTATTATCATGGAAACAACCTCGTTGCCTATTCTTATAGCAACCTTTCCATGTGCACCATAGTTTGATATAGTTACATACGCTACCCACATCAGACTGGGCGGAATCCAACTAGGAATAGCTTGAGCAAGAAACACCTTCAGAATGGTTATCAATACTCATGAAAAACAGACTATGAAGATAATTATCGATAACATCCCCCCAAGACGATAGAAACGCCACGACAACCATGTCGTACATTCATATAGCAACCCTGCTCCACAATAACATTATTAACAACTTTTCTCTGCATAATCGTTGAAACAGTTACACTACATCACTGACCGAGTCACACTCCTATCAATGAAGGAGTATCAAGTCAGCGCAGGTTGCATAAGCAATGCTTGGCACATAGCACAACACCATGAATCTCGTGGGCAAGGTTCGCTCGTTCTCTTTATTATTTAATGCATTGGTGCTTTGTTTGGTCTGATCCGATTGTCAGCAATCCAATCATATCGGACTTGGGGGACTTGATGACACACCGTTTATATGACTAGGTCGAGTTCAATGTCATTAGCTGCGTACCAATCACATCGGACTGGGGGACTTGATGATATATGTGTTGGATTAGGTGTCTAAGCCCATAACTATAATTGGTATGTACTTGACCCGAGAGTAGCATGTTCCAATTGGGTTGCCTTCACCAGAACAATCTGATAGGATGGATATTTGAAAAAGAGGCTATTTATGATTTACTAATATATTATAAGTATAATATATTAATTAAGAAATCATAATATTTAATTAGTATTTGTAACACCCGAGATCAGAAAGGTCAAGAATAGAAAGGAAAAACCCTAAGTTGAAGAGGGTTGACTCGTCGAGTCGGAGCGGGATCCGGGTGTAAAGCAATTGACCGACTCGGCGAATCAGGTCTGGGTTTGGAAACCCTAATTTCGGGACTTGGTACCCTATTTAAGCATCTTATTCTCTTTCCTAGGGCTCAGTTGCGGCCCTATAGTCCAGAACCAGAAACCCTAAGCCTCCATTGTTGCTCATTCAAGCTTTCTTGCCATTTTGGGTGGTTTGAAGGAAGAAGGAAGAAGGCACACTTTGAGGATTCAAGAATTGGCAGTAGATCTAGAGTTTGTGAGGTCTTCCAGAGCATTTGAAGGTAATGAGTCATGACTTTCCCTCTTTTGCATATAGATCAACCTTTATCATGGGATTTGGGGCTTTTAGGACAAGTTCATGAACCATTTCGAGTTAGAAGCCCAAATCTGAAGTTGCTACTTCAGATCTATGTGTATCTTGGCCTGGAGAATCAAAAGCATCAGTCTATGGGTTGATTGTTGAGCCCTTTTGTCTTAAACCCTAGTTTATGGTGAATGGTGCCTAGATCTCCTTCTCTACACGTAAAGTTTGCAACTTTACGTGGGGAATAGGCTTGGGAAGGGTAGATCTGCAGTATGGAGTCCATGCATGACTCAAAAGTTCTCTGCATGTATGGAGATCTGAATAGACTCGGCGAGTCCTTCGAGTGGACTCGGCGAGTAGCTTGAAGATGAGGAGGAACTCGACGAGTGGGATGAACAGCTCGTCGAGTCGGATGAAGTTATGCATGAACTCGGCGAGTTGGAAGAACAACTCGACGAGTTGGTTGAAGATTGCCTTGGACTTGGTGAGTCTATTTGTGGACTCGGCGAGTCAGGTCGCGAAACCTCAAACCCTTCGAGTTGAGACTCGAATCAGTGAGTCGGGTGGTGACTCAGCGAGTTGGACAGGACAGGACTTGGAACTAGTTGGACTCGGGGCGTCGTAGAATGACTCGGCGAGTCGAGTCGCGAATAGAAAGACCCTGAGCTTATGAACTCGGCGAGTAGGGTTGACCTAGAAGGTTGACTTTGACCAGAGTTGACTTAGTTGACTGTCAGACTAAGTGTTATATGTATATTGATAGCCCGGAGAGCTAGAGGAGCAGCGGTTCAGGGGATTGTCGAGTAGCAGCCAGAGGTTTATCAGCAGAGAGCAACAGTTCAGGTGAGTGTCCTTCCAGTAGGAACGGGTCTAAGGCCACAATGCCGGCCTGTTTAGCTAGCAGTCAGCTTCGAACTTCGGTCCGATGTAGTAGTTAGTATGTTTGATGCCTTCATGGCTCAGACAGGGTTTATGTGTTTATGCTAGTTGATATGTTTATGCTATGTTCAGTCAGCTTCGGACTTCGGTCCGATGTAGGGGACAAAGGTCCCAGTCAGCTTCGGACTTCGGTCCGATGTAGTAGTTAGTATGTTTGATGCCTTCGTGGCGCAGACAGGGTTTATGTGTTTATGTTAGTTGATATGTTTATGCTATGTTCAGTCAGCTTCGGACTTCGGTTCGATGTAGGGGACAAGGTCCCAGTCAGCTTCGGATTTCGGTCCGATGTCAGCTTCGGACTTCGGTTCGATGTAGGGGACAAGGTCCGAGTCAGCTTTAGACTTCGGTCCGATGTCAGCTTCGGACTTCGGTTCGATGTAGGGGACAAGGTCCCAGTCAGCTTCGGACTTCGGTTCGATGTCAGCTTCGTACTTCGGTTCGATGTAGGGGACAAGGTCCCAGTCAGCTTCGGACTTCGGTCCGATGTAGGGGGCAAGGCCCCAGTTAGTCCGGACTTCGGTCCGATGCAGTGGGCAAGGCCCAGTATTTGCTTTATATGTTATTGTGTGGTATGTGGTAGATTGGGGGGGCTCACTAAGCTTCGTACTTACGGTTTTCAGTTTTGGTTTCAGGTACTCGGTTTTCAAAAGATGAGCTTGGGAAGATTGCAGATCACACACCATAGTCAGTTAGTCTGGGAATGTTTGACTCTGATAATGATATTATGTTTTGAATTTAATACTTGAAAGTTATGTTTGACTTATGATACATTTTTATAAATCTAGTTTTAGTAATGTTTTAAAAGAAATTTTTAATCGTGATTTTTGTGTCGTTACAAGTTGGTATCAAAGCCTTGGTTTGAGGGATTCGGGCGCACTCCCGAGTGTGCCTGAACTCAAACTAAGGAAGTCGTATAGAGTTTTCAAAAGAAAAATCATAGTTACAAAAGAATTTTGAGAAAAGAAAACAATTTTAGAAAAGTGTAAAGAAAAGAGTTTTAGAAAAAGCAAAAAGAGTTTTGAAAAGAGAAAAGGGTGTGGTGCACGCAATCAGCCGAGCTCAAGTAAGTACTCCCAAATTACCCATACGAGTTATGTTATGATTATCAGTATCAGTTTCAGTTTCAGTTTCAGTTCCAGCTTCAGTAGAACAGCATGCTAGAATAGGACTAAGGATCTAGGATGATGCCTTATGTGTCTGCTTTATGTGTTTCAGCTTGATAAGAATTGCAAGCTAGTATTGAGTAGACAGTAATAGGATAGCCTGTGTAGGTTATGCCTGATAGTTTGAGCTTAGCATTGTATGCTAGTGTAGTTTCTTGTTATGAGAATAGTTTTGCCTGAGTATGTTTCCTTTACCCGAATGATGCTTGCTTTGTGCTTTGTGGGACTCTGAGTGATGGGAGTTAGCCGTTAGGTGAATACGTCACGTCACATGTGATCAGGGTTGAATAATCTCAGAGTGTTGGATTTGGCCCTATTGCGCAACTCTCGTCTGAGTCTAACCGTTGTAGGGACGAGTCTTTTACTCGAAGGATTATCTGAGCCTCGTCACAGGTGATGGTATTCAGGTGATGGCTAATTGGCATTACAAGGAGGCCTTCAGCAATTGAGGACTGGTTTGGGTGGAGTCGGAGGTTCCCTAAGGCAAGCCTAGGATGGGAGTAGCAGAGATCAGTAGAAGTGATTTGGTGGAGTTGAGGTAACTCTTGAGGAAAGTGCGGATAGATGTGGAAGGTAGTAGGGGCCCATACTACTAAAAGCAGAGGATCCGTACTCGATTCAAGAGGGACCAAGACGAAACCAGGGAATGGTGAAGTGAGTGAGAAATCCCTCAGCAGTAGTGTGTAAATTGATCAGGAATTGTTATATTTTCAGCATGGTGACATTGCGCGAGCTACCAGTTAGCAGTTCAGGTGTCAAGGAGGTATCTGGCTCGGGCTTTAGAGCCGGGCAGTTTGATGATCAAATGAGGGATTTCATTTCCGCAGAGATCACGCGCAACATCATTGATCAGACTCCGGTGATTTTCGGTTCGGTTAGAGAGGCCATTGTGGAGCTCATGGACCGTCATCTTGAGGCCTTCAAGGCCGGGATAGTTTCAGGACAGATTGGGGCTCGTCTAGGTCCTGAATCTTATGGAGTTCAGGGATCCATTAGGGAGGGAGATCCCATTTCTAGTTTCTGCCATCAGGGGACAGGAGTGAGTAGGGCATCCTGTCTCCAAGAGATACCTCTGTATGATTGGATAGTTGAGGAAGTTTCGCGAGCCATTCGCGAGGATCTGCCCGACATGGTCATGAGGATCACTGATAGATTGATCGAGAGGCTCCAGGATCAGACAGTTGTTGTTCAGTCAACGGGCAGGGAGTCGTAAAGGAAGAGGAAAACGGATGAGACTCAGGTAGCCCCAGGTTCGGGTAAGAGGCCCAAGGGTTCGGATTTGAGAACGAGGAACTATCAGAACCACAGTCGGTGCGGGAAGTGCGGAAGGACGCACATGGGTGTGTGCAGGCGTAGAAGTGGTGGCGATGCTGGATGTTTCAAGTGCGGCCAGATTGGTCATTTTAGTAGAGACTATGTTGTTACCTTTGCCCAGGGACTTGACCCGATATGTTTCCATTGCGGTCAGAGAGGCCACAAGAAGGCCCACTGTCCGAGTTTGTATACAGCCGGGCAGGTGCCAGCTCCTGCCCCTAGGACTTCGAGAGACCAACGGACGTCAGGGCCGGGCAAGGGCGCCTACGGCTCGGAGCCGAGTTTTCCGGTAGATTTCAGCAGGGATTCGAGCAGCACTGAGTGATGGAGGTATGTATCTTTGCTTTTCTGTCATCTATTATTGTGGTATTATTGTTATGTTGCTGCATTGTTATCAGTAAGATGGAGTGTTGAGGTATTATAATACCTGCTTGTGGTCGAGTTTTATGCCATCTGCATACCTTTGAATTCGAATGGTGGATTGGAGGTCATTCCCTCTAGATCAGGTTACTTCGGATACAGTAACTGTAGCATGTATGTGTAAGATGCAGTAGTTCCTTACTACTTGCGGAAGGTGTTAGTCGGGTAATGATCAGTTATATTCTCCGTAGTGATAGTCCAGAGTTTCTGGTGGAGAAGCTAGCGGTCAGTAAGGAAATGGTTTGGGGATGTGCACCCCAAACGCAGGTTCTCGGGAGGTAGTCCCTAAAGAAAATGCAGTTAAGGATCGAAGGGTGCTCAGTCAGAAAGCAAGAAGGGTGCGGATCTGGTAAGAGTTAGTTGGAGCGCTGGCAAGGGTAAACGTCGGCGGGCAGCATGTCGCCCTTTTAATGGAAGGAAGGTTGGAAATCCTTTCGACCAGTGAGTAGTAATGTTTTTAACCGAATCCAAGTGGGGGAGAACCCTCCGAGTATGCAAGGATAAGAGCCACATGGACTCAGAATGAGTGCGCGGCCTCTGAGAGGAAATGATAGTAGCACAGTGATCGATGGATCGAGAAGTTCAGAATCGGGAGTTCGAGGACCTTCCCAGCAGTTAGTTCATGTAATCGAAATGGTTAGAAGCTGGTTGAGAATCCAGGATTGGAGGACCACCTGTAGGGGCTCAAGTGAGTCGGAATGAGGATCTGGAGAATGATTAGCAAGAGATGTCTACGTATTAGTAGCCAGTGTCAGCGTCAGCATGCAGGATTGTGTAGATTCAGGAGTTGGGAGTTTGGAAACTTCCCAACAATAGCTTCTTGTATCCGGATTAGTAGACGGTTGGTTTGGAAACCAAGCCGAAGAGTTCCTTGACGAGGCGCTACGTATATCAAGGATATAAGATGTCGAGGATGATGCAGTATTCAAATCTTGATGTGGTCTAGCTTAGGTACTTTACCAGTCCACATCTCGTGAGGAGTTTTGGCAATTTTCTTTGTAGGGACTAGATTAAGAATATGGGTGGCAGTCTCTAAGGCATACCCCCAGAATGAGATTGGTAGCGAAGCTCGACTCATCATGGAACGAACCATATCCAACAAGGTTCGATTACGCCTTTCAGCCACACCATTCAACTGTGGTGTCCTGGGAGGTGTCAATTGTGAGACAATCCCACATTCCCTAAGATAGTCGAGGAACTCTGAACTAAGATACTCTCCTCCTCGATCGGATCGAAGCATCTTAATGTTCCTGCCCAATTGATTCTCGACTTCCTGTTTAAATTCCTTAAACCTCTCGAAAGTCTCTGACTTATGCTTGATTAAGTAGACATATCCATATCTACTGTAATCATCAGTAAAAGTCAAATAATAACGATTAGCATCCCTTGTGGCATGTTTGAATGGTCCACACACATCCGTGTGTATAAGGTCCAACAAACCTTCACCCCTCTCACATGAGCCTGTGAAGGGTGACTTTGTCATTTTTCCAAGTAAGCATGATTCGCAACTATCATCTGAATTTAGGTCAAACGACTCCAAGACTCCATCCTTTTGGAGTTGGCCTATGCGTTTCTTGCTTATATGTCCAAGACGACAATGCCATAATGATGCTTTATCCAAGTTATTATTAGTAGTAGAATCAATACACAAAACATTATTTCCTAAGTTATCTACAACAGACACAGCTTCATACACACCATTACAAGGTAATGCTTTAAAATAAAGAACATTATTAAAGAAAGCATCAATAGAACCAACTTCATTATTAAACGAAAAGGTAAACCCTTGTTTGTACAAAGCATGAAAGGAAATAATATTTCTTGCCATTCCTGGCAAGTAACAACATTTATTCAAATCTAAACTAAACCCACTACTTAGCGATAAAGTATAAACTCCAATCTTGGTGACAAGTGAAGCTTTCCTATTCCCCATGATCAAGTTTATTCTTCCTTGCTCCACATTCTCACTTCTTCTTAGTCCCTGCAAGTCACAACAAATATGAATACCACAACCGGTATCAAGGACCCAAGATTTAGAATGGGGTGAGTTATTAGAAATGATAGTGTAAATACCTGCATGGTTGGGTTTAACTTTCCCATCCTTCACATCCTGCTGGTATTTTGGGCAGTTCCGCTTCCAGTGAGCCTTTTCATGGCAATAGAAGCATTCAGCCTCTTTTGGGTCAGAAGGAGTAATGAAACCTTTCTTGGTTCCACTTGAAGAAGAGCCATCAAGGGTCCGAGCCTTGGTACCCTTCGAAGATCTCTTTCTCTTCCTCCCTCGACTTTTCTCGATTGCCAAAACCGGAGTTGAGTTTAGAGTAGGAGTGATAGCAACCGACTTCCCCTTAAGACCTATTTATGTGGTCTTGAGAAGTCCCTGAAGTTTGCTGAGGGTGACTTCTTCCTTGTTCATGTGATATGTCATGCGGAATTGATCATAGCACGATGGTAAGGAGTACAAAATGATATCTATTGCAAGCTCCTCAGGGAAGTTCACATTAAGCTTCAGCAAACGATCCACATACCTTTGCATTTTCTGCATGTGGCTCGTGACGGATTCCCCGTCCTTCATCATGGTTGTTATCATGGAGCAGATGATTTCATACCTCTCTTGTCTTGCACTTTGATGGTATCTTTCCATCAAATCTTGGTGCATTTCATAAGGGTAGAAATCCTCATAAGACTTTTGGAGTTCCGCTCTCATCGTGGCCATCATGATGCAAGCCACTTTCGTAGCATCCCTTTCATGTGCCAGAAAGTCAGCGATCTCCTGAGGAGTTGTAGTGGTCTCATCAATCTCCTTAAGCTCCTTGTCAAGGACATATTCTTTGTACTCGTAGCGGGTAATCATTCTGATGTTTCTGATCCACTCATTGAAGTTGGATCCATCAAAGGTGACTTTCCCACACAAGTTCATGAGGGTAAAGGAGCCATTGGGATTAGAGCCAGAAGCATTATTGGAAGACATCTGAAGAGAAGAGAACAAGATTAGTTTAGATATAAAAGAGTCCTTAATAAAACACCCAAATGTAATATTAAGGCTAGGACCCAATCACAATATAATATAACTTAGAAGAGGTATGTCGTAATCTAAGCTATACTATATTTGAAAGGTAGGTGAATGACGATTCACCAATTTCCACCACGAAAACCGAAATATTTAAGTATTAGGTTTTTGATTGGTTCTTAGAAATTCCTAGATACTTTGAGATTCAATTAACTTTTCAAAGGCATGTTTCAATCTCGAGTGTGCCCTCCAAGTTTTGTGACTGGGATACCGAGGATCACAAAATGAGGTGTGAAGTAACCATGCAAATCACTTGGTACCCTTAAAGTTTATCACTCAATCGATGTGCCGGTAAACCACACACACTCCATCGATACTATAATAAACCCTAAGTCACCCTTTACCTACCTTGTTAAGTCCAAGTTAGTGTGCCGGTTAACCACACACGCTCCACCAACGACTTAATCAAAGTGTAAAGTGTAATTTCGTGGAATAGCACCTTATTCACATTTTTCCTAAAGTAACTAAGATTGGGAATTTAATAAAACATTTAGTTACTTTATAGTATTCATCATACTTTGAATGAGAATTTGTAAGTCCTTGTCTTACCCGTTCGGCTAACGACCCTCCACCGGTCAAGCAAGCGGTGGGTGAGAGTGGACACCCATTAAGTCACCATTTTATAGGCAACAACCTTATACCCACCTTATAGACCGGCTTCCTGAATGAGGCGTACTAGCGGTAAGACGACTTTGTTCTTATACATATATATAATTATTAAATAATAATATAAGTATAAGGATTGAATTTTAACTTTTAAAACTCTAAGGGTTGGAACTAAAGTTTTAACTTAACTTTACTTGTTCCAAAACTTGAGGGCAAGTTTTGTAAACTTTCAAAACTTTTCATATCTTGTAACTTATGAGTTTAATAGAGTAATAAAATGAAGACTCTTCACTTTTCTAACTCTTGTGTTCTTTTAATGGTATTTTAATCCAAGAGACTTTTGGTTTTCCATAACTTGAGGACAAGTTATGGACTCCATTAAAACACATTATGATCAAGAATTAAACTACCACATAGGTTACAAATAATTCCTATGATCATCTAAACATCATAAGAACAAGAATATGAATATGAACATCTTCAAGAATCAAAATCACATTAAACTTTGTAATTTTGATAACTAGTTGTTGTAAATGAGTTAGCAAATACATTACACCATCTAAAACAAGTTTTCAAGTACCAAAACAATTTAGGGTAATGTATCCAATCCATTTCCAACAACTGAAGTCGAAATTCTGCACTCTGTCGACCCTACTCGCCGAGTGCATGAACCTACTCCCCGAGTAGGTTGAAGATACAAGTGAACTCGACGAGTCCCCCCATGGACTCGACGAGTCCATTCGTTAGACAGCAAGATTTTTCGACTTTTTTCAACTTTTAAGCACAAATAAAAAGCAAACAAGCCTAGGCTCTGATACCACTGATGGGTTTTGAGCATTCTAACACTTCCTAAGTGTACATGCAACCCTAATAACCTTGGATCTATGTTTGTCTAATTATCATGCAAAGTTGAATTCCAAGGCTATATTCCTATCTAGCATACATGGGGAACAATTTTAACTTGAATAATAGATAGAATAACTTACCTTGTTGTTGCTTGTGTTCCTTGAAACCTTGTGAGCCTAGCACCCCAAGTGTGATGCCTCAAATGCTTCACACAACACCAAATGCTCTTGGAAAAACTTATGAGAGAGCACACACTTCTTGAAATCGGCCAAGCCCTCTTGTTTTTCTTAGTCTAGCCGATTTTGGTGGAGAATATGATTCTTATATAGTGTTGACACATCTAGGGTTACACCATGTAAACCCTAATGTGTCATGACTCTTCATTTCCATGACCCATGGGTTTGTAACTCCCATGGAGCATCCATGGAGCATCCTATGGGTAGAACCCAACTTGATAATCCATGGAGCCTCTTAGCCCACTATACAAGATATGGATGATTTACATAATCAACCCATATATTTAATTAGTTCTCTTTTGACCACTTAATTAATTCTGAATTAATTATTGATCAAACTAATCAAATAATATTATTAATATATTAGAACTTATAATATATTAATAATCTCCAAGTTTTATTTCTCTCATTCAGTCTATCCAATTGCATGGTGCCATGCAACCCAAATGGACCATGCCGGGTCGGGTCAAGTACATACCAGAAATAGTTATGGACTTAGAAACCTTATCCAACAGTAAGTCTGCCGGGGTAGCCGTAGCATTCACTAGCAGTCAGATAGTAGTAGTGTGGTAAGTCTGCGGGGGTAGCCGTAGCATTCACTAGCAGTCAGATAGTAGTAGTGTTGTAAGTCTGCGGGGGTAGTCGTAGCATTCACTAACAGCCAGATAGTATTAGAGAGTCGTAAGTCCGCGGGTGTAGCCGTGGCCTTATTCGGATTGGTAGGCAGCATGAGCGCGTTGTTGGGCGCGGGAAAGCAGTAGTTCACACCCGTTCGGGTGTAGCAGTGAGGTTATGGGAATCCATGGGTTAGATTTCGGATTTCCAAGTATTTCAGTTATGGGATCAGAGTAGTAGTGGACCGATGGGGTTCGGGCATGTTAAGGGTTACCTTCAGTCTGGGAGCCGTCGTGTTGTTAGTCGTGGAATTTATGAAGTCAGGATGTGACGTATGGACCCGATCGGTTGGATCGGAAGGATGTTAGAGTCACGGGGATAGGATAACTAGTGGAAACCAGTTCCAGAGAAAGATTTCGTTAAGAAGTCATGGGAGCGACTAAGTAAGGAGTCCTTTGACTCCACGGTTGAGTTGGAACTCAGTGTTCCAGGCAGCTTAGTGTTTCAGCCAGTCCAGTGTTTCAGCCAGTTCAGTGTTTCAGGCAGCTTAGTGTTTCAGCCAGTCCAGTGTTTCAGGCAGCTCAGTGTTTCAGTCAGTTCAATGTTTCAGGCAGCTCAGTGTTTCAGTCAGATTTAGTGTTTCAGGCCGTTCAGCGTTTCAGTCGATTCAGCGTTTCAGGCAGTTTAGAGTTTCAGGCATGATCAGTATTGCAGGCAGTTCAGTGTTTGGAAAGTTTCAGAGTTTTGGACAGTATTAGTATTTGTGTTGGAAGACAAGTGCTGGTGGTATAGTTGGTTGATTTGGAAATGGCAAGTCCCTCTCAGCAGGATCAGTCGAGCCTTCTGCCAAGTATAAGTGATCTGTAAGGATAGCTAGGCAGGTAGCTTTTCTTTCAGGATGGAAGGCTCGAGTTACCAGGAGTTGAGTAATCAGATGGGATATAAGCAAGCTGGTTCCAGTAGCTTCATTTCAGTAGTGACCGGCACCGTGAGTGGCTGGAGTGATGGACAATAGGGTGTTAGTTTTCCCAGATAGAAAGTTCGAGGCATTTCGCAGGACAGGTGGCCATGGCAAACTTCGAGGACGAAGTTTAGTTTAAGTGGGGGAGATTTGTAACACCCGAGATCAGAAAGGTCAAGAATAGAAAGGAAAAACCCTAAGTTGAAGAGGGTTCACTCGTCGAGTCCAGGGAGGAACTCGGCGAGCCAGAGCGGGATCCGGGTGTAAAGCAATTGACCGACTCGGTGAGTCGGCAAGTGGACTCGGCGAGTCAGGTCTGGGTTTGGAAACCCTAATTTCGGGACTTGGTACCCTATTTAAGCATCTTATTCTCTTTCCTAGGGCTTAGTTGCGGCCCTATAGTCCAAAACCAGAAACGCTAAGCCTCCATTGTTGCTCATTCAAGCTTTCTTGCCATTTTGGGTGGTTTGAAGGAAGAAGGAAGAAGGCACACTTTGGGGATTCAAGAATTGGCAGTAGATCCAGAGTTTGGGAGGTCTTCCAGAGCATTTGAAGGTAATGAGTCGTGACTTTCCCTCTTTTGCATATAGATCAACCTTTATCATGGGATTTGGGGCTTTTTGGACAAGTTCATGAACCATTTCGAGTTAGAAGCCCAGATCTGAAGTTGCTACTTCAGATCTATGTGTATCTTGGCCTGGAGAATCAAAAGCATCAGTCTATGGGTTGATTGTTGAGCCCTTTTGTCTTAAACCCTAGTTTATGGTGAATGGTGCCTAGATCTCCTTCTCTACACGTAAAGTTTGCAACTTTACGTGGGGAATAGGCTTGGGAAGGGTAGATCTGCAGTATGGAGTCCATGCATGACTCAAAAGTTCTCTGCATGTATGGAGATCTGAATAGACTCGGCGAGTCCTTCGAGTGGACTCGGCGAGTAGCTTGAAGATGAGGAGGAACTCGACGAGTGGGATGAACAGCTCGTTGAGTCGGATGAAGTTAAGCATGAACTCGGCGAGTTGGAAGAACAACTCGTCGAGTTGGTTGAAGATTGCCTTGGACTCGGTGAGTCTATTTGTGGACTCGACGAGTCAGGTCGCGAAACCTCAAACCCTTCGAGTTGAGACTCGAATCAGTGAGTCGGGTGGTGACTCAGCGAGTTGGACAGGACAGGACTTGGAACTGGTTGGACTCGGCGAGTCGAGTCGGGAATAGAAAGACCCTGAGCTTATGAACTCGGCGAGTAGGGTTGACCTGGAAGGTTGACTTTGACCAGAGTTAACTTAGTTACCTGTCAGACTAAGTGTTATATGTATATTGATAGCCCGGAGAGCTAGAGGAGCAGCGGTTCAGGGGATTGTCGAGTAGCAGCCAGAGGTTTATCAGCAGAGATCAGCAGTTCAGGTGAGTGTCCTTCCAGTAGGAACGGGTCTAAGGCCACAATGCCGACCCGTTTAGCTAGCAGTCAGTTTCGGACTTCGGTCCGATGTAGTAGTTAGTATGTTTGATGCCTTCGTGGCTCAGACAGGGTTTATGTGTTTATGCTAGTTGATATGTTTATGCTATGTTCAGTCAGCTTCGGACTTCGGTCCGATGTAGGGGACAAAGGTCCCAGTCAGCTTCGGACTTCGGTCTGATGTAGTTGTTAGTATGTTTGATGCCTTCGTGGCTCAGACAAGGTTTATGTGTTTATGTTAGTTGATATGTTTATGCTATGTTCAGTCAGCTTCGGACTTCGGTTTGATGTAGGGGACAAGGTCCCAGTCAGCTTCGGATTTCGGTCCGATGTCAGCTTCGGACTTCGGTTCGATGTAGGGGACAAGGTCCCAGTCAGCTTCAGACTTCAGTCCGATGTCAGCTTCGGACTTCGGTTCGATGTAGGGGACAAGGTCCCAGTCAGCTTCGGACTTCGGTTCGATGTCAGCTTCGGACTTCGGTTCGATGTAGGGGACAAGGTCCCAGTCAGCTTCGGACTTCGGTCCGATGTAGGGGGCAAGGCCCCAGTTAGTCCAGACTTCGGTCCGATGCAGTGGGCAAGACCCAGTATGTGCTTTATATGTTATTGTGTGGTATGTGGTAGATTGGGGGAGCTCACCAAGCTTCGTGCTTACGGTTTTCAGTTTTGGTTTCAGGTACTCGGTTTTCAAAAGAGGAGCTCGGGAAGATTGCAGAGCACACACCATAGTCAGTTAGCTTGGGAATGTTTGACTCTGATAATGATATTATGTTTTGAATTTAATACTCGAAAGTTATGTTTGACTTATGATACATTTTTATAAATCTAGTTTTAGTAATGTTTTAAAAGAAATTTTTAGTCGTGATTTTTGGGTCGTTACAGTATTGATCAAGAATTAAGAATTAATTTAGTGATCAAAAGAGACTAATTAAATTAACAAGGACTGATTATGTAAATCAGTGATATATATAATGTTTGGGCTATTGATCCATGATGGGCTAAATTTATGTAAGTATCCATGAAGAGGTAGCCCATATGAGATATGGAAAATAACCTAAGTGTACGGATTAGGTTTTACCCATGCCTCTTGGAACCCTACAATATATATGTGTTATCCCTTAGCTAAAATTGGCCCTAAGTTGTGACAACCCGATATTTCAACTCTATGTAATGACCTAAAAAGTCAAGTATTGTAACCACTTTTGATATAAGGAAATAAACTTCGAAAATAAAATGTCCAAAAATCTCAAATTAATTACCTACTATGTTAGATGACATTAAACCGTGATCGTACATAAAAAGAACGCCCAAATCTGACTTCGTATGAAGAAGTTACGATTTTTCCAAGTTCGGTTTAGCGACAGACAACTAAAAACTCGAAATAGAGATCGAGCGACTTTTGGCCGGAATGACCCAAATGAGAATTGAAGGTCTCGACAATGGTTTTGCAACGGTAAAAAGTCTGGCAAAAACAGACGTCAGATAATGAAGTTATGAATTTCTAACGAAATTTTCTTACCGCGACCTTTTAAAAATAAATAATAAAAATAATTTCAAAATTTGCCGACAGAATCTAAACGAAAGTTGTAGAGCGTAGTCTCACCTACGCGTGGATATAAAGAACGTCGAAAACGGAGTTCGTATGAAGAAGATATCAAATTTTGAAGTTTATTAAATAATTATAATATAAATTTTATTATTTAACCTTGGTGTTATCCGAAGGAGGAGTCACCAGGTCGAGCCGAGTTACGCCCAGCGTACGCTCGTACACCCAGCGTACTCGAGGACTAGGCCTCGGATCGTCCACGTCGCCCCTATGCGAGGCTATACCCATCCCATCCGAAGCTCCGAGGCAGTCGAGGAGGCGGTCACGCATGACGCACGCGTACGCCCAGCGAACCGAGGCGGTTCCCACCCCTTATAAAAGGGATGTGAGGGTTCCGAAGAAAAGGCTCAATTTCTCTCAACTTTCTTGCCCGTGCTAACCCGAAGCCCTAGTTTGCTTGCTCAAGTCCCGAAGGTCGTTTGTGCTCCCGAGATTCCCGAGGATCCCTAAAAAATCCGCTTTCTCGAGTCGAAATTCTGCTCGGTTTTCATCTCGCCTTTTTTGATCTTCCAAGTGAGTTCATAACCTTATAATCCACACTTTTAAATGTTTTATAAATGCTTTTATATGCTTTTAAGGGTGGAAATACAAGTAAAACACACGATTATTATCGTGTGTTATATAAAGTTTTATTATACACTTTTTATCAACGGAATCATATGTGATTTATAACTATTATAGGGAAACTTTCATAGGAAAAATATATCACGATAACATCATATCTTTTGGAATGAAAAATGTTGTTATATATGTATAAATCAAACACTCTGCTTATACTGCATATATATGTGTCCATCTTAGACACTATAAAAATTATACTTTTCATAACAAGTGAGAATTTTACTAGGGATTACTATACAAACGAGACACACTTAAAGAAAACTATAATAGGTATAGTTTTACGAGAACATTAGTAACTTTTACATACTAGAAACACTATTTTCAAGAAGTCACTTTCACATACAACGACAAACAAACATTTTTACACGTAAATCTGTTTTTATACTAAGTTTTGTGAGACATTAACTTCGCGTACGTTCGAGTACACATTTCAAGTCCTGTATTATATACCAGAATCCCTTGGAGGGGGAGCATGGTGTTTGTGTATAGATCTATACGGGCTTGACAAACCCGCGCCCTGACTGTTAGCTACAGTACACCATTTGGGGTGACAAACGTCAGAACATTCCAACGCCTGAAGAACGTTGCATATAGGCATTCCTACTCAATAGCATGGTTATAAAAACTCACATGGGGTATTAAAAATACATTGATTTACGGGGTTTTTCAAACGTATTGGAAATTTTATACGTACATACATTTTCTAGGAACAAACATTGGTCTTGATAGAAGGCTACATTTATGCTAGTAGAAAATATGGGATTTTCTAGGAACAAACAAACAAAAACAAAACATTTCATTTCATACAAACATTGTCATTTAATACTTATGAAACTCACCAGCTTAAATGCTGATCTACTCTTTCAAAACTACTTGTATGTCCCAGGGATTCAGTAATTACAGGTAACAAACAGCTTTTGAAGAAGGGACGCTGCAGCGCCAGTTTAAATTCATATTTTGGCATCATATTATAATTGATTTTGAACATGTACCTTTTAACAATGTAAACTTTCAATTATATATGATGGTTGTATTGCTTTCTTTACTATGTATTCATTTGTTATGCTACCACATGAAGTCATCCGCTCCTGAACGTTTCCGCCGTTCCGATTTGGGGGTGTGACAGATTGGTATTAGAGCAATGTTTATAGTGAACTAAGTATATCGAACCACATCAGATATACAAACAATAAATGCTTAAGGGACTAATACTCTCTGACAAAACATTTGTTTTTGTTTTACGCCTAAGCCGCATTTCGTTTAACTTAAATTGTTAGTTCATTTAAGTACAAATACATGCATACAACAACTTATATTCATGGTTATAACTATACAAGAAGTATTTAGACAAGTTGGACACTACGATTAAGACTCAATATATGTAATCAGATTTGGGACAAATATAGCATGATCAACTATATTCGTCCGAGATCGGACCAATGTATATCGAGGAATGCTCGTAGTGAGCAACAAGTCAAAACTTACCAAAATGTCACGAGAATCAAACACGCGAATTTAAAGACTATAGGAGTATTTATTACATAGAATAGCTTATCATACATGTTTAGTCTTACATGTTCCAAACATTATTCGATTCTTATAACCCTATTCTTGTACAGTCAAATGGTTGGATTTCACCACCCCGGCGACCCCTAGTATCCTAACCAAGGCAACGGGGGATGGATCGAAGAGGATCCCGAGGAGGACGAAGAACCCTAGAATTGGATGAAGAGGATGAATCCGGTACAGACTCCGAGCCGGAAGTGATCAACCCACCACCCGCACAACCTCCTGTGACAACGCTATATTTTTCCAAAGCAGTGTAATGCTCAAATGTCAAATATAACAAAAACCATTTGGAACCAACTAAATTGACCTCGAAAATAAAGTGTTTAAATATCTAAGTTGGGATGCATCAAAGATTAGATAACGTGTCAAGGTTTCCAAAAACATAAAGAACGTTCAAAACCAGGTTATATTGAAGAAATTATAACCACTCGTATATTTACGACACGACGTTAAAACGCTATCTAATGTAAAAAGTGAAATTTCTATAAAATGCATTTTTGCCTTAAGTATCTAAACAAAAGATGTAGAGTCCGCTAAACTGTAAACATACATAAAAAGATCGCCCAATTTGGACCTCGTATGAAGAAGTTACGAATTTTCAAAGTTTCGTAACAGTAGTAGAGGGCTAAAAACTCAAATTGAAGATTGAGTGTTATTTAGCTATCGCCACCTAAATGAGAGTTGTAGATCTCCATAATAGGAGTTAAATGATAAAAAGAAAAATGAAAACCGACGTCGAATAAAGAAACTATGAATTTTTAACGGACTTTAGGAGTCCCGGCCTATTAAAAATATATCATTAAAAATAAATTCAAAACTAGCCGATGGAGTCTAAATGAAAGTTGTAGAACATGATCTCACCTACGCGTGGATATAAAGAACGTGAAAAACGGAGCCTGTACGCGAAAGTTACGGAATTTAGAAGACCGGAGCCGGGATTACGCCCCACGTAATATGGGAGTATGCCCCGCCTACTAGACCCAGAGTCGAGTCCCATCGGCTGCACCGCTACTCTTAGCTAGACCGGAGTCGTAAGCCATGACACATTGTTACGCCCCGCGTACCGAGTACGCCCAGCATACTCCGGTAGTACGCCCCGCGTACGAGGAGTTTCCAGGCTATAAATAGAGAGGTTAAGCTTCGGGT
The DNA here is from genome assembly GCF_051521515.1 of Lactuca serriola. Classification (NCBI taxonomy): domain Eukaryota; kingdom Viridiplantae; phylum Streptophyta; class Magnoliopsida; order Asterales; family Asteraceae; genus Lactuca; species Lactuca serriola. The sequence goes on along the minus strand of NC_136412.1, from coordinate 97,172,496 downwards.
TTTTGCACACATTCTCAAATCCTCAGTCACTCTCCCATACTTTAAGCCCCAGAGATCATCCCAACGCCCTCGGTTTCCGCACTCGAGCCCCCGACGAAAGATCTACGCTGCAGAGATCACCGAAGAGCCCGAAGACGCAACTTTCCGCGGTCGAAGTTCTGCTCAACTCTAGCCTCTCTCTCTCTCTCTCTCTCTCTCTCTCTCTCTTCAAACCAAACGAGTGAGTTCATACCCCTACTTTTCAATTCTTTTCATGTTTTAGGGGGGAAATACAAGTACATTACAAGTCAAAGTATCATTTTTATAAACATAATATCTATCTTATAGGGTATTGATACAAACATCTTTATGTTTAAAGGGCTATTATATCAAGTTATTCTTACTAAATGGAAACATATTTTTTTGAGAAACTATAATGAGTATAGTTAACAAGTTATTCATACATTTTACATATACATCTTGACAAATGAAATACTTTCAAATGAAGTAAAGTCTTTATCATCGTAAATCTGTTTATACCAAGTAATGTGAGATATTCAAACTTCAACGTACTCGTGTGTATGCATTTCAAGTCCTGTATTATATACCATAATCTCTTGGAGAGAGAGCGTGATACTTGTGTATAGATCTATACGGGATTGACAACCCCGCACCTAAACTATTAGCTATAGTTAGACCGGCAGGTCTGGGTGACAAATGTCATAACACTACGACACCAGAAGAATGTTGTTACAGGCCGTCAGTGTCAATAGTATGGTTATAAAACTCACATAAAAGTATAAAAACAAGTTTGATTTACGAGATTCATATATGCATTCAGTTTTCCACTTTATTTTTAGCACAAAGTTTATCATTTTTATTCAAGTATGGAACATACTAACGCACTCCAACTCTGGAAACTTTTCAAACCATTTATAGAAAATATTGGATTTTCTGAAAACCTCGTTCATCGATTTACTACCAAAAAGGACATACTTTTCAATGCAAAACACTTATGAACTCACCAACTTAATCGTTGACACTTTTTCGAAACCACTTGTATTTCTCAGGGAATCAGTAATACAGGTAACCACCAGCTTTTGAAGAAGGAACGCTAAGGACGTTTATCATTAAACATTTATATCAGCATATTGTAATATTCTTTTGCAAACATGTATAACGCAACAAGATACGTTTTTATTATATATATGATGGTTGTGTTACTTTCTTTACAATATTCAATTGTTGTGATACTACGTGAAGTCATCCATCCCCGAATGTTTCCGCCATTCTGGTTTAGGGGTGTGACAGATTGGTATCATAGCATTGTTTATAGTGAACTAAGTATATCGAACCACATAAGATATACAAACTATAAATGCAAAGGGGAACAAAAACCCTCTGACAAAACGTTTTCAGGAACAAGATACTTCCTTTTAAAAAAATATACATTTTTACTAGCATGCATTAATCTCATATCATGACAAGTTTTCTAAAAAGTATTAAGGCAAGTTACGACACTACGATTGAGCCTCGGGGTATGTAATCAGGTCGAGAATAAATATAGCCTGATCAACTATATTTATCCTAGATTTGACCAATGTACGCTGAGGAATTGTCATAGTGGACAACAAGCCAAAAACTTACCAAATACAAATTATTTTAGATTCGCCAATTTGAAATACTATAGGAGTATTGTTAAATATAATTGTACAATAAAATATTTGTGCTCCGTAATAGTAAGTCGTTAAATAGAAATTTCTTTTCTTATAAAATTCTCATACCTCTATCCTAGTATAGACAAATGGCCGGATTCCATTTACCAGGAGATCCCTACTACCCAAACCAAGGCAACGGCGGTTGGATAGAAGAAGACCCGGAGGAAGACCCAGAGGAAATCGAAGAAGAGGCCGAGGAAGAACCCGAAGGGGTTATTGAAGAAGAATTCGAAGTCGAAGTCGGAGAGGAATTCGAAGTCGACGAAGAGATCGAGGAAATTTCTAGTGGAACAGACTCCGAGCCGGAAGTAATCGACCCTCCCATCCCTCATCCTCCCGAAATCAGACCATATCAACCGGGACCCATTCCCATGTGGGGAAGCCACCTCTACTACTGGAGCCGCCAGCAAGGTGTACGCCCTCCTTTCGGCATGTGCCGAGATTTTTACAATGTCAGTGGGGGAGGCTCAGCTGATCGAGCACTTCCTGTTATTGTGAACGCTATAGCTACCCAGAACTATGAGACGGACATGCAAGCAGCCAGAGTTCGCGAAGTCAATGCTGCTACTCAAGGTAACGCCACAGACATCCTTCGTTTGGAAGGACTACATGATAATACCCAAATCTACACAGGGACGCTTCAGAACCAAATGATAACGGCACTAGCAGAAATAAGGGAAATGAAGGAACAACAAGCAGATCTCGAGAGGCGCTTGATGGGAGTCAAACAGTCGGATGCCGAATCTAGCTCCAAACGTGCAACACGCCGCAAGTAGAGCTTGTTCAAACCCCAACAATTTTGTTATAAAATAGGATTTCGGATAAAAGTTTTTCCCTTATTTCCTTTTGTATCTGTAATAGAAGACCTCTAGGTAGGTCAAATTTTCCAAACAAAAAAACGTAATGTAACACACCTCAGGTGTGACCTATATATATGAATATGAAGTACTTCTTTGTATACCTCTCGGAACTTATGGGTGTTAACAAAAATTACTATGCCTACCTTGAAACCATAAACTAAAGTCAAAACAAATTACAAGATACAACTAACACATGATTATCAAAACATTAGAAACTTATAGTATTCATTCTTATTTTTCTCTACCAGAACATGCCTCCTCGTAGATCAACATGCAGAAACTCAACTTCAACACCACCTCCACCACCTCCTCCAATTATGGATGCTGTTATGTTCCAGACTGCTGTAACCGCAGCGATGGCTCAAATGAGCAACAACGGATCGGGGGGAGGAACAAACAGCTTTACAAATGGCCAAGGTCAAGGTCGTTCAGGGGTATGCACTTACAAAGACTTCACCAACGGAAAACCTATTCCCTTTTATGGGACTGGGGGTGTATTGGCTCTATCTCAATGGATAGAGAAAACGGAAACTGTATTCGAAATATGCGCATGCCCTGAAGAAAGCAAAGTAAAGTTTGCTGCTTTTACTTTCTCTGAACGCGCTCTGACATGGTGGAACGGCCACGTCCAGACACTAACCCTAGTGGTGGCGAACTCCATGGGTTGGGAAAACTTGAAACGAATGCTCCTTCGAGAATACTGCCCAAGAGGCGAGATTTAGAAGCTTGAACAGGAACTGTGGAACCTTTCGATGGTAGGCTCGGACATAGCAGGTTACACCAACAGGTTCAGTGACTTAATAACACTTTGTCCAGGGATGTTAATCCTGGAAAGCCAAAAAGTCGATAGATACATCTGGGGACTATCACCCCAACTTCGAGGAAGTGTGTTAGCTTCCAAACCCATGACCTTCGCCAGCGCCAAGGAACTGGCGCAATCTCTCGTTGATCATGGTGTCTGTCAAGGAGTCACGACTATCATGGCTGAACCAACCAAAGGGAACAGCAACAACGAGATCAATGCCAACAACAACAAGAAGAAGAAATTCTGGAACAAGAGAAAGGGGCAAACTTTGCAAGAACCTTCAAAGAAACAAATGGTTGCGGTTCATGTTGCTACTACCCCCACCACAACTCCTGCTACCCCTGCGCCAACAAAACCATATGCAGGGAATCTACCCAAGTGCAGCAAGTGCAACTACCAACACCACGATAATTGCCGCGAGATGCACTGTAAGAACTGCGACAAGAAAGGGCACACAACCCGTTTCTATAAGGCGCCAGCACAACCAGTCACTCAAGTTCCTGGTACTGGGATAAGCCAGGCATGTTATGGGTGTGGAGAAACTGGGCACTTCAAAAGGGACTGCCCCAAGACGAGGAACGTTGGCGGCATGGGGAGAGTGCTGGCAATAAGGCAGAATGAAGCGATAGCAGACCCCACAGTGGTTACGGGTACGTTTCTACTCAACAACATTTATGCATGCATACTCTTTGACTGCGGTGCGGAGAGAAGTTTTGTGAGTCATAAATTCAAACACCTACTTAGTCAAAAACCCCAACCACTCAATAAAATATTCACTATAGAAATGGAAAACGGTAAAACAGAAAACGCAAACGATTTGTACTTAGGATGCACACTAAATTTAAACGAGAACTTGTTTCGAGTCGATCTTATGCCCATCTCGATAAGAAGTTTCGATGTCATCATCGGTATGGACTGGTTGAGCCTTCACCATGCCGATATACTTTGTCACGAGAGGGCCGTTCGCCTAAATCTGCCAAACGGCGAAACCCTTGTCGTTTATGGTGACAAACCTAGTTCAAGTTTACAAATCATCTCCTGTGTTAAGGCACAAAAATATCTTCGTAAGGAATACCATGCCTTTCTAGCCCACGTAGTAGACCAGAAACAAGAACCAAAGAACATTAAAGACATTCCAGAAGTCTGCAACTTCCCAGATATTTTCCCAGAAGATCTTCCAGGAATTCCACCAGAGCGCCAAGTTGAGTTCAGAATCGACTTAATCCCCGGAGCTACCCCAGTACCAAAGTCACCTTACCGTTTAGCCCCAGCCGAGATGCAGGAACTGTCCAGTCAATTAAACGAGTTGCTGAGCAAGGGATTCATCAGACCGAGCTTCTCACCATGGGGAGCACCAGTCCTATTCGTGAAAAAGAAGGACGGATCCTTTCGCATGTGCATCGATTATCCGGAGCTGAACAAACTGACGATCAAGAACCGATATCCCCTACCGCGCATAGACGATCTGTTCGACCAACTGCAGGGAGCAAGCTACTTCTCAAAGATCGATCTAAGATCTGGTTATCACCAACTGCGAGTGCTGGAAGGAGACATCCCTAAAACGGCTTTCCGAACACGTTATGGTCACTACGAGTTCGTAGTAATGCCCTTCGGATTGACAAATGCTCCAACGGTGTTCATGGACTTGATGAACCGAGTATGTCGTCCCTTCCTGGATAAATTCGTGATCGTGTTCATAGATGATATACTCATCTATTCTTGAAGCCAGGAAGAACACAGCCAACACCTCCGCCAAGTTTTGGAAACATTGAGGGCAGAGAAGCTTTACGCAAAATTTTCCAAGTGCGAATTTTGGATTCGGAAAGTGGATTTCCTAGGACATGTAGTAAGCAAGGAGGGGATACACGTGGATCCTTCTAAGATCAAGGCAATAGAAAGTTGGATGACACCAAGGACCCCTACAGAAATCCGACAATTTTTGGGACTTGTCGGGTATTACCATAGGTTCATACAGAATTTTTCAAAGATTGCCAAACCACTTACCACCCAAACTCAGAAGAGTGTGACCTTCGAATGGGGAGAAAAACAAGACGCCTCGTTTCAAACGCTAAAGTGAGCCTTATGTAGTGCGCCCATCCTAACCTTGCCCGAAGGAACGGAGGACTTCGTGGTCTATTGCGATGCATCCAACCAAGGACTTGGGTGTGTCCTTATGCAACGAGGGAAGGTCATCGCTTACGCCTCAAGGAAATTAAAGACGCACGAAGTAAACTACACAACGCACGATCTTGAGCTAGGAGCAATCATCTTCGCTCTGAGGGTATGGAGACACTATCTCAACCAGAAAGAACTCAACATGAGACAAAGACGGTGGGTAGAACTACTAAATGATTATGAATGCGAGATTCGATATCATCCCGAAAAGGCTAACGTGGTGGCCGATGCACTCAGCCGGAAGGAATACTCGGGCCGCAGAGTAAAGTCTTTAACCATGACAATCCATTCGCACCTGTCCACACAAATCAAGGAAGCCCAGATAGAAGCCTTAAAATCGGTAAATGTGGCAGGGGAAGCCTTAAGAGGAATGGATAAGAAGTTTGAGGTCAAGAATGATGGAGTTCAATACTTCATGGATCGGATCTGGACGCCGAAGTTTGGCGGATTCAGAGAAGTCGTCATGAACGAAGCCCATAAAACACGATACTCCATACACCCCGGCTCCGATAAGATGTATCTCGACCTCAAGAAGTTGTACTGGTGGCCGAACATGAAGGCCGAAATTGCTACCTACGTGAGTAAGTGTCTGACATGCGCCAAGGTCAAAGTAGAATATCAAAAGCCCTCAGGATTGTTGCAACAACCAGAAATACCAGAATGGAAGTGGGAACGTATAACCATGGATTTCATAACCAAACTACCCAAAACGACAAACGGATTCGACACTATCTGGGTGATTGTCGACAGGTTAACTAAATCAGCACACTTCCTACCGATCAAAGAGACGGATAAATTAGAGAAGCTAACTAGGACATACCTCAGAGAAATTGTACGACTACATGGTGTGCCTATATCCATTATCTCGGACCGAGATAGTAGGTTCACCTCAAGGTTCTGGCAGTCGCTACAAAAAGCTTTTGGGACAAGGCTAGACATGAGTACCGCTTACCACCCACAAACCGACGGCCAGAGCGAGAGAACCATAAAAACTCTAGAAGATATGCTGAGGTCCTGCGTAATCGATTTTGGTAAGGCATGGGACACACATCTACCCTTGGTCGAATTCTCGTACAATAACAGCTACCACACTAGTATCAAGGCTGCCCCGTTCGAAGCCCTCTATGGTCGCAAATGCAGGTCACCTGTGTGCTGGGCCGAAGTGGGGGACACACAGCTAGCAAAAGGACAAGCAACAGACAACACGCTCACTGGACCAGAAATCATAAGGGAAACTACGGAGAAGATTGTTCAGATTCGGGAACGTTTAAAAGCATCAAGAGACAGACAAAAGAGTTACGCAGATAAAAGACGGAAACCCTTGGAATTCCAGGTCGAAGATCGAGTCCTACTAAAGGTCTCGCCCTGGAAGGGGTTAGTACGCTTCGGGAAGCGCGGAAAACTAAACCCAAGATACATCGGACCCTTCGAGATCCTTGCCAGGATCGGTCCAGTGGCCTACAAACTTAGATTACCTCAGGAGCTGCACAACGTACACCCTACCTTTCACGTATCAAACCTAAAGAAGTGCTTGTCCGATGAGACCCTTGTCATCCCTCTAGACGAAATCGCAATAAATGAAAATCTCCAATTTGTAGAGGAACTAGTAGAGATCATGGATCGGGAAATAAAAAGGACTAAACAAAGCCGCATACCAATTGTAAAGGTCCGCTGGAACGCCAAGCGAGGAACTGAATACACCTGGGAACGTGAGGATCAGATGAAACAGAAATACCCGCATCTTTTTCCTAACCTGTAAACTCTATATTAGATTAAATTTCGGGACGAAATTCCCTTAACGGGGGGATGATGTGACAACGCTATATTTTTCCAAAGCAGTGTAACGCTCAAATGTCAAATATAACAAAAACCATTTGGAACCAACTAAATTAACCTCGAAAATAAAGTGTTCAAATATCTAAGTTGGGATGCATCAAATATTAGATAACGTGTCAAGGTTTCCAAAAACATAAAGAACGTTCAAAACCGGGTTATATTGAAGAAATTATAACCACTCGTATATTTACGACACGACGTTAAAATGCTATCTAACGTAAAAAGTGAAATTTCTATAAAATGCATTTTTGCCTTAAGTATCTAAACAAAAGATGTAGAGTCCGCTAAACTGTAAACATACATAAAAAGATCGCCCAATTTGGACCTCGTATGAAGAAGTTACGAATTTTCAAAGTTTCGTAACAGTGGTAGAGTGCTAAAAACTCAAATTGAAGATTGAGTGTTATTTATCTATCGCCACCTAAATGAGAGTTGTAGATCTCCATAATAGGAGTTAAATGATAAAAAGACAAACGAAAACCGACGTCGAATAAAGAAACTATGAATTTTTAACGGACTTTAGGAGTCCCGGCCTATTAAAAATATATCATTAAAAATAAAGTCAAAACTAGCCGATGGAGTCTAAATGAAAGTTGTAGAGCATGATCTCACCTACGCGTGGATATAAAGAACGTGAAAAACGGAGCCCGTACGCGAAAGTTACGGAATTTAGAAGACCGGAGCCGGGATTACGCCCCGCGTAATATGGGAGTACGCCCCGCCTACTAGACCCAGAGTCGAGTCCCATCGGCTGCACCGCTATGCTTAGCTAGACCGGAGTCGTAAGCCATGACACATTGTTACGCCCCGCGTAGCCGAAGTACGCCCCGCGTACCGAGTACGCCCAGCGTACTCCGGTAGTACGCCCCGCGTACGAGGAGTTTCCAGCCTATAAATAGAGAGGTTAAGCTTCGGGTTTTTGCACACATTCTCAAATCCTCAGTCACTCTCCCATACTTTAAGCCCCAGAGATCATCCCGACGCCCTCGGTTTCCGCACTCGAGCCCCCGACGAAAGATCTACGCTGCAGAGATCCCCGAAGAGCCCGAAGACGCAACTTTCCGCGGTCGAAGTTCTTCTCAACTCTAGCCTCTCTCTCTCTCTCTCTCTCTCTCTCTCTCTCTCTCTTCAAACCAAACGAGTGAGTTCATACCCCTACTTTTCAATTCTTTTCATGTTTTAGGGGGGAAATACAAGTACATTACAAGTCAAAGTATCGTTTTTATAAACATAATATCTATCTTATAGGGTATTGATACAAACATCTTTATGTTTAAAGAGATATTATATCAAGTTATTCTTACTAAATGGAAACATATTTTTTTGAGAAACTATAATGAGTATAGTTAACAAGTTATTCATACATTTTACATATACATCTTGACAAATGAAATACTTTCAAATGAAGTAAAGTCTTTATCATTGTAAATCTGTTTATACCAAGTAATGTAAGATATTCAAACTTCAACGTACTCGTGTGTATGCATTTCAAGTCCTGTATTATATACCATAATCTCTTGGAGAGAGAGCGTGATACTTGTGTATAGATCTATACGGGATTGACAACCCCGCACCTAAACTATTAGCTATAGTTAGACCGGCAGGTCTGGGGTGACAAATGTCATAACACTACGACACCTGAAGAATGTTGTTACAGGCCGTCAGTGTCAATAGTATGGTTATAAAACTCACATAAAAGTATAAAAACAAGTTTGATTTACGAGATTCATATATGCATTCAGTTTTCCACTTTATTTTTAGCACAAAGTTTATCATTTTTATTCAAGTATGGAACATACTAACGCACTCCAACTCTGGAAACTTTTCAAACCATTTATAGAAAATATTGGATTTTCTGAAAACCTCGTTCATCGATTTACTACCAAAAAGGACATACTTTTCAATGCAAAACACTTATGAACTCACCAACTTAATCGTTGACACTTTTTCGAAACCACTTGTATTTCTCAGGGAATCAGTAATACAGGTAACCACCAGCTTTTGAAGAAGGAACGCTAAGGACGTTTATCGTTAAACATTTATATCATCATATTGTAATATTCTTTTGCAAATATGTATAACACAACAAGATACGTTTTTATTATATATATGATGGTTGTGTTACTTTCTTTACAATATTCAATTGTTGTGATACTACGTGAAGTCATCCACCCCCGAATGTTTCCGCCATTCTGGTTTGGGGGTGTGACACCTCCCGTCTTCGTGAGAAACTTTCAAGGACCGAATCCCGTCTGGGGAAGTCACCTCCACCATTGGAGCCAACAGCAATGTCTACGCCCTCCCTACGGCATGTGCCGAGACTTCTACGATGTCCGCGGCGGAGGTGCAGCCGATCGGGCACTCCCAGTCATGGTGGGCAAACTAGCCAACCAGTCCTACCAATCCGGAGTTCAAGCTAGCCAGATTCGGGAAGTCAACGTGGAAGTACAGGTTCACACTTCCGACATCCGTAGGCTGGACAGAGCTCAGGACAATGCCCAACTCCAAACTGAGGCATTCCAAGCGCAAATGATTGCAGCCCTCTCCGAATTGAGAGAACAATAAGCCGCCTTCGACAGGCGTCTTATGGAATCAAAGCAATCAGATGCGGAGTCAAGCTCCAAGCACAACCTACGACGCTAGTAGTGCTTGCCAAAATCCCAAATTTTGTTATAAATTAGGACCTTGGCTAAAAGTTTTATTTTCTTTAACTTTGTAACCGGAGACCCTTATAGGGGTCAAATTTTCATGATCGTTGTATCAACTATTATATTAATATAATGGGCACGCTATTACTACTACATTGGGTATTTCGTTCAATCCTTAAAATGTTACGGAGAAACCATATGCTTGTTTCATATATTCGGTCTTACGAATAACTTTCATTCTCCTATCTTTGAGACACATTAGTTTTCTATGTTATGGAATTCTTATCTTTATCTTTTCAACCTATAGTTGAAGAATACCTCCGCATAGAAACCCGAGATGAAACAACGGTGGGGAAGCACCTCTACCACCACCGCCTCCACCTCCTCAATTTGATGCTGCCATGTTCCAAGCAGCAGTCACCGCAGCTGTAGCGGTTGCCATGTCACAGATCAATACCCCTGTTACTACTGGCTCGAGAATTGGCACACTTCCTTCCAACCATGGCGAGAGTCATGGGCAACCCCGAGAATGCACCTATAAGGAATTTACGAATGCCAAACCCCGGATGTTTAATGGAACTGGTGGTGTGATGATTCTGAGGCAGTGGATCAAAAGGACAGAATCAGTCTTTGAAATCTGCTCCTGTCCCGAGCACAGCAAAGTCAAGTTTGCAACCTACACGCTTACCGATAGAGCTTTAACTTGGTGGAATGGCCACGTTAAGGTACTTACTCTGATAGTGGGGAATTCAATAAGCTGGGAGAGCTTAAAAATCATGCTGATGAAAGAGTATTGTCCACGAGGAGAGATTCAAAAACTCGAGCACAAACTCTGGACTCTCGGAATGATTGGTACCGACATATAAACTTATACCAATAGATTCTGTGATCTGGCAATCCTTTTCCCGGATATGATTGCTCCTGAGAGCAAGAAAATAGAGAGATAGATTTGGGGACTGTCGCCCCAAATTCAGTAATGCGTGTTAGCTTCAAAACCTGACACTTTTGATAGTGCCAAAGAATTGACACAATCTCTTATTGATCACGGAAGTCATCAGAACTTAACAAATTCTGCACCAGAACCATCAAAGGGAAACAACAGCAACAATAACAAGAAGAGAGGATGGAATAGGGGGAAGGGCGGGTCTTCCCAAGAATCCTCGAAGAAACAACAACTAGTTACTGTGAATGATGCTACTGTACCTACTACCGTTCCTACAAATCCCTACCCGACAAAGCCTTATGCGGGTAACTTTCCAAAGTGCGCCAAATTCACTTACCACCACCATGGACCTTTTCGGGAAATGCAGTGCTCCAACTGCAACAGAAAGGGACACACTGTCCGTTTATGCAGAGACCCCGTAAAGCCAATCACTCAAGTTCCCAACGCTGGTGTAGGCCGAGCTTGCTACGATTGTGGCGAGGTGGGCCACTACAAGAGGAACTATCCTAAGGCAGGAAATACCGGTGGGGTGGGACGAGTGTTGACTATAGGCCACGAAGAAGCCGTAGCTGATCCTAGAGTAGTTGCTGGTACGTTTCTTCTTGATAATTCATATGCATGCATACTGTTCGATAGTGGAGCGGAGAGAAGCTTCATGAGTCAAAACTTTATTCACTTACTAAAGCATAAACCTACCATGTTAGAAAAATCATTCACTATAGAAATGGCAAACGGAAAAACGGAAAACACTAACTGCATATACATGGGTTGTACATTAACTTTAGACGGTCATTCTTTCCCAATCGACCTCATGCCGGTCCAAATTAAAAGTTTCGACGTCATAGTCGGCATGGATTGGTTAAGTCTTCTTCGCACCGACATCTTGTGCTTTGAAAAGGCAGTTCGTCTTAATCTCCCTAACGACGAAGCGTTATTGATTTATGGCGACAAATCCAGTACAAACCTTCACATCATTTCGTGCATCCAAGCTCGAAAGTTTTTGCGGAAGGATTATCATGCATTTCTTGCACACATCGTCGATACGAGTTAGGAAGTAAAGGACATTAAGAGCATTCCAGAAGTATGCGATTTTCCTGTAACGCCCGGGTTTCAGGGCTAAGCATTTTTGTCAATGTAATAGTCTAGGTCAACTCTTGTAACTCTTTTTGAAGTAATAAAGATGAAATATTTGAGTATTATGTGAATTATGTGTATTTATGTGCTTACAATTTAATTATAAGTAAAGAATAAAAATAAGCGTAAAAAATTAAAGTGTGAGATAAGCCCGATATCTCTACATAAAGTTGTAGACTATGTCTCAAGGTTTCCGTACATATAAAGAACGCCGAAATCCGAGTTATAACGAAGAAGTTATGGCCCGTCGAAGTTTTACGGCAAAACCGGCACGGCACCGGGAAGCGTAAATAGTGAATTTACGATAGAGTGAGATTTAGCCTTAGCAATCTAAACGAAAGTTGTAGAATATGTTAAACTAAGAACGTCGATAAAAAGAACGCCCAAATCTGACTTCGTATGAGGAAGTTATGATTTTTCTAAGATTCGGCTTAGCAGTGCACGGCCCGAAACTCGAATTTTTGTTCGAGCGGTTTTTGGCTTACGCGACCTAAATGAGAGTTGAAGATCTCATTAATAGGAACTCAACGGTAAAAAGATGGACGAAAACGGAGTTCGTATGAAGGAGTTATGAATTCTTCGCGGTCATTTAACAGTCTAAACGCCTCTTACTGTTAAATTTGAGATCGGTCGAGAATTAGCCGACGGAGTCTAAATCAAAGTTGTAGATCTTGTTTTTACCTACGCGTGGAAAAAAAGAATGTCGAAAACGGAGCTCGTATGCGAAAGTTACGGGGTTTAGAAGTTGGCGGAGTGCTGTTGCAAAAGGGGTGACGTGGCTGAATATGGGCCAAGGCTTTCTCCCCAAGGAAAGCCATCAGATGATGACACGTGGCACTGACTCGGCGAGTCAGTGAACCGACTCGGCGAGTCCGTCAGGATTTCACCCTATAAATAGAAGTGCCGGGTTCTCTCATTTCTCACACCTTTCCCCACTTCTTTCTCTCTCTACACTCTCTCTCTAAGCCTCCTTAAGCCCCCTAAAGCCTAGGTAAACCCCCTAGCACCCGAAGGAAGCCCCGAGGCTCCCGGAGTCTCGAGAAAAGAGCCTTTCGGCTCGGGAACGCTGCTCCAGCGAAGCCCGGTTTTCGAGAAAACTCGTTGTAAGTGAGCTACGCCTAACCTATCTTTAGTTTAGCTTACGTTTTAATATAGTAATGTTATTAGGACCTTATAATAAGTACTTGGGCTATTATTATGGGTTATATAAGTATCATTTAACGCTTATATAATAATAATAATAGCTAGACTATTAATTAATCGCGGTTATCGTTAGACTAAACCCTAGTGGTGTTGGTACTAGGTTTTATCGAAGGAATATCGTTTTGAGAGTATCGAAGCGCTGTCCGAGTGCTGAGTCACCACCTTTCAAGTGAGTGCATAGTTACTTTCAGCTTACACATAGATATGAAGTATTTTATAAATTACGTGCTATGTGTGCATATTATCTGATTACTTGCTATCTATGCTGGATGAACGTTGTTATACATGTTTTCAATGATTTAAACTGTATATGTATTTTATATCTACGAAAATGTTGGGGTAAAACATGGGTAGATGTAATAGGTGATGTGTGATAAAATGATGAGAGGCCTCGATGTTGATGTTGTTGTTTCTGTCATCTAGCGGAGTATGGATGACGACCACGGACTCTTCTAGACAGTCCAGTGGAACACTAGCAGGCTCGCAACCTGTAGGTGTTTGTGAACGACGTGTTCACCGGTGTACTCCATCCCCCACATGGTTGCCTTTAGGACATTTATTGCTGAGGAATCCCCTTAGTAGTAGTGTCCATCCCGATGATGATCCTTAGGCTAGGTCCCTTATGATAGGTGTTTAGGGACGTAAAGTGAGGATAACGGGAACGGGTAATCGGGTTATTGTTGATTGATGAAATTAATAAACTTATTTATTGTGGGTTGAAAACCCTATGTGCTCACCAGGCTCCCAAGCCTGACCCACTCAGTTTTATGTATTACAGGTAGTGGCGCATGAGCATAGATGTGATGTTTTGGACGAGGGATTACGGATATAGGCCTGTAGATATGAAATAATGTAGTAAGGCTTATATTGTACTGTTTATGCTTTTGATCTGTACGAACATGACATCCCAAGTCTTTTAATGAAATACATTTCTATGGAAATGCTTTTGATAAATCTTTATCATATCTTGTTTTGGGACAAATTCCGCAACACTTTCATTTAAAATGTAACTCTGATTTTTAAACAAAGCATAAACAAACCGGTCTTTTATGGCCGTGATTTTGGGGATGTCACATTTCCCGATATCTTTCCAGAAGAACTACCGGGATTACCACCGCAACGTCAAGTCGAGTTTAGAATCGACTTAGTTCCAGGGGCTACCCCAATAGCAAAATCACCTTATCGTCTGGCACCAGCAGAGATGCAAGAACTTTCTAGTCAGCTTAACGAACTCCACCAAAAAGGATTTATTTGACCAAGCTTCTCACCTTGGGGAGCACCGGTCTTGTTTGTAAACAAGAAAGACGGATCGTTCCGTATGTGCATTGACTACAGGGAACTGAACAAACTTACAGTCAAAAATCATTACCCTCTGCCCCGCATTGACGACCTATTTGATCAACTTCAAGGAGCAAACTACTTATCGAAGATAGATCTACGATCCGGATATCACCAATTACGCATACTAGAAGAGGATATTCCCAAGACAGCCTTCCGAACCCGTTATGGACACTACGAATTTGTAGTGATGCCGTTCGGATTAACCAACGCACCAGCAATATTCATGGACCTAATGAATAGGGTGTACCATCCTTACTTGGATCAATTCGTCATCGTCTTCATCGATGATATACTTATCTACTCCCGAAGTAAGGAAGAGCATAGTCAGCACCTACGAAAAGTCTTAGAAACCTTACGTTCGGAGAAGCTCTATGCGAAGTTCTCTAAATGCGAATTTTGGATTCGAAGAGTCGAATTTTTAGGCCACGTTGTTAGCGAGAAGGGGATACACGTGGACCCCTCCAAAATTAAGGCCATTGAGAACTGCTCGGCACCAAAGACGCCTACAGAGATTCATCAATTTCTAGGTCTCGCTGGCTACTATCGCAAATTCATAAAGAACTTCTCTAACATTGTGAAACCTCTTACTACACTAACCCAGAAATGCGTGGCCTTTGACGGGAAGCAAAACAAGAGAAGGCGTTCCAAACACTGAAACAGGCCTTATGCACTGCACCGATACTATCCCTCCCCGAAGGGATAGAAGATTTTGTAGTGTATTGCGATGCATCCAATCAAGGACTTGGTTGTGTTCTTATGCAAAGAGGGAAGGTTATTGCCTATGCCTCCCGTCAGCTTAAGATACACGAAGTAAACTATACAACACATGATCTTGAGTTAGGAGCAGTGGTTTTTGCTCTAAAGATCTGGAGACACTACCTGTACGGAACAAAGAGTACTATCTTCACCGACCACAATAGCCTTCAATACATTTTTGACCAGAAGGAGCTCAACATACGACAACGACGATGGGTCGAGCTACTCAATGACTACGAATGTGAAATTCGTTATCATGCTGGCAAGGCCAATGTGGTAGCTGACGCCCTCAGTCGAAAAGAATACACTGGTCAGAGAGTCAAATCTCTGACTATGACTATCCATTCCCACATATCCCCACAAATCAAGGAGGCTCAACTGGAAGCTTTGCAACCTAAAAATGTGGCGGGTGAATCCCTGAGAGGAATGGAAAAGAATCTAGAAATCAAGGGTAGCGGAGCATAATATCTCATGGACCGTATCTGGACACCGAAACATGGTGGTTTCAGAGACGTAGTCATGGCCGAAGCACACAACACGAGGTATTCCATTCACCCAGGTTCTGATAAAATGTATCTGGATCTTAAGAAACTGTACTGGTGGCCTAACATGAAAGCAGAAATTGCTACCTTCGTAAGTAAATGCCTTACTTGCGCTAAGGTTAAGGTCGAGTATTAGAAACCTTCAGGATTACTACAACAACCGGAAATACCGGAATGGAAATGGGAACGGATTACTATGGACTTCATAACCAAGTTGACCAAGACGACGGGTGGACTCGATACCATATGGGTCATCGTCGACAGATTGACCAAATCCATGCATTTTCTACCAATCAAGGAGACTGACAAGATGGAAAGGCTTACAAGAACTTACATAAGGGAAATAGTGTGACTGCATGGTGTTCCAGTATCCATTATCTCCGATAGAGATAGTAGATTCACTTCAAGGTTCTGGCAGTCACTACAAAGTTCCTTGGGGACTAGGCTAGACATGAGTACAGCCTACCATCCACAAACAAATGGGCAAAGTGAGAGAATGATACAAACTTTGAAAGATATGCTGAGAGCATGTGTGATTAACTTTGGAAAGGCATGGGGTATCCATTTACCCCTTGTCGAATTTTCATACAACAATAGTTATCATACGAGCATAAAGGCTGCTCCATTTGAAGCCCTTTATGGCCGTAAGTGCAGGTCCCCTCTGTGCTGGGCTGAAGTTGGCGACACACAGTTAGCTAAAAGACGAGTTCCTGAAAGCACTCTCACCGGTCCGGAAATAATATGAGAAACGACCGAGAAGATCGTTCAGATTCGTGAACGATTGAAAGCCTCTAGAGACCGACAGAAAAGCTACGCTGACCAAAGGAGGAAACCTTTAGAATTCCAGGTAGGAGACCGTGTTCTATTTAAGGTCTCACCGTGGAAAGGCTTAATACGCTTTGGAAGGCGTGGAAAGCTAAATCCAAGATACGTAGGGCCTTTTGAGATTCTCGCCAGGATAGGCCCAGTAGCATACAAGCTTAATCTACCACGTGAACTTAGTAACATACATCCAACCTTCCACGTCTCGAACTTGAAAAAGTGTCTGTCCGATGAGACTCTTGTTATTCCACTCGACGAGATCGAGATCAACGAGAGCCTCAACTTTGTGGAAGAACCGGTAGAAATCATGGACCGAGAGGTCAAACAAACGAAACAAAGTCGCATACCCATCGTGAAGGTTCGTTGGAATGCCAAGCGAGGACCTGAATTTACATGGGAACGCGAAGATCAGATGAAACAAAAGTACCCTCATCTTTTTCTCTGATTCACAAGTATCTTTCTTACTTTAAATTTCGGGACGAAATTCCCTCTAACAGGGGATGATGTGACAACCTGATATTTCAACTCTATGTAATGACCTAAAAAGTCAAGTATTGTAACCACTTTTGATATAAGGAAATAAAATTCGAAAATAAAATCTCCAAAAATCTCAAATTAATTACCTACTATGTTAAATGACATTAAACCGTGATCGTACGTAAAAAGAACGCCCAAATCTGACTTCGTATAAAGAAGTTATGATTTTTCCAAGTTCGACTTAGCGACAGACAGCTAAAAACTCGAAACGGAGATCGAGCGACTTTTGGCTGGAATGACCCAAATGAGAATTAAAGGTCTCGACAATGGTTTTGCAACGGTAAAAAGTCTAGCAAAAACAGACGTCAGATAATGAAGTTATGAATTTCTAACGAAATTTTCTTACCGCGACCTTTTAAAAATAAATAATAAAAATAATTTCAAAATTTGCCGACGGAATCTAAACGAAAGTTGTAGAGCGTAGTCTCACCTACGTGTGGATATAAAGAACGTCGAAAACGGAGTTTGTATGAAGAAGATATGAATTTTTGAAGTTTATTAAATAATTAAAAAATAAATTTTATCATTTAACCTTGGTATTATCCGAAGGAGGAGTCACCAGGTCGAGCCGAGTTACACCCAACGTACTCGAGGACTAGGCCTCGGATCGTCCACGTCGCCCCTATGCGAGGCTATACCCGTCCCATCCGAAGCTCTGAGGCAGTCGAGGAGGCGGTCACGCATGACGCACGCGTACGCCCAGCGTACTCGCGTACACCCAGCGTACCGAGGCGGTTCCCACCCCCTATAAAAGGGATGCGAGGGTTCCAAAGAAAGGGCTCAATTTGTCTCAACTTTCTTGCGTTCTTGCCTCCTTTTCCGTTCCCGTGCTAATCCGAAGCCCCGGTTTCCTTGCTCAAGTCCCAAAGGTCGTTTGTGCTCCCGAGATTCCCGAGAATCCCGAGAAAATCCGCTTTCTCGAGTCAAAATTCTGCTCGGTTTTCATCTCGCCTTTTTCGATCTTCCAAGTGAGTTCGTACCCTTATAATCCACACTTTTAAATGTTTTATAAATGTTTTTATATGCTTTTAAGGGGGGAAATACAAGTAAAACACACGATTATTATCGTGTGTTATATAAAGTTTCATTATACACTTTTTATCAACGGAATCATATGTGATTTATAACTATTATAGGGAAACTTTCATATGCAAAATATATCACGATAACATCATATCTTTTGAAATGAAAAATGTTGTTATATATGTATAAATCAAACACTCGGCTTATACTGCATGTATATGTGTCCATCTTAGACACTATAAAAATTATACTTTTCATAACAAGTGAGCATTTTACTAGGGATTACTATACAAACGAGACACACTTAAAGAAAACTATAATAGGTATAGTTTTACGAGAACATTACTAACTTTTACATACTAGAAACACTATTTTCAAGAAGTCACATTCACATACAAGGACAAACAAACATTTTTACACGTAAATCTGTTTTTATACTAAGTTTTGTGAGACATTAACTTCACGTATGTTCGAGTACACATTTCAAGTCCTGTATTATATACCAGAATCCCTTGGAGGGGGAGCATGGTGTTTGTGTATAGATCTATATGGGCTTGACAAACCCGCGCCCTGACTGTTAGCTACAGTACACCATTTGGGGTGACAAACGTCAGAACATTCCAACGCCTGAAGAACGTTGCGTATAGGCATTCCTACTCAATAGCATGGTTATAAAAACTCACATGGGGTATTAAAAATACATTGATTTATGGGGTTTTTCAGACGTATTGGAAATTTTATACGTACATACATTTTCTAGAAACAAACATTGGTCTTGATAGAAGGCTACATTTATGCTAGTAGAAAATATGGGATTTTCTAGGAACAAACAAACAAAAACAAAACATTTCATTTCATACAAATGTTGTCATTTAATACTTATGAAACTCACCAGCTTAAATGCTGATCTACTCTTTCAAAACTACTTGTATGTCCCAGGGATTCACTAATTACAGGTAACAAACAACTTTTGAAGAAGGGACGTTTCGGCGCCAGCTTAAATTCATATTTTGGCATCATATTGTAATTGGTTTTGAACATATACCTTTTAACAATGTAAACTTTCAATTATATATATGATGGTTGTATTGCTTTCTTTACTATATATTCATTTGTTACGCTACCACATGAAGTCATCCGCTCCCGAACGTTTCCGTCGTTCCGGTTTGGGGGTGTGACATAAGTGTTCTAGGAAGAGAGATAGCCGATTTTGGAGTTTCTAGCCTCTCTCTCAAAGTACTCCTTTGTTCATGGTGTTTGTGAACCATTTGAGGCATCACACTTGAGGTGCTAAGCTCTTGAAAGGCTAACAACTACAAGCTACAAAAAGAGGTTTTATTCTAGCTAGTTTTATGATTCATGTACCAAAATTGTATGCTAGTTGTAGGCTTCATGCATTGGAATTTTTTTTTGCATGTATAACTAGAGAAAACTTAGATCCAAAGAATACACTCCAATCTTGGTCACAGGCAATGATCTTCTGTTCCCCATGATTAGATTGATTCTTCCTTGCTCCACATCCCTACTTCTTCTTAGTCCCTGCACATTAGAACAAATGTGGTAACCACAACCGGTATCAAGAACCCAAGAAATAGCATGATTAGAATCGTTAGATTTGATTGTGTATATACCTGCGAAAGATGGCTTGATCTTTCCTTCTTTGATTGCTTGCAGGTACTCTGGGCAGCTTCTCTTCCAATGTCCTATCTTATGGCAGTGGTGGCATTTTGCCTCCTTCGGGTTAGGACAGGGCTTAGCGGGATCAACTTTGGTCCCACTAGAAGAGGCACCATCTCGGGTTTTGACCTTGCGATAGTTCTTTGATGAAGCCTTCCTCTTCTTTCCCTTTCCTTGACCAATAGCCAAGACAGGAGCAGCAGTCGGATTGGGAGCAGGTGCAGCAGACTTGTCTTTGAAGTTGCTCTCAGCAACCCTCAAGAGACCTTGGAGCTTGCTTAGGGTGACCTCTTCTTTGTTCATGTGGTAGGTCATCCTAAATTGGTTGTACATCGGAGGCAAAGAGTGAAGCACCATGTCGATCGCCAAGTCTTCCTCAAAGTCAACATTTAACTTGCGAAGGTGGTCGACATACCTTTGCATCTTTTGCAAGTGCACGGTAAGAGATTCTCCATGACCCATCTTAGCGGAAATCATGTTGGTGAAAATCTCATAACGCTCTTGTCTCGCGTTTTGGTGGTACCTCTCCAATAAGTCTTGGTGCATCTCGTACGGGTACATGTCCTCGTAGGACTTTTGGAATTCGGAGTTCATGGTAGCAATCATGATGCAATGTACCTTCGTTTCATCTCGCTCATGAGTTTCAAAGGCGGTGATTTCGGCTGGAGTAGCGATTTCGGTGTTGATTTTCTCGAGCTTCTCATCAAGGACATACTCCTTGTCCTCATAGCGAGCAATGGTGCGAATGTATCTTATCCATTCGCTAAAGTTCGTTCCATCGAAAGTGACCTTTTGGCAAAGGCTCATTAACGTGAAAGAACTAGCAGCAGCGTTGTTTGTGTTCGACATCTATAATTAGAAAAGGACAAAGATAGATTAGAATATGAATCCCTAATTATCACCCAATAAGAAAAATTAGGGCTAGGATCCAACAATGACATTTACATATTAGAAAAGGGATGCCGTAATCTAACATGCAAACAAATTGAAGGTAAGTGAATGACGATTCACTAATTCTCCATCACAAAAACCTAAACTATTAGTCCTAAGTGTTTTTGAGAATTCCTAGGTTCGGATGAGATTCATTGAAACTATTCAATGGCATGTTTAAATCTCGATATGCCCCTCTTGTTTGTGACTGGGATGCCGAGGATCACAAAGCGGGTGTGAATTACCATGCAAATTCACATGGTGCCTTCATTGTAACGATCACCTATTCGATGTGCCGATAAACCACACACGCTCCATCGAACTATGATAAACAATGAATCACCCTTTGCCACCTTTGCTTAGAACCAATTAGTGTGCCGGTAAACCACACACGCTCCACTAACTTCTTAGCAAGGGTGCAAAGTGTAATTTCATGGGATTGCATCGATACACTTTTTCTAAAGTAACTAAGATTGGGAAATTTAAAAAAAAAAATGTGTAGTTACTTTGTATTACTTATTATACTTTTAATGAGAGGAAGAGGTTTCCCTATCCTACCCATTCGGCTAACGACCCTCCACCAATCAAGCAAGCGGTGGGTGTGAGTGTACACCCATTAAGCGCCATTTTATAGGCCGCAACCTTATACCCACCTTATAGTTTGGCTTCGTGAATGAGGCCTACTAACGGTAAGACTAGCATTTAGTTATACATATATATATATATATTGTACTAGTAATATCATATTAGTATAGGGTTATATTTTAAACCTTTTAAAATCTAGGGTTTTGAAATTAAAACTTTTTAATCACAAATATAAATTTCAAAACTTGAGGGCAAGTTTTAAACATTTAAAACATGGAGGATCAAATAACAAATAATTCCAATTAACAATTAATTTTCTAATTATCTTTGATTTGATTTATTCAAGATTTCTTTTAAGATAGTTACCCAAAATAATCAAAATATT
Organism: Lactuca serriola; assembly: GCF_051521515.1. NCBI lineage: Eukaryota > Viridiplantae > Streptophyta > Magnoliopsida > Asterales > Asteraceae > Lactuca > Lactuca serriola. The sequence continues at coordinate 97,150,597 of NC_136412.1, read as the reverse complement.
CAATTAATTATCATATAAGGAAATTAAATATTTTATTAGTTGATAATTACCTTAAACTAGATCAAGATAATTGTTATATTTATCAAAAAATCGGATTTATGTTGATCTATTATGATTAAGGTAAGTTTCCATAACATAATTACAAAGAAATCCCGAATCTGGTCATTCCTGACGCCTGGACTCGCCGAGTGCACAAAGGGACTCGCCGAGTCAGGCCTACTCGTCGAGTCCACTTTGAGACTCGCCGAGTCCATGACTCAGAAACCAAAAAATCGAATTTTGCAGGTTTGTTTCAGTTAATCAAGCAACAATTTAAAGAAAACCAAGCTAGGCTCTGATACCACTGATGGGTTTTAGCCATAAGAACTTTCCTATGTGCGCATGCAAAACCCTAATGCTCGGATCTAGGCTTTCTAATTAAACATGCTTTGAATCCAAGACTTCTAATAGCTAATTAGGTCAAATAACAACATTGAAACAGATCTAGAATCATACCTTTGAGTTCCTTGTTGATCTTGTGGTCTTGGAGCTTCTAGAGTCACAAATGTCACTCCTCTGATGGCTTACAAACACCAATAGCAAGAAAGATGATTTAGGAGAGAGGAGAGGGAATGAAATCGGCCAGGGTTCTCTTACTTTTTGAGAGGTGCCGATTTCCCTTGCCCATGGGATCTATTTATACTTGTAGACTCCTTAAGGGTTACAACCTAAACCCTAATTGGATAATCTTCTCTTAAGGCTATCCAAATCCTTTCCTTAGATAAGCCATGGACGAATTTAGTTATCCTTTAGCTTCTAGAATTCGTCCCTAGTATATCTATAAGGATTTTCAGTCTAAAGCTTAACTATCAAACAATTGACAGTTTATACCCCTTTATTTAATTAACCTCTTTAAGTCATCAAATTAATTCTAATTAATTCTATGACTTATATTAATCAAATAACAATATATTATTCATTATATTATTCCCATAATATATTAATAATATTTACTCTCTCTTATTAAATCATCCTATCAAGTTGCTATGGTGAAGGCAACCCAAAAGGACCATGCACAACCGGATCAAATACTTGCCTAATATAGTTGCAGCCTTAGACACTATTCCAACACTAATTGCCCCTATAAAGTGAATAATGCCTCCTCCATGAAGGGGACTTCAGCCAATGACTAAACCACTACCCATACCTTCCCCATTGGCTCAGCCACCACACTATACGCCGGTCAGGTGGCTCAGCCAACACCCTTCAACGTCAGCCACCATACACCACCACCAACACAAAAATGGTTCTCTCCAGCTAAGGAGAACCATCTCAGATCTACCAACTGATATAACTTGATCTTCGGAGCCTGATCCCGGGGCACAGTCCCTGGGGCGGTTCTCACGGATCTCTTTGATTGTGACTAGTAGATCTCTCCTCCATATCTACCATCAAGGGAAGAGAAGACCAGAAGCATCATCGGAGTTCTATGTCACATCAGTGCACATCATACAAGAACTACTCTTATAAACCTGAAACCTTAATGATAGAGGTTTAATGGAGGGAAGAATATTTATTAGTCGAGGTTTAACAAATAATTTTTTGGGTTTCTTTAGGTTGAAACACCTAGATCGATGTCCTTTCAATGCAATGAATTTATTTTGGGATAAAGACTATGAACAAGACTGAATGAAGATGATGAACGTCCTTTTTATGTTGAAACCTCTCGGTCAAAGTTTTTTTCTAGGTTAAAACCTCCACATTGAAGTTACTTTTTAGGTTAAAACCTGCAAATCAATGTGTCATATGTGTGTTCTTTCATCAAGTATTTGAGTCTGAATCTAAAAATCGATTTCAAATTTTGAGTATGGATCTTAGGACAAACATGTGATTTGATATAAGAATCCAGGAAATAGGTTGAATATGAAAATCAAGATTCAAAACCCATTATCGAGCTTCTGAATTTTGCTGGAGGTGGTGGGCTCTTTGAGCGACGACTGAGATCTAGGGCAGAGGTGGGGTTGGAAGTAACGATTAATTGTTGGTTCTTTAGGCGACAACTAAAGGTGGTGGTTGTGGTTGGTTCTTTGAGCGGCTGATGAAGGTGGTGGCAACAGTTGTGGCGGCGGTGGTAGTGGTGGCTGCTTCTTTAGAAAGAAAGAGGAGAAATATGATTTAGTGTTAGGTGGTACTTTTTTAGAAAGAAAAAATTAAATTAAAAACTAGCAAGACGCTAGTAAAAATCATTAAAAAAGTGCAGGTTAAAATGGATTTTAAAGGATTTTAAAGCCATCCAAGTTATTTTGTTTTAGCTTTTCTATTTTTTATTTGCAATCAAAAAAATCTATATCTACAACACTATCAAACAAAACCGATCTCTTAGGAATAGTAGTTGTAAAAATAATAGAATTCTTGAAATTTCATAAGGCCCAAACGGAGATGTTATAAGGTTTACTTATTATTTTTTAATTAAAAGTAGTTTTAAAATTGTTGAATAAGAATGAAATTGAAATAAAAATTAATTTAAAACTCAAACAGGGATAAAATATTAATTTTAGAATAATTATGAAACAAATGAAACCATAATACATAGTAAATGAAACCATATAAACCAAACACCTAGACATTTTGATAAGACATTTTGATAGTTGTCTCCAACCAACTATTTTACACAAATAATAGGGACCAATCACATAATATTGTATTAAATCCTTAAAATGATTGGGTAATAGTTGATAAAAACTATGGTTGTTAAAATCGTGATCCTAATTGTAGGATCGTACGTTCCTACGATCTTAGGTATGAAAAACGATCTGGATCGTAAAATGATCGTATTTTGTGTAGGATCGCAGGTAGGATCGTAAGATCGTAGGTATGATCGTAGGATCAAGATCCAATCCGATCCTACCTTCCCTTGATTTTTTTTTTCCAAATGAATGTTTTTTCCACTTTATGTCTTTTACCCTTTACCAATTTACCATTTTATCATGTTATATTGTGACTTATGACTAATATTTTGAAGTTTTTATAACTTTTGAACGAAAAATTAAATGTTTGAAATATTTTTCATAATTAAAAACTATAAAAAAAAATTTGTGGGATCTTTGGATCCTGATCTCGATCTTGCAAACCCAAAAACGATCTTGGGTAGGATCCCGATCTTGAGAACCTTAGTAAAAACCTATCATAAAAATCTTTGAAATTAGGATTTCATCGTTTGTTGAAAATCCATTTGGTATTGTAGGATTTTTTTTTTCATCGGTAACACTCATGTTCTCATGCACCGGATAATTAACATTTTATGCTACTTTTCTTTTACACAACAATGTTGGTTTATAACTAAATCTGATAGATATTAATTTTTCAAAAAATAACGACAGGCGGTCGTAAGCCATAGATATTTATAATGTCATCTAAGAAAAGGACTTATTTTCATATAATGGACCACCTATACAGAAAATATGAGTTCTCCCAATTATTGAGAATATAAAAGCATTTTGTTGTTGTCACTAGATTAAGGAGGAAGGCAGGAAACTTCAGAAATATTTTTAAATTTCGCTATGATTGAAATTAAGAGAAAAAACATGCATATGATACTATAATACTCTTTTATTGATTTATTATATTAAATTGTATTTAAAACATTAGAATAATTTAAGCCAAATGATATTTTAAATATATTCTTGGAACAACAAAAACTAGAAAAAAAATAAAAAAAAATAAAAATAAATAAATAAATAAATAAATAAATAAAAAGAATAAACTTGCTAGAAAGAGAATTGAAGGAAATCGAAAAGTCAGAATTGGTTATCTTTCTCAAAATACGAAACTAAAATGGGACATCAACGGTTATGAAAACTCCAAATATTATCATGATATTCTTAAGCAGAAAAGTCCTAATATTTACGGAAAAGTTACATTTTAGTCTCAAGATTTTTTTTTAACGAAAAAGTCCTAAAAACCGGCAAAAATTTGCAGTTTAACCCTTTTTGACCGGTTGAAACCGGTACCAAATTAATTTGGGACTATTTCGTAAACTAATCCAAAATATTGGGATTTTTCTGTAAACAAAAAATATTATGACTTTTCTGTAAACAAAAATATTAAGACTTTTATACAAACAAAACCCTTATTATTATTATTATTATTATTATTATTATTATTATTATTATTATTATTAAAAATATAAATAAGATTACTTTTTTTTGAACTTGTTATTATTAATATTGTTACTAATACATATAAATGCATTTAAATGAAAAAAATAATATTAATGACATTGTTTAAGGGTGGGGTGGAGGAGATATTGATGTTTTTAGCATTGAAATCATGAATATTTGCTTGTATATTTTTACTTTGTATATGGTAATTTCACATTTATTGTTATTGTTTTCAATTCAGAATAATAATACTTAACAATTTAAAAGAAGTTGCATATTTGTAAAAATTGTTTATAAATAGTTTAAGTTAAAAGGATTTCTCACTTTGTATATAAAAATGTTTAAGGTAGAAGGATTACTTTCCAAATCCAACACATCCACTTCAAACATCTACATAGGTAAGCCCATATCAAAATTCAAAAATATTAATTACAATGTGTTGTTTAATAAAAAGTAATAGGACATGTTTTTTGGATTAATACTTTTGAATTTTGATTAATACTTTTGAATTATTCCTATTACTTTTTATTAAACAAAATATTGTAATTAATACTTTTGAATTTTGATATGAGTTACCTATGCAGATGTTTGTAGTGGATTTGTTGGGTTCGGAAAGTAATTCTTCAACCTTAAACAATTTTATATACAAAGTGAGAAACTCTACTACCTTAAACTATTAATATGCAACTTCTTTCAAATTGTTAAGTATTAATATTCTGAATTGAAAACAATAATAACAAATATGAAATGACCATATACAAAGTAAAAATATACAAGTAGACATTCACGATTTCAATACTAAAAGCATCACCATCTCCTCCACCTCCACCCTTAAACAATGTCATTAATATTATTTTTTTCATTTAATGCATTTATATGTATTAGTAATAATATTAATAATAACAAGTTCAAAAAATAGTACTCTTATTTATATTTTTAATAATAATAATAATAATAATAATAATAATAATAATGGTTCTATTTGTAGAAAAGTCCTAATGTTTTTGTTACAGAAAAGTCCTAATTTTTTTTGTTTACAGAAAAGTCCCAATATTTTGGATTAGTTTACGAAATGGTCCCAAATTAATTTGGTATCGGTTTCAACCGGTCAAAAAGGGTCAAACTGTAAATTTTTGCCGGTTTTCAGGACTTTTTCGTTCAAAAAAAAAATCTTGGGACTAAAATGTAACTTTTCCGTAAATATTGGGACTTTTCTGAAGATTTCCCTATTCTTAATTGGAAACATTGTCAGCTTTCGATTAAAGGGGCCGTGGGTTACCGGATTACAGATGCAATGCAGGTAAAACGGGTGAATCTTGATCATTTTCACGGAAAATTCACCGATATTCCAGCTATTCGAATTTTAAATTGTGTAACGACCGAAAAATCCAACCAATTTAAATTTTTCAAAAACAACCCGATTCCATTAAAGTTATTACAAAAAGGTTTTCAACACAATTTATTTAAAGTATTCCCAGAATCACATCAGGACAAAAACACGAGGAGCGGTACGATCACGCCTTCGCCTTGCCACGGTCTCCTGAAGAACCTGAAAACATTAAACCACAACTGTAAGCCCGAAAGCTTAGTGAGATATCCCCAAAATACCAACCACATATACCATAGCGCTCATCAAAATACTCAACCATGGCAGTCTTGATCGACCCAAACAGTTCCGGAAACTCGGCCCGGAACAACGCAGCAACCTCATCATGCAGGATCTCACGAATCCTCGCATCCAACTCGCACGTGCTCATCTGACCAATAACCTCGGGCGGTACTGACCCGCCCGGAACTCCCTCTCCTGCTCCCGATCCTGATCCGGATCCACTCCCAGCATGTCTCGGAATCTCCATACTGAAATAACACCACAAAATCTCAGACACTTCCCACTAACCCGGGAACCAACTCTCATCCCAACCCTAGGGGTCATGGTTTCCTTGATACGCGTATGGGTCTTGTGCTTTCAGTAGTACGGGCCCATACTACCTTCCACACCTACCCATATTTGTATGAAGTACTACCACCACGCCCTAGAGAAAACATACAAACAAGCGCTCAACCGTCACCACTAGAGGAACACTGGAAATCTCCCACAAGGAAACCCTAGGCTACATGCATCACAAATCAGGCAGCATTATCATGAAATCCTGAAGATCCCTAGCCTAGCACTAGCATGCTGTTCTAACAAAGCTCAAAAACAAATATCATGTATGGTATTTTGGGGTTACTTACTGGCTCCGGCAGATCGTACCTCCGTGTCCTGCTTTACTCATTTTGAAAACCATTTTAAATTCTCTTTTGTAAACTCTCCTCGATTTGAGACTGGAGTCACATGAGTGTTCCTCCAATTCACTCAAGCCAAGACTCTGATACCAAATTGTAACGACCGAAAAATTCCAACTAATTTAAATTTTTCAAAAACAACCCGATTCCATTAAAGTTATTACAAAAAGGTTTTCAACACAATTTATTTAAAGTATTCCCAGAATCACATCAGGACAAAAACACGAGGAGCGGTACGATCACGCCTTCGCCTTGCCACGGTCTCCTGAAGAACCTGAAAACATTAAACCACAACTGTAAGCCCGAAAGCTTAGTGAGATATCCCCAAAATACCAACCACATATACCATACACGCATAACATGCCATAACATATCCGATCACAAAACAACCATGCACTTCGGGTCTACAGTTTGACTGGTCTGCCACACCGGCCAACAGTCCACCTGGTCCACCCTCCGAGCGTAGCCATATACATCGAGTCTACAGTGTGATTGGTCCGCCCGCAACGGGCCTTCAATCCACCCGGTCCACTCTCTGAGTCTACAATATGACTGGTCCGCCCGCGCCGGGCCTTCAGTCGGCCTGGTCCACTCTCCGAGCCTCGGCACGTCTGGTCCAGCCTCTTGGGGCCTACAGCCTATCCGGACCGCTCGCTGGGCCTTCGGGACAACCGGTCCGCCCTGGGTATCTTGGCATACAGCACAAAGCAGGACCCGCCTCAACCCAACTCCAATCCAAACAACCATGTGCACATAAAAATACAATCATATAACAATTCACAGTCAACAAGCCGATCAAACAATTCACATAACATACCATCATCCTAACCAGGATACCGACCTAACCGGTCACTAGCATAGCATCACCCTACCTATCAGGGAACCGACCTTAACCAGGTCTGTAACATATACCATCCTAGCTACCAGGATGCAAACATATCAAAGCAATAACATAACAACAAATACCTGGATCTCAATCCGATAAAGGGCCGGCCTTGGTGCCTTAGACCCTGATGATATAGTGAGGATAACTCACCTTGAAACTGCCAGCTGAAAAGATAAGATCTCGCTGCTCCAAAATCCGACACGAACTCCTTCACTGAACAACACCAAGGCACTGAACTCAATAATTACCAAAATACCCCTGGAAGACAACTAGTCAACCCTTGGTCAAAGTCAAAGTCAACCCCTGACTGACTCTACTCGCCGAGTCACCATGCTCAGAATTTCCTTCAATCCGCGACCCAACTCGCCGAGTCGCCCCGAGACTCGCCGAGTCCAACAACTCTGAGTCCACTCGCACACAACTCACCGAGTCATCCCTTGACTCACCGATTCTCGGCTCAACCAGAAAAGATTGGGACTCCTCGACAAGACTCACCGAGTCCAAGAACAGACTCGTCGAGTCTAAGGCTATCTTCAACCTACTCGCCGAGTTGTTCTTCCAACTCGTCGAGTTCCAGGCCATCTTCATCCAACTCGCCGAGTTCCAGCCTATCTTCAAACAACTCGCCGAGTCTACCCATGTGACTCGCCGAGTACCACCGGGTCTGAATCCATACCGAGGCTTTCCAAGCCATGCAGATGATCCAAACCATAGATCTACCCTTCCTAAGGCCATCCATCACGTAAAGTGGCAAACTTTACGTGAATCCAAGGAGATCTAGGCATTTTCACTCTAAGGTTTTGGCTTGGGACAAGATAGCTCCTTGAATCACTCAAAAACAGGGACTTTTATGCATTCCAACCCTTCTCCATTCTAGATCAGAGGTAGCAACCTCAGATCTAACCTCTAAACTCCAATACACCAAAGGATATGATCTCTAACACCTCCAAAAAGATGAATCTAGATAATAGCAGCTCAAACAATGAAATAATACCTCAAAAGGAAGCTCCAAGAGAAGATTAATCCGGATCCTTGCAAAGCCCTTTGATTCAAGTCTCTTCTCCTTCAAGATTTCTTCAACAACCACTTCTCCAAGCTCAAATTGCACTCTAATCCCTCACAATCACGCCTTAGGGCTTTCTGGACTTCTACAGGGGGTAAAGAGGCTGGGGAGAGGGTATAATGTCCTTTAAATAGGGCTCATCCTCCGGATTTAGGGTTTTCTCCACTCAGCGCCTACTCGCCGAGTCCATCCGCTGACTCGCCGAGTCGGCCACTTAACACGTGACCAAAGTCGCGACCCTACTCGCCGAGTCCACCCATGGACTCGCCTAGTTCCCCTTCCCAATTTACTCTTTTAGCCCTTCAGCTTTACTCTTGATATTTAGGGGTGTTACAATTCTCCCCCACTTAAATTAGGCTCCGTCCTCGAAGCCTGCGGCAACTCAACTCTAGTAATACTCCCGCAACGCACCACCTGGCATTAACCAGATCAGGTTCCTCAAGGCACAACCATCGAAACTCGAACTCACTTTCTCCTTTCTTACGGTGTCCTGACCACCGTCTCAAGCCGGCCACCTGCTTCACCCTCTGATAACCCCACTTAACAACTGAGTACTACTCATGATGCAACACTGCTCCAAATCGCAACCATCACTCGACCCATATGAGCTAGAAATAACCATGCACCACCGGATTCCCGATCCGAGTCCAACTCTATCCATTCCGCTGACAGAAAGACACATTCTTCAGAGCAACTCCCATGAGTTCTCCTCTTGCAATCACATACATATGCTGAACTAGCTCTAGCATCCGCGGGTTGGGAAAACCCGTTACACTGACGACATCTCCAAACATCCCCCAGGATGAACCACTACTACATACATAATTCACTGATCAGAATCACACTGAGAGCCCAAGACTCCCTCCTGCATCCCTTCCGAGCCTCTTGGCTCTACACCCGCGGAATTCCTTCCGCGACCTCAGCAGACATCTCAAACCGGATGTGATTCCATTCCACTACCGCAAACACGCTGCTCAAGGACCATACTTGGATTACTCCAAACATAACTCTGAGCTACTGCTTTCACTTCCGTGAATTGGCACACCCTCTCGTTGCCACATTCTTTCCTTTCCTTACTAAGGAAAACCACTTGGCTTCCTTGTCACTACCACAAGTGCCACGATGCTCGCCCAATGCTACACCACTCCTTCATAGCGTAACCGCTATCCATCCAACACGCATGCTCTGACTCTACTCGCAAGGACTCTCGAGTCCATGCACCATCTCCCCTAATCAAGATCAATACCCGGGGCCAGACCTTCTAATGCTAACACATCGCAACATACTCAATCCATTTCCTCGAACCGATCAATCAATACCTGCAGAGTCTTCAGCATGACTGGACCGCCTTAACATGCCTTCAGCCAATCTGGACTACTCTCATAACCTCCAGCCAATCTGGACCGCCCTCCAGTGCCTTCAGTCTGGCTGGACCGTTCTCCAAGCCTTCGGCCTGACTGGTACGCCTATCGGCCTTCAGTCTCTCCGGACCGCTCAACTAACATTCATCATTTTTAGCTATCTCTCCGGGAAATCCTCCCATGCATACTGTTCTAGCCCTCTAGGGGTTCCGAACTCTATCTCCATCACACAACTCAATCCCGACTTGATCCCAGGCCCTCCGCAATTAAGTACCCTTGGTCTGTATCCCGCCCCGCATGCCTGCCACTTACTCATACTAGCCTACGCTCTTGGTTGACAGAACACTGCTGAATCCCAAACAGCTAAACAACCTCCCATGCTCATCGATCTTCCGGAGAATTTTCCAATTCTCCCCCGCTTAGGGCACTGACTATCAACCACCGGAAGCTATCACCGACCTCCCAAAACAACCCTGTACAACACAATCACTTACCCACGAACTGCGCCCTGCAAGCATAAACAACCTTCACAAAAATCCCATTTCCACACGGATCATCCTGCTCGAAAGAAACTCAATCTGCAGCTAACCACTCCTCAGAAGGCAGATGCTACCCGACATTCAGACCAACGCCAGATTCCCACTAAAACCCCATGAATGATAACCAACGGAATTCCCAACACTAACCCATAACCATACCATAATTCTCAAAGAAAAACGAATACCACACCGAAAACCACACAATGAGACTAGCAGATAACCGATACTCCACAATAGTCACAAGATAATCAAGACATCAAGAAAGAAACATACCCGCGACTGCCTCCGGCACTGGTCTGACCTCCTCTGCTGTAAGCTGAAAAGCACGACCCTGAGCCCTTGGGGGCTCCGCTCCACCCTGACCTCCACCCGTGATCCTCAAAGTGGCCGGTGCTGGAGCCTGCACCGGTCCTGCAACAAGCTGTGGACAGTTGACCCTCAAATTTCCAACCTGATGACAATGATAACAAATCCTCAAATCCCGAACCGACGCTGACTGCCGACAATCCCTCGCATAGTGCCCCTCCTTTCCGCACTTGCGGCATGCACCACCGAACCTACAAACTCCGGTGTGGATCCTCCCACACTTTCCACAAGTGTGGCTACTCAGATCTCCCATCCTAGAATCAACTGTCTTGGACCGTTTCGGCGCCGGCTGCGACTGCACCGGAGCATGCCTCAGCTCGCGCAACTGCAACTCAATCTCTAACTCGCGCCGCCTGGCGGCCTCCTGCAACTCCAACAAAGTCTCGCACCTCTGCATTGACACAAACTATCTAATATCCCTCTTGAGCATGCACAGATATCGAGACATCTGAGCCTGCTCCGAAGCAAACTCAGGGCAGAACATCGCCCTCTCAGTGAACATCCTGGTGATCTCAGTCACCGACTCCGAACCCTACTTCAGCTCAAGGAACTCCTCAGCCAATCTCTCTCTCTCAACTCGCGGAACATAACGAGTGATGAACATCTCTCTGAACTGATCCCATGAAACCGCAGCCCTCTGCGCATCCGAGTATGACCCCGTGGACAATCTCCACCAATCCTTCGCCCCGAGCCTGAACAGGTTCAGAGCACACCTCACCCTCTGATCAGCAGGGCATGAACACGTGAAGAAACACCCCTCCACGTCCGATAACCATCTCATAGCAACAATTGGGTCCTGAACTCCATCAAAGGTAGGAGGCTTCGTATTATTGAAGTCCCGATACTGAAAACCCCGACCAGCTCCTCCCCCTGCCGTTGTAGCCGCCGCGGCAACCGTTTCTCTGAGAGCTGCATAGCGCTCATCAAAATACTCAACCATGGCGGTCTTGATCGACCCAAACAGTTCCGGAAACTCGGCCCGGAACAACGCAGCAACCTCATCATGCAGGATCTCACGAATCCTCGCATCCAACTCGCACGTGCTCATCTGACCAATAACCTCGGGCGGTACTGACCCGCACGTAACTCCCTCTCCTGCTCCCGATCCTGATTCGGATCCACTCCCAACATGTCTCGGAATCTCCATACTGAAATAACACCACAAAATCTCAGACACTTCCCACTAACCCGGGAACCAACTCTCATCCCAACCCTAGGGGTCATGGTTTCCCTGATACGCGTATGGGTCCTGTGCTTTCAGTAGTACGGGCCCATACTACCTTCCACACCTACCCATATTTGTATGAAGTACTACCACCACGCCCTAGAGAAAACATACAAACAAGCGCTCAACCCTCACCACTAGAGGAACACTGGAAATCTCCCACAAGGAAACCCTAGGCTACAGGCATCACAAATCAGGCAACATTATCATGAAATCCTGAAGATCCCTAGCCTAGCACTAGCATGCTGTTCTAACAAAGCTCAAAAACAAATATCATGTATGGTATTTTGGGGTTACTTACTGGCTCCGGCTGATCCTACCTCCGCGTCCTCCTTTACTCATTTTGAAAACCATTTTAAATTCTCTTTTGTAAACTCTCCTCGATTTGAGACTGGAGTCACACGAGTGTTCCTCCAATTCACTCAAACCAAGGCTATGATACCAACTTGTAACGACCGAAAAATTCCAACCAATTTAAATTTTTCAAAAACAACCCGATTCCATTAAAGTTATTACAAAAAGGTTTTCAACACAATTTATTTAAAGTATTCCCAGAATCACATCAGGACAAAAACACGAGGAGCGGTACGATCACGCCTTCGCCGTACCACGGTCTCTTGAAGAACCTGAAAACATTAAACCACAACTGTAAGCCCGAAAGCTTAGTGAGATATCCCCAAAATACCAACCACATATACCATACACGCATAACATGCCATAACATATCCGATCACAGAACAACCATGCACTTCGGGTCTACTGTGTGATTGGTCTGCCGCACCGGCCAACAGTCCACCTGGTCCACCCTCCGAGTCTAGCCATATACATCGAGTCTACAGTGTGATTGGTCCTCCCACACCGGGCCTTCAATCCACCCGGTCCACTCTCTGAGTCTACAGTATGACTGGTCCGCCCGCGTCGGGCCTTCAGTCGGCCTGGTCCACTCTCCGAGCCTCGGCACGTCTGGTCCGCCCTCTTGGGGCCTACAGCCTATCCAGACCGCTCGTTGGGCCTTCGGGACAACCGGTCCGCCCTGGGTATCTTGGCATACAACACAAAGCAGGACCCGCCGCAACCCAACTCCAATCCAAACAACCATGTGCACATAAACATACAATCACATAACAATTCACAGTCAACAAGCCGATCAAACAAATCACATAACATACCATCATCCTAACCAGGATACCGACCTAACCGGTCACTAGCATAGCATCACCCTACCTATCAGGGAACCGACCTTAACCAGGTCTGTAACATATACCATCCTAGCTGACAGGATGCAAACATATTAAAGCAATAACATAACAACAAATACCCGGATCTCAATCCGATAAAGGGCCGGCCTTGGTGCCTTAGACCCTGATGATATAGTGAGGATAACTCACCTTGAAACTGCCAGCTGAAAAGATAAGATCTCGCTGCTCCAAACTCCGACACGAACTCCTTCACTGAACAACACCAAGGCACTGAACTCAATAATTACCAAAATACCCCTGGAAGACAACTAGTCAACCCTTGGTCAAAGTCAAAGTCAACCCCTGACTGACTCTACTCGCCGAGTCAACCCGATGACTCGCCGAGTCCCCATGCTCAGAATTTCCTTCAATCCGCGACCCAACTCGCCGAGTCACCCCGAGACTCGCCGAGTCCAACAACTCTTAGTCCACTCGCACACAACTCACCGAGTCATCCCTTGACTCACCGATTCTCGGCTCAACCAGAAAAGATTGGGACTCCTCGACAAGACTCACCGAGTCCAAGAACAGACTCGTCGAGTCTAAGGCTATCTTCAACCTACTCGCCGAGTTGTTCTTCCAACTCGTCGAGTTCCAGGCCATCTTCATCTAACTCGCCGAGTTGTTCTTCCAACTCGCCGAGTTCCAGCCTATCTTCAAACAACTCGCCGAGTCTACCCATGTGACTTGCCGAGTACCACCGGATCTGAATCCATACCGAGGCTTTCCAAGCCATGCAGATGATCCAAACCATAGATCTACCCTTCCTAAGGCCATCCATCACGTAAAGTGGCAAAACTTTACGTGAATCCAAGGAGATCTAGGCATTTTCACTCTAGGGTTTGGGCTTGGGACAAGATAGCTCCTTCAATCACTCAAAAACTGGGACTTTTATGCATTCCAACCCTTCTCCATTCCAAATCTGAGGTAGCAACCTCAGATCAAACCTCTAAACTCATATACACCAAAGGATATGATCTCTAACACCTCCAAAAAGATGAATCTAGATAATAACAGCTCAAACAATGAAATAATACCTCAAAAGGAAGCTCCAAGAGAAGATTAATCCGGATCCTTGCAAAGCCCTTTGATTCAAGTCTCTTCTCCTTCAAGATTTCTTCAACAACCACTTCTCCAAGCTCTAATTGCACTCTAATCCCTCACAATCACGCCTCAGGGCTTTCTGGACTTCTACAGGGGGTAAAGAGGCTGGGGAGAGGGTATAATGTCCTTTAAATAGGGCTCATCCTCCGGATTTAGGGTTTTCTCCACTCAGCGCCTACTCGCCGAGTCCATCCGCTGACTCGCCGAGTCGGCCACTTAACACACGACCAAATTCGCGACCCTACTCGCCGAGTCCACCCATGGACTCGCCGAGTTCCCCTTCCCAATTTACTCTTTTAGCTCTTCAACTTTATTCTTGATATTCCGGGATGTTACAAATTGTAGTCCCCGATTTAAGTCCATTTCTGAAGAGCAATCTTCTTCCTTTGAATCAGATCATTTTACTAGGTTGGGTAGAAAGACATTCCATTTTACCATATAAACACCTAGTTAAATTTTGAAATATTTTTATTAATTGAAATTGCATTGTTTTTCGAAAAAGCTGATTATAAGTAGTTAATTTTAGGTTGATTTTTTATAAATGGTCAATGGGATGTCTAAATGGTGTCTAATTAGCATCACCGTTTTACTATTGATGGGGTCAAAGTTGATGTGCCGTCTGTTGGAATAGTGTCTAAGGCTGCAACTATATTGCGCAAGTATTTGATCCGGTTGTGCATGGTCCTTTTGGGTTGCCTTCACCATAGCAACTTGTTAGGATGATTTATTAAGAGAGAGTAAATATTATTTATATATTATGAGAATAATATAAAGAATAATATATTGTTATTTGATTAATATAAGTAATAGAATTAATTAGAATTAATTTGGTGACTTAAAGAGATTAATTAAATAAAGGGGTATAAACTGTCAATTGTTTGATAGTTAAGCTTTAGACTGTAAATCCTTATAGATATACAAGGGAAGAATTCTAGAAGCATGTTTATTAGAAAGCCTAGATCCAAGCATTAGGGTTTTGCATGCGCACATAGGAAAGTTCTTATGGCTAAAACCCATCAGTGGTATCAGAGCCTAGCTTGGTTTTCTTTAAATTGATGCTTGATTAACTTAAACAAACCTGCAAAATTCGAATTTTTGGTTTCTGAGTCATGGACTCGGCGAGTTCCAAAGTGGACTCGGCGAGTAGGCCTGACTCGGCGAGTCCCTTTGTGCACTCGGCGAGTCCAGGCGTCAGGAATGGCCAGATTCGGGATTTTTTCATAATTATCTTATGGAAACTTACCTTAATCATAATAGATCAATCTAAATCCGATTTTTTGATATATATGACTATTATCTTGATCTAGTTAAAGGTATTTATCATCTAATAAAATATTTAATTTCCTTATATGATAATTAATTAATTATTTTAATTATTTTGGTAATTATCTTTCAAAGAAATCTTGAATAAAATCAAATATAGATAATTAGGATATTAATTGTTAATTGGAATTATTTCATATTTGATCCTCCATGTTTTAAATGTTTAAAACTTGCCCTCAAGTTTTGAAATTTATATTTGTGATTAAAAGTTTTAATTTAGACAACTTAAATTTCAAACCCTAGATTTTAAAAGGTTTAAAATACAACCCTATACTAATATGATATTACTAGAATAATATATATATATATATATATATATATATATATATATATATATATATATATATATGTATAACTAAATGCTAGTCTTACCGTTAGTAGGCCTCATTCACGAAGCCGATCTATAAGGTGGGTATAAGGTTGCGGCCTATAAAATGGCGCTTAATGGGTGTACACTCACACCCACCGCTTGCTTGATTGGTGGAGGGTCCTTAGCCGAACGGGTAGGATAGGGCAACCTCATCCTCTCATTAAAAGTATAATAAGTAATACAAAGTAACTACACATTTTTTTTTAAATTTCCCAATCTTAGTTACTTTAGAAAAAGTGTATCGATGCAATCCCATGAAATTACACTTTGCACCCTTGCTAAGAAGTTAGTGGAGCGTGTGTGGTTTACCGGCACACTAATTGGTTCTAAGCAAAGGTGGCAAAGGGTGATTCATTGTTTATCATAGTTCGATGGAGCGTGTGTGGTTTACCGGCACATCGAATAGGTGATCGTTACAATGAAGGCACCATGTGAATTTGCATGGTAATTCACACCCGCTTTGTGATCCTCGGCATCCCAGTCACAAACAAGAGGGGCATATCGAGATTTAAACATGCCATTGAATAGTTTCAATGAATCTCATCCGAACCTAGGAATTCTCAAAAACACTTAGGACTAATAGTTAAGTTTTATGATGGAGAATTAGTGAATCGTCATTCACTTACCTTCAATTTATTTGCATGTTAGATTACGACATCCCTTTTCTAGTATGTAAATGTTATTGTTGGATCCTAGCCCTAATTTTTCTTATTAGGTGATAATTAGGGAGTCTTATTCTAATCTATCTTTGTCCTTTTCTTTTGTAGATGTCGAACGCTAACAACGCTGCTGCTAGTTCTTTCACGTTGATGAGCCTTTGCCAAAAGGTCACCTTCGATGGAATAAACTTTAGCGAATGGATAAGATACATTCGCACCATTGCTCGCTATGAGGATAAGGAGTATGTCCTCGATGAGAAGCTCGAGAAAATCAACCCCGAAATCGCTACTCCGGCCGAAATCACCGCTTTTGAGACTCATGAGCGAGATGCAACGAAGGTACATTGCATCATGATTGCCACCATGAACTCCGAATTCCAAAAGTCCTACGAGGACATGTACCCGTACGAGATGCACCAAGACTTATTGGAGAGATACCACCAAAACGCGAGACAAGAGCGTTATGAGATTTTCACCAACATGATTTCCGCTAAGATGGGTCATGGAGAATCTCTTACCGTGCACCTGCAAAAGATGCAAAGGTATGTCGACCGCCTTCGCAAGTTAAATGTTGACTTCATTGAGGACTTGGCGATCGACATGGTGCTTCACTCTTTGCCTCCGATGTACAACCAATTTAGGATGACTTACCACATGAACAAAGAAGAGGTCACCCTAAGCAAACTCCAAGGTCTCTTGAGGGTCGCTGAGAGCAACTTCAAGGACAAGTCTGTTGCACCTACTCCCAATCCGACTACTGCTCCTGTCTTGGCTATTGGTCAAGGAAAGGGAAAGAAGAGGAAAGCTTCATCGAAGAACTATCACAAGGTCAGAGCCCGAGATGGTGCCTCTTCTAGTGGGACCAAAGTTGATCTCGCTAAGCCATGTCCTAACCCGAAGGAGGTAGAGTGCCACCACTGCCACAAGATAGGACATTGGAAGAGAAGCTGCCCAGAGTACCTGCAAGTAATCAAAGAAGGAAAGATCAAGCCATCTTTTGCAGGTATATATACAATTAAATCTAACGATTATAATCATGCTATTTCTTGGGTTCTTGATACCGGTTTTGGTTACCACATTTGTTCTAATGTGCAGGGACTAAGAAGAAGTAAGGATGTGGAGCAAGGAAGGATCAATCTAATCATGGGGAACAGAAGATCGTCGCCTGTGACCAAGATTGGAGTGTATTCTTTAGTGCTTAGGAATAATTTGGTTTTAGATTTGAACAATTGTTACTATTTGTCAGAAATGGCTAGAAACATCATTTCATTTCATGGTTTATATAGACAAGGATTTAGATTTTATTTTAATAATGAGAATGGTTCTATTTTAGCTTATCTAAATGGTGTCTTTTACTTTGAAGCTATACCATGTAATGGAATATATGAAACTGTTATGATTGTTGATAACTTAGGAAATGATGTTTTGAATATAGATTCTTCCACTAGTATGGATAAAGCATCCTTGTGGCATTGTCGTCTTGGACATGTCAATAAGAAACGCATTGCCCAACTCCAAAAGGATGGAGTGTTGGAGTCATTCGACCTTAGGGAAGATGACACATGTGAGTCTTGTTTGCTTGGAAAGATGACTAAATCACCCTTCACGAGTACATGTGAAAGGGGTGAGGGTCTATTGGACCTAATACATACCGATGTATGTGGACCGTTTAGATCAACCACGAAGGATGGGAACCGCTTCTACGTGACTTTTACCGATGACTATAGTAGATATGGGTATATCTACTTAATCAAGCAAAAGTCATAAACCTTTGAAAAGTTCAAAGAGTTCAAGAATGAAGTGGAGAATCAATTGGGCAGGAAAATCAAGATGCTTCGATCCGATCGAGGAGGAGAGTACCTAAGTCTTGAATTCCACGATTATCTCAAGGAGTGTGGAATAGTTTCACAATTGACGCCTCCTAGGACACCGCAGTTGAATGGTGTGGCAGAAAGGCGTAATCGAACCTTATTGGATATGGTTCGCTCTATGATGAGTCGTGCTTCACTACCTATCTCTTTTTGGGGGTATGCCTTAGAGACTGCCGCCCATATCCTTAACCGAGTCCCTACTGAGAAGGTTGCCAAAACACCTCACGAGATGTGGACAGGGAAAGCTCCCTCGTTAGCACATATCAAGGTTTGGGGTTGCGAGGCTTTCGTAAGACGAGATACTCACGACAAGATTGAACCTCGAAGTGAGCGATGTATTTTCATCGGCTACCCGAAAACATCCTTTGGATATCTCTTCTATAGACCGAAGGACAATGTTGTCTTCGTTGCGAGGAGAGGAGTTTTCCGAGAGCGAGAACTCATAAGCCAAGGAGACAGTGGGAGGCAAATCGAACTTGAAGAGATTCAAGAGTTGATAGATGAATGAACCTCTACCGCTGGCACTCAACCCGAGGAGGAAACTCCGGTTGAACCGATTGACGAATCCTTACCTCTTAGACATTCTGATAGAGTTAGATTTCATCCCCAGTTTTATGGTTTTCATATTACTACCGAAGGGGACACGTATATTAGTGATGGTACACTGGTAAATCTTGATGAACCTAATAGCTATAAGGAAGCCATGGCAGGCCTGGAGTCTGCGAAATGGAAAGAGGCAATGGATAGCGAGATCCAATCCATGTATGATAACCAAGTTTGGAATTTGGTTGATTATGTGCCCGGACGTAAAACCATTGGGTGCAAGTGGATCTTCAAGAAGAAGACCGACGTGGATGGAAACGTGCACACATATAAAGCGCGATTGGTTGCGAAGGGCTTTACTCAAACTCCCGGAGTTGACTATGATGAGACGTTCTCACCAGTTGCAAAGATTAAATCTATTAGAGTGATGCTAGCAATTGCCGCATTTCATGATTATGATTTGGCAAATGGATGTCAAGACCGCTTTCCTTAATGGAAAGTTGGATGAGGATGTTTACATGGCTCAGCCAGAGGGGTTTGTGGATCCAAAGCATCCAAATAGAGTGTGTAAGCTTGAGAAGTCCATTTATGGACTTAAGCAAGCGTCTCGCAGATGGAATCTTTGCTTCGATGAGAAAGTCAAAGAGTTTGGATTTGTACGAAGTGAAGACGAGTCTTGTGTATATGTCAAAGCCAGTGGGAGTATAGTAAGCTTCCTCGTTCTATATGTCGATGACATATTACTCATAGGAAATGACATCCCAACTCTGCAGGAGGATAAGTCCTGGCTCGGGAAGTGCTTCGCTATGAAGGACCTCGGAGAAGCTTCTTACATTTTGGGAATAAGGATAGTAAGAGAAAGAAGTAAGAGACTAATTGGACTTAGTCAGAATACTTACTTAGAGAAGGTACTAAAACGTTTTAGTATGGAAAACTCAAAGAACGGAGAATTACCGATACAAAGTAATGCCAAGTTGAGTAAGACTCAAAGTCCGAGTACCGAAGCTGAGATAGCGGAAATGAGCCGAGTACCATACGCTTCCGCAGTTGGCTCAATCATGTACGCTATGACTTGTACTCGCCCTGATGTAGCCTTCGCTTTAAGTATGGTTAGCAGATATCAAGGGAATCCTGGCAAAGCACATTGGATTGCGGTGAAGAACATCCTTAAGTACCTTTGGAGGACGAAGGAATGGTTCTTAGTCCTCGGAGGGAGTGATGACTTGAAGGTGTGAGGGTATAGTGACGCCAGTTTTCAGACCGACAGGGACAACTACCGTTCGCAGTCGGGCTGGGTCTTTACTCTAAATGGAGGAGCAGTGACATGGAAGAGTTCCAAGCAGGAAACCGTAACTGATTCAACGTGCGAATCAGAGTACATTGCAGCGAGAGAAGCGTCGAAGGAGGCAATATGGCTAAAGAACTTCATCGGTGATCTTGGAGTTGTACCCGCCATAAAGGAGCCCATGGAGATTTTCTGGAGCGGTTGCCTTGACCAAGGAACTGAGGGATCATGGTAGATCTCGACATATCGACAGAAAATATCACTTCATCAGACATCGTGTAGAAGAAGGACAACTCGTAGTAAAGAGGATATCATCAGAAGATAACCCAGCAGATCCGCTTACAAAGGGACTGAGTAGGGTTAAGCACTTGCAGCATGCTAGGAGTATTGGGCTGAAGGATGATATTAGCATAGATTAGATAGTATTAGAAACGTGTAATAGATAAATGTAATTAACATTTGATGATTAAATAAAGGAGTTTTATTTATGAGTAATGTTACTATCTTATGTTAATTGTTTAACTATTGTTTCACTTTGCATGTTTTGACTTCCAGAATAATTGAAATTATTAAGAATAATAGAAATTGTTCAAATAGTCCACAATCGTTCATATGTTGGAAGTAGATGTGAATGAAGATTGTCATGAATTGGCGTGTAGATTGTCTAAATGGTGTTAGACATAGCAAAGGGTTGCTACAACGTTCATGAGTGCTTATGAACTAGTTTTGAGCATTGGAACAAACCCGCGCTTGCTGGAATCACCTTATGGAATACGATATAAAAGGTGATCGCAAGACGATAATATCATATAGTCTTAAAACCTAGATATATGGTTTGTTATTTGTTAGTTGATTGTACATTGATAATGCGAAAACGCATCAGTAACTCGGTGTTATAAAACACATTGTTGTGTATAGTTGGTTAATGAATAAGTAACTGCATATAAGTCGAAGTTTATCTGTAACTTTTATCTAAGAAGGTAAAAGTGATATCTCGGCCGCTCGATGATTTGATTTGACTTATGTGCCGGGCCCGGTCAGAACTGAATTGATGTGTTCGATTAAGTTCTATGTCAAATAAATCAGAGATCGAGAAACCTAAATGCTTGACTCACCGTTCCATAGGATTGTCAGCATGATATCTAACAGAGGACTGTATGTTCCCTTATCTAAAGGACAAGATTGATTAGATCAGAGTTTGACAGCGTCTTTGAGAGCTACGATTGCAAACCGAATTGTACTTGTGTATATAGTTACTAGACTTATCCAAGTGGGAGACTGTTGGAATAGTGTCTAAGGCTGCAACTATATTGGGCAAGTATTTGATCCGGTTGTGCATGGTCCTTTTGGGTTGCCTTCACCCTAGCAACTTGATAGGATGATTTATTAAGAGAGAGTAAATATTATTTATATATTATGAGAATAATATAAAGAATAATATATTGTTATTTGATTAATATAAGTAATAGAATTAATTAGAATTAATTTGGTGACTTAAAGAGATTAATTAAATAAAGGGGTATAAACTGTCAATTGTTTGATAGTTAAGCTTTAGACTGTAAATCCTTATAGATATACAAGGGACGAATTCTAGAAGCTAAAGGATAGCTAATTTGTCCAAGGCTTATCTATGGAAAGGATTTGGATAGCCTTAAGAGAAGATTATCCAATTAGGGTTTAGGTTGTAACCCTTAAGGAGTCTACAAGTATAAATAGACCCCATGGCATAAGGAAATCGGAACCTCTCCTAAAGTAAGAGAACCCTGGCCGATTTCCTCCCCTCTCCTCTCTCCCAAATCATCTTCCTTGCTATTGGTGTTTGTAAGCCATTAGAGGAGTGACATTTGTGACTCTAGAAGCTCCAAGACCACAAGATCAACAAGGAACTCAAAGGTATGGTTCTAGATCTGTTTCAATGTTGTTATTTAACCTAATTCGTCATTAGAAGTCTTGGATTCAAAGCATGTTTATCAGAAAGCCTAGATCCAAGCATTAGGGTTTTGCATGCGCACATAGGAAAGTTCTTATGGCTAAAACCCATCACCGTCGTGTGACAAAGATAAAGCACCATAAAACATAGAGGCTTTTAGGGTTTTGGGTGTATTCGGCACACAATGTTTGGGGGCTTTTGACTTCGAGCTTTTAAGAAAATGCAACTAAAAAAGAAAAAGCCTTGTTCGGCGACAGGAACATTTTTTTAGCCTAAACAAAATGCTTCAAAATCAAAAGCTACATGGAATAGCTTTCAACAAAACGCTCCAAAATCAAACCCTCCCCGCTACCAGTTAGTTTTGCCGAAAACGTCATCTGTCATTTTTTTGAAGAAGTATTGACAGATGGTAAAAAAAACATTTTCTAGGTTGTTAGTAAGTTTCTTCATACTTCTAATATTCCCCGGGTTGTCACTTTTCTTTTATCTTGTTACTTTTCTTTTATCACGTTGATTCCAAAAGCTTCTGTACAAACATATCAAGTCAATAGAAGTCAGAACAGTGGCTATTAATTTTCAGACTTTTTAGAATAAGTTTGAGTATTTCAGGATTCACACTTTAGAGATATCAGGAGAGAGTATGCACTAGGGTTATTGTGCAACACTTTTATTCCAAAACTCTAAGAAATTAGAGTTTACTGCTTAAATAAAATATTTTCTGCCAAAAACCCTAAATTTGAGAGTATATATATATATATATATATATATATATATATATATATATATATATATATATATGAGAACTTGTCATTATTTACACTTTTTCCAAAAACTCAAGATCCAAAACCCATTCTCTCTCAAGTATCATCCAAAAGATTTTGAAGATCTTCAAACTAGTAAGTGATTCTAGCTTTCTTAAGTGATTATATGCTTTGATCTAGTGTTTTAACACTCTTCTAACCGTGAAATCATTCCAAAAGGTTGATTCTTCCATTTACACCAAGAACACACACTAGTGTTCTTGGACTTTTAGCTCATTTCAAGCTTCCACATAGTAAGTACTTCTATCCTAGAGTCTTATAAAGCTTGCTATACATCTTTACATCAAGGAAATGTCCCTAGAACACCAAGAACAAGGTGTTCACGGTTCAAGAAGTTCTTGAACCGTAAACACCAAGTAAAGGTGCCAAAGGGTGCCTTAGTCCTTCACAATGCCATAAGGACTTGTCTAGATCCTTCCTTGATGTCTTTATCACATAAAAAGCACAAAAATCACTCATTTATATGTGTTTACGGTTTGGGGATCTCCCAAAACCGTAAACACCCTAAAGTATGTATAAATGCCCCATATTCCTGATGAGTTTTGAGCATTCTAACACTTCCTAAGTGTACATGCAACCCTAATAACCTTGGATCTATGTTTGTCTAATTATCATGCAAAGTTGAATTTCCAAGGTTATATTCCTATCTAGCATACATGGGGGACAATTTTAACTTGAATGAAAGATAGAATAACTTACCTTGTTGTTGCTTATGTTCCTTGAAACCTTGTGAGCCTAGCACCCCAAGTGTGATGCCTCAAATGCTTCACACAACACCAAATGCTCTTGGAAAGACTTTTGAGAGAATACACACTTCTTAAAATCGGCCAAGCCCTCTAGTTTCTTATGTGTGTCCGATTTTGGTGGAGAATGGGACTCTTATATAGTGTTGACACATCTAGGGTTACACCATGTAAACCCTAATGTGTCATGACTCTTCATTTCCATGATCCATGGGTTTGTAACTCCCATGGAGCATCCATGGAGCATCCTATGGGTAGAACCCAACTTGATAATCCATGGAGCCTCTTAGCCCACTATACAAGATATGAACGATTTATATAATCAACCCATATATTTAATTAGTTATCCTTTGATCACTTAATTAATTCCAAATTAATTCTTTGATCAAACTAATCAAATAATATTATTAATACATTAGAACTTATAATATATTAATAATCTCCAAGTGTTATTTCTCTCATTTAGTCTATCCAATTGCATGGTGCCATGCAACCCAAATGGACCATGCCGGGTCGGGTCAAGTACACACCTGAAAGAGTTATGGACTTAGACACTTTATCCAACAATTCCTTCCTATGCATTAGTAGCTAGCATGGATCCATTCTTTAATGAGCTAAGGACTTGAAAACCCCCAAAATACCATAAAACCTATGAGTTTACGGTAGTAAACTCAAAGGAAAGTGGTTTAGGGACCGTAAACTCCAAATAGGAGTGAAATGGTGCCCTAGTTCCTTCCTTAGTCACATACTTCAAGTAGAAAAGCTTCTAGGGAATTTTAAGGCTTCAATCATCAAATGGTCAAAAAGTGTGTGATCTTACGGTCGTAAACTCAAGGGTTTATGTGACATCCCCGAAATCACGGCCAGAAAAGACCGATTTCATTTATGCTTTTTAAAATAATTTCAGAGTAAATCCTTTTGATTTAAAAGTGTTGCGGAATTTGTTCCCAAAACAAAACATGATAAAATAATATTTATCAAAGCATTTCATCAAGAGATGCATTTTCATTATATAATCAAAACTCGGGATGTCATGTTCCGATACAGACCATAAAGCATAAACGATGACATTACAAGTCATTCAACAAATATATACATATACAGACTTGTAAACAAACAACTCGATGATTCATCCATCTTACGCCCTTGCGCCACTTCTTGTAATACAAATAAAACTGAGTGGGTCAGGCTTGGGAGCTTGGTGAGCATATAGGGTTTTCAACCCACAATAAATAAATTATATTTAATTTCACCAACCAATCACTATCCCGATTACCCATTCCCGTTATCCTCACTTTACGTCCCTAAAATAACATCTATCTCAAGGGACCTAATCTAGGATTTTCATCGGGACAGACATTACTGCTAAGGGGTTTCCTCAACAATAGATATCCTAAAGGCAACCATGAGGGGGATAGAGTACACCGGTGAACACATCGTTCATAACACCTACAGGTTATGAACCTGCTAGCATTCCACTAGACTGTCTAGAAAGAGTCCGTGGTCGTTATCCATACTCCGCTGAATAACTAGATCAACAACAACAACAACATCGAGGCCTCTCATCTATTTATTACACACCAACTATCTACCCATGTTCTACCCAACATATTAGTAGATAAAAATATATATTTTCATACATGGTTTAAAACCTGTATAGCATTTTCATTCAATACACATTCCACATAACAGATGAGGCACACCCACATAACACGTATTTTATAGAAAGTAAATCAGATCTATGAAATCGAAGAGAATGAATATGCATTCACACTTATAACAACAAAATTATACACATAAACAACAATATACTTAATACACTCAAACCATACTTGTATTATTATCGTGTTTATGAAAGGTAGTATACACTCACATAACACGTATTTCGTATAAAATACTTCATAATTATGCGTTAGAAGAAAGTAACTACACACTCACTTGATCAGAAGATGATCGGACAGCACTACGGCTTGTAGAAGTAGTAATCCTCAGCAGATCTGGAAGATCTCTACAAAAATCAAACTTCTCGCGGGCAGAGCTTCGGCTCGGGAATCACCCTCTTTGGGATTCTCGGGGCTTCGGATCTTGCTTCGGGACTCGGGAATAATACCGGGGCTTCGGGGTACTTCTGGCACGCAAATCGATGCAAAACGGGAGAGAGAAGAGAGAAAAATAGCAAAGGAGTCGGCTGCCCTCGCATCCTATTTATAGGAGGCTGGAGCCTCGGAGTACGCGGGGCGTACTGCCTCAGAATCGTCATTGCTTACATATCCGAAGAACTCGAGTGCGAGGCGTCTCATGCTTCGCTGTACGCGGGGCGTACGCTAGTACGTTGGGCGTACTTCGGATGAGTCCGATGACTCCTCTTCGGATAATGTCGGATTTAATAATTAAATTTAATCATTAATTATTTAATAAACTTCGAAAATTCATATCTTCTTCATACGAACTCCGTTTTCGACGTTCTTTATATCCACGCGTAGGTGAGACTACGCTCTACAACTTTCGGTTAGACTCCTCGGCTAATTTTGACTTTATTTTTATTATTTATTTTTAATAAGTCGGGACAGAAAAACTTCGTTATAAATTCATAACTTCTTCGTTTGACGTCCGTTCTCGCCTAACTTTTCATCGCTTCGATACCAACAACGAGATCTTCGATTCTCGTTTAGATTGTTTCGGCTAAAAACCGCTCGATCTCAAATCGAGTATTTCAGGCTGCATACCGCTAAGTCGAAACTTCAGAAAATCGTAACTTCCTCATATGAAGTCAGATTTGGGCGTTCTTTATATATTCGTAAACCTCGTTTCAACTACTACAACATTATCCAAAGATATCAAGTTTATTTTACACTTAAATTTTGACGCTTATTTTTATTCTTATTTAATCCAACCACATAATTAAGCAATTAAGCACAAAACACATAGTACTCAAATAATACACTTCTATTATTTCAAAACGGGTTACAAAGGTTAACCTAGACTATTATATCAACATCAATGACAGGCCCAGAAACACAGGCGTTACAATTCTCTCCACCTTAGAATGATTCCGTCCCTGGAATCACACATCAACAAACAATTGCGGATAGCGACCCATCATGTCACTCTCCGTCTCCCAGGTGAGATTCGGCCCATTCGTGTGTTTCCATCGGACAAGCACTAACTCGACCATCTTGCGTCGCAACTTCTTAGTCTTTCGGTCAACGATTGCCTCTGGTTCTTCAATCAACCTTTTGTTCTCATCGATTCTCAACTCCGAAAGTGGAATCATGTCGGGAACTCCCCCCTGTGAACTTCCTCAAATAACACACATGAAAAGTGTTATGAATCCCATTCAGTTCTTCTGGTAGTTCGAGCTTGTAAGCTTGGTTCCCAATCCTCTGAAGAACTTTAAACGGTCCAATAAACCTTGGACTCAACTTTTCCCTTTTACCAAATCTTATAAGTCCCTTCCACGGCGAGACTTTAAGCAAAACCGAATCTCCAATTTCAAAAGTCATCGGTCTTCGCTTTTTGTCAGCATAGCTCTTTTGACGATCCTGAGCTGCTAACATCCTTTCCCTAATTATTTTCAACTTTTCAGCAGTTTGATGAACCATCTCCGGTCCCATAAACTGCTTTTCCCCAGCCTCAAGCCAACAAGACGGCGTACGACACTTCTATCCATACAAAGCTTGGTAAGGTGCCATCTTAATGCTCGAATGAAAACTATTATTATAGGAAAATTCTACCAAAGGTAAATGTTCATCCCAATTACCTAGGAATTCCAAGGTACAAGCTCTCAGCATATCTTCAAGTGTTTGTATCGTTCGTTCGCTCTGACCATCAGTCTGCGGATGGTAAGCTGTACTTAAACACAACTTGGTACCCAATTCCTCTTGTAGACTTTTCCAAAACCTCGAGGTGAAACGGCTATCATGATCCGACACAATCGTTAACAGAACACCGTGAAGCCTCACAATTTCCTTCACGTAAGAATTCGCAAGCTTTTCCATAGACCATTTCTCCTTGGCTGCTATGAAATGCGCACTCTTAGTGAATCGATCAACGACCACCCAAATGATGTCGTGACCATTCATTGTTCTGGGCAGTTTAGTGACAAAATCCATAGCAATGTCTTCCCACTTACCCATAGGCACAGGCAATGGTTCTAAACTCCCGTACGGTTTTTGATGTTGTGTCTTTAGTCTCGCACAAGTCACACACTCAGCCACATACTTTGCAACGTCAAGCTTCATCGTCGGCCACCAGTAGTAGGGTTTTAGGTCCCTATACATTTTAGTGCTACCGGGATGAATCGAGTACATGGTTTTGTGAGCTTCTTCCATCAGAAGATCTCTGACTCCTCCTGTCTTTGGTATCCAAATCCGATCTTGGAACACCTTCAGTCCATGACTGTTTACACCGAACACCAACGTTTTTCTCAAACGGTCTTCCTTTCGGTCGTTCTTCTCAGAAGCTTCCTCTTGAGCTTTCTTTATACTTTCCACAATGGTCGAGACAACTTCAATTCTTAACGCTCTTGGCCTTTTCCTTTCAAGATTGACTTTCCGACTGAGAGCATCAGCAACAACATTAGCCTTACCGGGGTGGTAAAGTATCTCGCAGTCGTAGTCCTTGAGTAATTCTAGCCAGCGTCGTTGCCTCATATTCAACTCTTTCTGATTAAAGAGATATTGAAGACTCTTATGATCAGTAAAAATTTTGCACTTCGTGCCATAGAGGTAATGCCTCCATATTTTCAGAGCGAAAACTACCACTGCCAACTCCAAATCATGAGTCGGGTAATTTTTTTCATGCTCCTTCAGCTGTCGAGACGCATATGCTATCACCTTTTCTCTTTGGGTCAAAGCACAACCCAATCCAACCCCAGACGCATCGCTATAAACAGCGAAGTCTTCAACTCCATCGGGTAAAGAAAGTATCGGTGCCTCGCATAGTTTCTTCTTTAGCTTCTCGAATGCTTCTTTATGCTTATCACTCCAAGCATAAGTAGCTCCTTTGTGGGTCAAAGCTGTCAACGGAGTAGTGATCGAAGAAAAGCCTTGGATAAACCTTCGGTAATATCCGGCTAATCCCAAAAAGCTTCGGATCTCCGTGGGACTTTTTGGTGGTTCCCACTTCATCACAGCTTCGATCTTTGCTGGATCAACCATTATCCCTTCTTGGTTGACCACGTGACCCAAGAATTGGACTTCACGAATCCAAAAATCACATTTGGAGAACTTTGCAT
Source organism: Lactuca serriola (assembly GCF_051521515.1). Taxonomy (NCBI): domain Eukaryota; kingdom Viridiplantae; phylum Streptophyta; class Magnoliopsida; order Asterales; family Asteraceae; genus Lactuca; species Lactuca serriola. Next base: position 97,121,609 of record NC_136412.1, on the reverse strand, counting down.
ACAGCTTCTCCTGCTTCAAAACTTCTAACACTTCTTGCAAGTGTCTGCCATGCTCCTCTTGGCTTTTCGAATAAATCAGAATGTCATCTATGAACACTATCACAGATTTATCTAGGAACGGATTACAAACTCTGTTCATTAAATCCATGAATGTCGCTGGAGCATTGGTTAGTCCAAACGACATAAACAAAAACTCGTAGTGTCCATATCGGGTTCTGAATGTAGTCTTCTCTATATCCTGCTCTCTTACTTTCAGCTGATGATATCCTGACCTTAGGTCGATCTTCGAGAAATAGCTCGAACCTTGCAATTGATCAAACAGGTCATCAATCCTTGGCAACGGATATCTATTCTTTATTGTTGCCTTGTTCAGCTCTCTGTAATCGATGCACATTCTCATACTTCCATCTTTCTTCTTCACAAATAACACCGGAGCTCCCCAGGGCGATGAACTAGGTCTAATGAAACCTTTGTCCAATAACTCCTGAAGTTGCATCATCAGCTCCTTCATCTCCGTCGGTGCTAATCGATAAGGTGCTTTTGCTATTGGCGTTGTCCCTGGCAACAAGTCTATTCTAAACTCCACTTGTCTATCAGGCGGTAATCCAGGAAGATCTTCGAGAAATACTTCCGGATAATCACACACAACAGGAATATTCTGCATCACCTTCTTTTCCTTCTTAGCATCGATCACGAATGCTAAGTATGATGTACACCCTTTGGTCAAACATTTTCTGGCTTTCATTAGGGAAATGATTCCAGAATTCACTCTGCGTTTGTCCCCATACACCATAAATGAATCTTTCCCAGGCGGGTTCACTTTAACTGTCTTCTTCTTGCATAAAATTTCGGCATCATTGGTGCTAAGCCAATCCATTCCAAGCACGATGTCGAAACCATTAAGTTCGATAGGCAATAATTCCTCGTGGAACTTATTCCTATTCAGATCAATTAAGATGTTTTTCATACGATGGCTAACAGGTACAAACTTGCCACTAGCAACTTCGACTAATAAGGCATTATCTAGTCTATCAACAGGCAAAGCTAGTTTTCTACCAAATTCATGCGATATAAAGGAGTAATTGGCTCCAGAATCAAATAAAATTTGGGCAGGCAATTCGTTAACGAGAAAGGTACCTGAAGCGACATCAGCTTCATCTTTAGCAGCTTCCAGTGTCATCTGGAATGCTCTCGCCTTTGGCTTTGGCGGAATGTTGGGTCTAGCTGCCTCCTTCTTCTTCGGGCAGTCCCTCGACATGTGTCCCTCCTCACCAGAACCATAGCAAACCTTCTTAGAGAGGGTGCATTCATTTGCATAGTGACCTGGCTTTCCACACTTGTAGCATGTGGCCACTACCTCACATTTTCCATGATGCTTCTTCTTACATTTGTCGCACCATTTCGCTTCGCCTCCACCTCCCCTCGAACCAGACTTCGAGAACTTGTTTTTCTCGTTGGACCCTGAAGTTCCATCGAACTTCCTCTTTTCACCAACTTCTATCCTTTCCAGACCCTTTTCCTTCTGCTGGGCCTCCACATTCTTAGCTGCACGAACAGCTATTTTCAGAGTAGTTGCCATCTTGACTGTCGGACCAAAGTCGGCAGGCAGTCCATTAGCAAACCTCTCAATCTTGGAGAGTTTCGTTGGAACTAGGTACGGAAATAACTTCATTTTCTCAGTGAATGCAGTAGCATAGTCGTCTATGCTCATTTTCCCCTTCTTCAAGTTTTGGAACTCATTGTTCAGATCAATCAGATCTATCTCTGAACAATACTGCACCCTTAGTTGTTCCAAGAACTCCTCCCATGACATTTTTAGGGCTTCTCCTCGTGGCATAGTATCCGCCAACAACTTCCACCAACTCAAGAATCCAGTCTTCAGTTGTCTGACTGCAAAGACAATCTTCTGTTTGTTGCTACAGTCGCAACTTTTAAATACCATGTCCATTTCGGAGATCCAATCCATTATCTCAACAGGCTTTGGGCCCCCAGAAAGACTTGGCGGCTTGGCGCCCAAGAAGTTCTTGTATATTCGCCCATCCTTGTTGTTTCTCCTTTCCGGATCATTCCTTCGTTCTCCTTGAGTCCCAACTTGACTCTTAATGCGACTATTGTTCCCTTCCTCCGATTGCTCGGGAATTAATTCGGGTTCCTCAATAGGTATAATAGGTTCGTCCCTATTATCATGCAACATCTGTCGCATCTCATCCCTTTGTTCGGCTAACATAGCCCGAATCATGGCTTGCACCCCAGCCATTGTTATTGGTTCTGGTGCTGCTGCTACAACAGGTATTTGCTGAATCACTGGCGGTTGATTCCTGTTTTCATCCGCATTTCCAACGCCACTCCTTGTTCTCACCATTTTTGATCTACACACCGAATAAGGTGAAATTTAGATCTTTATTCACGATAGATATTCAAATCATCCTTATTACTCCGAACGATTACATGCTAGTTCTAATATCGTATACATACGCTTAGAATCCTAAACACATAAACCTTCAGATCCGGTTGGCAACAAACCGTAGATCCGAACAAATAATATCATATATGGCAATATATAACATTTAGCACATAAAAGCATTTTACGCAACTTTCCTAAAATAACTAGTGCTCGTGTCTAAAATCCAACAGACACACATCTCAAAATTCCACTTAGCATTCTAAGTTTAAGTCTAGAAATCCTACAAGTTCCTAGTTCGCTTTAACTAATGCTCTGATACCAACTGTGACATCCCCGAAATCACGGCCAGAAAAGACCGATTTCATTTATACTTTTTAAAATAATTTCAGAGTACATCCTTTTGATTTAAAAGTATTGAGGAATTTGTTCCCAAAACAAAACATGATAAAATAATATTTATCAAAGCATTTCATCAAGAGATGCATTTTCATTATATAATCAAAACTCGGGATGTCATGTTCCGATACAGACCATAAAGCATAAACGATGACATTACAAGTCATTCAACAAATATATACATATACAGACTTGTAAACAAACAACTCGATGATTCATCCATCTTACGCCCTTGCGCCACTTCCTGTAATACAAATAAAACTGAGTGGGTCAGGCTTGGGAGCCTGGTGAGCATATATGGTTTTCAACCCACAATAAATAAATTATATTTAATTTCACCAACCAATCACTATCCCGATTACCCATTCCCGTTATCCTCACTTTACGTCCCTAAAATAACATCTATCTCAAGGGACCTAATCTAGGATTTTCATCGGGACGTACATTACTGCTAAGGGGTTTCCTCAACAATAGATATCCTAAAGGCAACCATGAGGGGGATAGAGTACACCGGTGAACACATCGTTCATAACACCTACAGGTTATGAACCTGCTAGCGTTCCACTGGACTGTCTAGAAAGAGTATGTGGTCGTTATCCATACTCCGCTGAATAACTAGATCAACAACAACAACAACATCGAGGCCTCTCATCTGTTTATTACACACCAAGTATCTACCCATGTTCTACCCAACATATTAGTAGATAAAAATATATATTTTCATACATGGTTTAAAAACTATATAACATTTTCATTCAATACATATTCCACATAACAGATGAAGCACACCCACATAACACGTATTTCATAGAAAGTAAATCAGATCTATGAAATAGAAGAGAATGAATATACATTCACACTTATAACAACAAAATTATACACATAAACAACAATATACTTAATACACTCAAACCATACTTGTATTATTATCGTGTTTATGAAAGGTAGTATACACTCACATAACACGTATTTCGTATAAAATACTTCATAATTATGCGTTAGAAGAAAGTAACTACACACTCACTTGATCAGAAGATGATCGGACAGCACTACGGCTTGTAGAAGTAGTAATCCTCAGCAGATCAGGAAGATCTCTACAAAAATCGAACTTCTCGCGGGCAGAGCTTCGGCTCGGGAATCACCCTCTTCGGGATTCTCGGGTCTTCGGATCTTGTTTCGGGACTCGGGAATAATACCGGGGCTTCGGGGTACTTCTGGCACGCAAATCGATGCAAAACGGGAGAGAGAAGAGAGAAAAATAGCAAAGGAGTCGGCTGCCCTCGCATCCTATTTATAGGAGGCTGGAGCCTCAGAGTATGCGGGGCGTACTGCCTCAGAATCGTCATTGCTTACATATCCGAAGAACTCGAGTGCGAGGCGTGTCATGCTTCGCTGTACGCGGGGCGTACGCTAGTACGCTGGGCGTACTTCGGATGAGTCCGATGACTCCTCTTCGGATAATGTCGGATTTAATAATTAAATTTAATTATTAATTATTTAATAAATTTCGAAAATTCATATCTTCTTCATACGAACTCCGTTTCTGACGTTCTTTATATCCACGCGTAGGTGAGACTACGCTCTACAACTTTCGTTTAGACTCCGTCGGCTAATTTTGACTTTATTTTTATTAATTATTTTTAATAAGTCGGGACAGAAAAACTTCGTTATAAATTCATAACTTCTTCGTTTGACGTCCGTTCTCGCCTAACTTTTCATCGCTTCGATACCAACAACGAGATCTTCGATTCTCGTTTAGATTGTTTCGGCTAAAAACCGCTCGATCTCAAATCGAGTATTTCAGGCTGCATACCGCTAAGTCGAAACTTCAGAAAATCGTAACTTCCTCATATGAAGTCAGATTTGGGCGTTCTTTATATATTCGGAAACCTCGTTTCAACTACTACAACATTATCCAAAGATATCAAGTTTATTTTACACTTCAATTTTGATGCTTATTTTTATTCTTATTTAATCCAACCACATAATTAAGCAATTAAGCACAAAACACATAATACTCAAATAATACACTTCTATTATTTCAAACGGGTTACAAAGGTTAACCTAGACTATTATATCAACATTAATGACAGGCCCAGAAACACAGGCGTTATAGTTTACGACCGTAAACTCTTTTGTTAGTGACCACAAAACCGTAAACTCCCAAATGGAGTTTTCCTTGAACCCCAAGCACACTAGCCTTTCCCTACAACACTTGATGCAATCCTTGGGACTTATAACACTTGTATAAGGTGTTTTGCATGTCCTAGGGTGTCTTAACTTTGTTTATTAGTTGCTTAAAGAAAAATTGGATACATATATGTGATATTATATGTTAACTAGGGTCATAGAGTGTGTTCAAGACTTCACTTGACACCTAGCAATCCTACATCCTCCGTTCATCCGTACCACTCATTACAGGTGAGTTCATACCCCTTAATCAATGGTTTAAATGTTTTTAAATGATTTTATGGGGGGGATACAAGTTGAATACTTATAGTTATTACATCAATTACATGTGATTCACAACTACAAAACCAGTGGTTTTCTTACTGTTCAAACTGTTTATCAAACTGTTTTACAAACTCTTTTACTTATCAAATGCTATTACTTAAACTCTTTTATACTTATTATCAAATGCATGCCTATGTATGTATAGTTATATAAGAAATGTTTAAAGGGCTTAGGAAGGCCAGCTCGCTTTATCTCCTTTTCCTCGTTGGGATGTGGCTGTAGAACATAGGTTATCCATCTGAAGGTCGTCTAAATATTAGTTATATATTATGTATACATATATAGACATAAAGGTTCTTCCAGTCAATTCAATACCCTTGGGTATCAAGGGTATACTTCCATGTTCATACGTATCAGTTACATTACTAGTAAGCTACCATATGGGTAGTACATGAAGATACTAATACTATTACTAGAACAATGAAACATACAATGAGTCAGTCATTCATGAGTCAGTACGAGTAGTACATACAGTACATTACTATACATGCTAGATAGAGAGAACACACATTACAGCTAGTACACACAGTACATTACTATACATGCTAGATAGAGAGATAACATACATTACAGCTAGCACACGCAGAACATTACAGTACATACATGCTAGACAGAGAAAGAGTACACTTTACAGTTAGCACATTTATTACATGTACATTCATGCAGTTATGTGAACCATTAAGCAGGTCATGGCACTTCCTTCCATGACCGTTTTTGCATCCCGAATCTCCTTAATTGGGGAGCGTATGAGTTTGCGTATAGATCAATACTGGATTGACTATCCTACACCTTGTTGCTCGCTACAGTGGGACATGTAAGTCTACGGGTGCCAAATGTCATTTCTTACGGTGTCTTACATTGTCGTTTTACTAGAGTCGGTAGCAGGATACAGGTCGATCACATGTTACTTTAAATGCCTTTAGTTTTTAAGGTAGATAGTACAACAGTTGTAACGACCCGTTTCCGGTATGTTAATTAATTTGATTTGGGCTAAGTTTTCAAGAGGGACTCGGCGAGTTCTAGCCTGACTCGCCGAGTCAGGACGCGCATCTTGTGCACGCGGGAGCTGGCGACTCGGCGAGTCCATATCCTGGACTCGGCGAGTCCGTCCGTCTGGGAGAAACCCTAACTCCCCTGGTTTGCTCACTATTTAAACCCCCATTATAGCCTCCATCTCGTCACTTTCCCCCTGAGAGCACTGTGAGAAACCCTAAACCTTCCTCTTGTGAGCTTATAAGTGATCTTGTTCCATTTTGTGAAGGGGTGAAGAAGGAGAAGAAGAAGGAAGCAAGGAAACGAGTTCTAGTGCCAAGATCCAAGATCAAGTGTGAACTTATTGAGGTATTTTCGGAGTTCTCTTCTGGTTTCATGCTTAAAATTCCATTAGAGCTCTTTTAAGGGCTATTTGATGCTTGTTCCAAGCTTTATGCTTGCTTGATTGTGTTATTGAGCCGAAATACCTTTGGATCTGAGTGTTGGGGTGTTGAAGAGTCCAGATCCACTGTCTTTTTGGAGTTACATTGCTTATTAGCCATGGATCTACCCTTATTGTGCATATTTTAGTCTTATTTCCCTCATTCATGTGGTTGTGCACGTAAAGTTGGAAGCTTTACGTGGTAAGACAGCTTAATGGACCTAGATCTATCATTTGCATGTGTTGGATTCAAGAGAAATCGAGTAAAAATATGTTGCATGGCGGCGACTCGGCGAGTCGGAGGAACGACTCGACGAGTCAGGTCGCGAGTCCCGAGTTCTTCAGTTTCTTCAGTGTCGAGTGTACGAGGTGAGTTAGGGAGTGGACTCAGCGAGTTAAGAGTAGACTCAGTAATGGAGGGACTCGGCGAGTTTGTTCATACAACTCGGCGAGTCCAAGGCAATCTCCTTGAGGATTAAGAACAACTCGTCGAGTCTGTTCATCTGACTCGGCGAGTCGGATGAAGATCATCTGAGTTTTTGGATCCAGAGGGTACTCGTCGAGTCGAGGCCACACTCGACGAGTAACAGCAGGTAAGAGTTGAACGGAGAGTCTAGGACTCGGCGAGTCGGGTATCCCGACTCGGCGAGTCAGCCCTGAGTAAGTCAACTTTGGCCAAGGGTAAAAGAGTCATTTTACCCTGAGTGTAGTGCTAGTGATTGATTGAGTGTGTTTATGGATTTGTAGCCGAGGAGATTCAGGAGCAGCAGCCGTTAGCTTTCCGAGCCGCACTCTCATCCGCTAGCTTACGAGGTGAGTTTCCTTTCCGTAGGGGCGGGTCTAAGGCCACAATGCCGGCCCGTCCAGTTAATAGTAGTTTCCGGACTTCGGTCCGATGTAGTAGTTAGTATGTTTGATGCCTTCGTGGTTCAGACATGTTTTATGTGCTATGTGTATGTGTTTATGTTCCGGGCCACGGCCCGATGCAGTATGCAGTATAAATTGTTATGATATGCTATGCTATGTGCAGTCAGTCCCGGACCTCGGTCCGATGCAGGGGACACGGTCCCAGTTAGTTCCGGACTTCGGTCCGATGCAGTTAGTTCCGGACTTCGGTCCGATGCAGTCAGTTCCGGACTTCGGTCCGATGCAGTCAGTTCCGGACTTCGGTCCGATGCAGTTAGTTCCGGACTTCGGTCCGATGCAGGGGACAAGGTCCCAGTCAGTTCCGGACTTCGGTCCGATGCGGTTTTCTGGGTCCCGACCCGATGCAGTGGGCAAGGCCCAATATGTGTTTATATGTTGTTGAATGGCATGTGGTAAGTTGGGGGAGCTCACTAAGCTTCGTGCTTACAGTTTCAGTTTTGGTTTCAGGTACTTCCGCAAGCAAAGGGAAGAGCTCTGGATGACGGCATCGCACACACCACCGTTTCAGCTTTAGATTGGATTTGATTTAGTTGTTGTTTTGGATATAGCATGTTACATTTTCCGCACAATACTTTATTATCTTTTGGGACATATCACGCATGGTTTATCTATATGATACTCTGATTATAGTTTTGATGGTATTAAAAACGAAATTTTTTTTGGGTCGTATTTCGGGTCGTTTCAAGTTGGTATCAGAGCCCTGGTTTGAGGGATTCGGATACACTCTCGGGTGTATCTGAACTCAAACTAAAGGGGAATAAAAGATTTTTAATAAAATGTTTTTACAAAAGAATTTTGAAAACACTTAGAAGGAAAAGAATTGTTTTAAGAAAAAGGTGTGTGCATGCGGTCAACCGAGCTCAAGTAAGTACTCCCAAATTACCCATACAAGTTATTTGTTCAATTTCAGTTTAGTAGAACAGCATGCTAGAATAAGACTAAGGGTGTAGGAGAACGCCTTATGTGCCTGCTTATGTGTTACAGCTCTATGAATATTGCATGCTAGAATTGAGTAGACAGCAGTAGGATAGCCTGTTTAGGTTACGCCTGATCGTATGAGCTTAGCATCCTATGCTAGTGCAGTTTCTTGTTATAAGAATAGCTTGCGTGAGTCTGTTTCCCTTGTCCGAATGCTGCTTGCTTTGTGCTTAGTGGGATTTCGAGTAATGGGAGTTAGCCATTAGGTGGACACGTCACACCACATGTAATCAGGTTTGAATAATCCCAGAGTGCTGGAACTGGCCCTACTGCGCAGCTCTTGTTTGAGTCCAACCGTTGTAGGGACGGATCTTTTACTTGAAGGATTATCCGATCCTCATCACATGTGATGGTGTTCAGGTGATGGCTAACTGGCAGTGCAAGGAGACCTACAGCAGCTGAGGACCAGTCGTATTGAGCTCGAGTTTTCTCTAGGGCAAGCCTAGGGTGAGAGTAGCAGGGAATAGCAGCAGTAGAAGTGACTTGGGGAAGTCGAGGCAGTTCTTGAGGAAAGTATGGATAGATGTGGAAGGTAGTAGGGGCCCATACTACTGGAAGCAGAGGATCCGTATTCGAATCAAGGAAGGCCAAGATTAGACCAGGAAGCTAGTAGTCGTATCATGATCCCTTGAAATATTTCAATGTTCTGATGTTGTTATGATATGTTTCAGAATGGTAGTTTTGCGTCCGAGGCCAGCAGCCGGCAGTTCAGATGCCGGAGGAGGATCAGGAACGGGATCCGACCCGGAGGTCGGACAGATCGATGAGCAGACCAGAGAGTTCCTTTCTTCTGAGGTTACTCGCATCATACTTGAGCAGACTCCTGTGATCTTCGGTTCGATCAAGGAGGGCATTTTGGAGATGATGGATGAGAGACTGAGTACCTTCCGTACTGAGATGGCGGCCGTGATGGGGTCGCGCACACTCACTTTCAGGGAGTTCAGGGCATGCGGGGCTCCTGACTATCACGGGGCACGGGACCCCATAGCGAGTACCAGGTGGTTGGCGGATGTGGCCAACGCATTCCGCACTAGCAGATGTCCCGAGGGGGACAAGGTCAGATTGGCGTCCTGTCTCCTGAAGGACAGGGCACGCGACTGGTGGGAGGAGGTAGGACATACCATCGGGGATGATGCGGCATTGGATGCCATGACCTGGGCTGATTTCTCTACCAGGTTCAGAGCGGAGTTCGCACCGGTCATTGAGGTGCAACAGTTAGCCAGGGAGTTCCAGGATCTTACCCAGACTACCGAGACAGTGGCGGAGATCACCGCCAAGTTCAGGGAGCGGGCCCTTCTTGTTCCTCAGTATGCAGCAGACGAGGAGATGAAGAAGGCCCGTTATCACGAGATGTTGCGGAGCGACATTCGTATGTTTGTGAGCCGGTCCAGTTGCAAAACACTGGACGACATGATTGCTAGAGCCAGAGAGAGGGAGATTGATCTCGAGATGGAGAGGAAGAGGAAACCGGAGGCGGTTTCGGGTGCAGGCAGTGTGGGCAAAAAGCCCAAGGTTTCAGATCACAGGTCCAGGGGTCAGCAGAGCCACGGTCGATGTGGCAAGTGTGGGAGGTTGCACGAGGGGGCGTGCAAGGCAGGGAGTTCCGGCTGCTACAAGTGCGGTCGGACCGGGCATATGAGTAGGGATTGTACGGCCCCTGCCACTACGGTTACAGCATCGGATCCGATTTGCTTTCAGTGCAATCAGAGGGGACACAAAAGGTCCCAGTGTCCCAGTTTAGCTGCAGCAGGGAAGGTGCATGCACCCGCCCCTGCTACTTTGAGAATCACAGATGGCCGTCAGGGCCGAGCTGATGCGCCGGTGGCGAAGAGCAGGGCATTTCAGATGACAGCAGAGGAGGCGCGAGCGACTCCCGATGTGGTGACGGGTATGTATATTTCTTTCATCTCTTAATTATTAATATATCGTTTGAATATTATTTGATGGTACGCTTTATTTAGGGTCGTTCTCGGTGAACGGCATCCCTGCTTTGGTATTGTTTGACTCGGGGGCCACCCGATCATTTGTATCGCTTGCGCTTAGCAAGAGATTTAGCAGAGCTCCGGGGGAACTGGATTGTCCGTTAGAGGTTGAGATAGCAGATGATAGGACCGTGAGGGTCGACAAAGTATATAGAGGGTGTTCCCTTCAGATATTTGAGGAGCAGTTTTCAGTGGATTTGGTTCCGATTCCCCTGCGCGGGAATAAAGTTATTGTGGGAATGGATTGGCTAAGCCCCAATGGGGCGGTGATTGATTGTGAGCTTCAGCTAGTGAGGGTTCGCACTCCCAGTGGGGGAGAGATAGTGGTTCAGGGCGAGAGGCCCCAGCGAGGATTGACCTTCTGCTCTGCCGCTAGGGCGAGGCGCTACGTTCAGCAGGGTTGCGCCGGTTATGTAGCCTACGTCTTGGATGCCCGGGATAAGGGCAAGTCGACGATCGATGATGTTCCTATTGTTCGAGATTACCCGGATGTGTTTCCCGAGGATTTGCCGGGGATACCTCCTGAGAGGCAGGTTGAGTTCAGGATCGATCTGGTTCCTGGTGCGGCTCCGATAGCCAAAGCACCATATCGACTTGCTCCCCCTGAGATGCAGGAGTTGTCTACACAGCTTCAGGAGCTGTTAGACAAGGGTTTCATTCGACCGAGCAGTTCGCCTTGGGGAGCGCCGATCTTATTTGTGAGGAAGAAAGACGGGTCGCATCGGATGTGTATTGATTACCGGGAGTTGAACAAGGTAACGGTGAAGAACCGTTACCCACTTCCGAGGATAGATGACTTGTTTGATCAGCTCCAGGGAGCGTCTTGGTTCTCCAAGATCGACCTACGCTCCGGTTACCACCAGATGAGGGTCAGGGATGAGGATGTACAGAAGACTGCTTTCAGGACCCGGTATGGTCATTATGAGTTTGTGGTGATGCCATTTGGGCTCACCAATGCCCCAGCCGCGTTCATGGATCTCATGAACCGCGTGTGTAGACCGATGTTGGATCGGTCAGTGATAGTGTTCATCGATGACATCTTGGTGTATTCCAAGATGCAGGGACAGCACGAGGAGCACCTGCGGGAGGTGTTGGAGACTTTGAGGAGGGAGAGACTGTTCGCTAAGTTCTCCAAGTGCGAGTTCTGGTTACGCGAGGTGCAGTTTCTTGGGCATCTCGTTAATCAGAAGGGTATTTTGGTTGACCCGGCCAAGATTGAGGCCGTGATGCAATGGGAGGTCCCGAGGTCTCCATCTGAGGTTCGGAGCTTCCTAGGATTGGCAGGGTATTATCGGAGGTTTATTTAGGATTTCTCCAAGATAGCAGTGCCGCTCACCCGACTAACCAAGAAGTCGGTAGTTTTTCGTTGGGGGCCTGAGCAGCAGGCGGCGTTCGAGACTCTCAGGCAGAGATTGTGCGAGGCTCCGATCCTTACCTTGCCAGAGGGTGTTGAGGATTTCGTGGTCTATTGTGATGCTTCGATCACAGGTATGGGAGCAGTGTTGATGCAGCGAGGCCATGTGGTGGCTTATGCTTCGAGACAGTTGAAGCCTCACGAGGCTAATTATCCTACCCACGACTTGGAGCTGGGGGCAGTTGTATTTGCCCTCAAGATTTGGAGGCATTACCTGTATGGGGTCCGCTGTACTATCTACACGGACCACAAGAGTTTACGATACCTTATGGATCAGCCGAGTTTGAATATGAGACAAAGGAGATGGTTGGACGTGCTGAAGGACTATGACTGTGAGATCCTGTATCATCCAGGGAAGGCCAACGTGGTGGCCGATGCCCTGAGCCGCAAGGTGTCGGCGGCCCCTATCAGGGATTTGTGTATGAGGATGACGGTAATCACTCCTTTGTTGGAGCGGATCAAGGAGGCTCGGATGGAGGGTCTCAAGGAGGAGAGGCAGAAGTGCGAGAGGATAGTGGGTCGAGTAGCTTCGTTCGACTACGACAGTCGGGGTTTGATGACGCTTCATGGTAGGGTGTGGGTACCGTACTGGGGTGGGGTACGGCAGGTATTGATGGACGAGGCTCATAAGTCTCGATTTTCTATCCATCCAGGGGCGACGAAGATGTATCGAGATCTTCGACCTGATTATTGGTGGCCCTGCATGAAGCGGGACGTCGCTTGGTACGTTGAGAGGTGCCTGACCTGCCGAAAGGTCAAGGCGGAGCACCAGAGACCTCACGGCAAGATGCAGCCGTTGGATATTCCCGTGTGGAAATGGGAGGACATCACCATGGATTTTATCACCAAACTTCCCAGGACCGCACGTGGAGTAGATTCGATATGGGTAGTGGTGGATTGGTTGACGAAGAGTGCCCATTTTATTCCGATCCAGGAGAGTATATCGGCGGAAAGGTTAGCCGATATCTATGTGCGAGAGATTGTGGCACGTCATGGAGTGCCGGTATCGGTAGTGTCGGACCGAGATGTTCGCTTCACGTCCAGATTCTGGAAGCGGTTTCACGACGAGATGGGTACTCGTCTCCATTTCAGCACCGCTTTTCATCCTCAGACTGACGGGCAGAGCGAGAGGACGATTCAGACTCTCGAGGACATGCTTAGGGCATGCGTTCTGGATTTTGGGGGCTGTTGGGATACGTATCTTCCCTTAGCGGAATTCTCGTATAACAACAGCTATCATGCGAGCATTGATCGACCTCCTTTTGAGATGTTATATGGCAGGAAGTGCAGGACCCCGATTTGTTGGGGCGAGGTCGGTCAGCGGGTTATGGGGAGCACTGAAGTGGTGCTCAAGACGACGGAACTGATCCAGCAGGTCCGTAGTAGACTGCAGACTGCGCAGAGTCGGCAGAAGAGCTACGCCGACAAGAGGCGTTCAGACTTGGAGTTCCAGGTAGGAGACATGGTTCTTCTGAAAGTCTCACCTTGGAAAGGTGTCATCAGGTTCCGGAAGAGGGGCAAATTGGGCCCCAGATTTATTGGTCCTTTCAGGGTTTTGGCCCGGGTGGGTCGGGTTGCTTACCGGTTAGATCTTCCTGAGGAGCTCAGTTTGATACACAACACCTTCCACGTGTCGCAGTTGAGGAAGTGTCTAGTGGACGAGACAGCGGTCGTTCCCTTGGAGGATATCCAGGTCGATAGCGGCTTGAATTATATCGAGAAGCCGATAGCAATTTTGGAACGGAAGACCAAGACCTTGAGGAACAAGGTAATTCAGCTGGTAAAGGTGCAGTGGCAGCATCGGAAGGGGTCTGAGTGGACATGGGAGGCTGAAGAAGAAATGAGAACGCACTACCCGGAGTTATTCGCAGATCCAGCCGTAGCAGACTTCGAGGACGAAGTCTGAAACAAGTGGGGGAGAATTGTAACGACCCGTTTCCGGTATGTTAATTAATTTGATTTGGGCTAAGTTTTCAAGAGGGACTCGGCGAGTTCTAGCCTGACTCGCCGAGTCAGGACGCGCATCTTGTGCACGCGGGAGCCGGCGACTCGGCGAGTCCATATCCTGGACTCGGCGAGTCCGTCCGTCTGGGAGAAACCCTAACTCCCCGGGTTTGCTCACTATTTAAACCCCCATTATAGCCTCCATCTCGTCACTTTCCCCCTGAGAGCACTGTGAGAAACCCTAAACCTTCCTCTTGTGAGCTTATAAGTGATCTTGTTCCATTTTGTGAAGGGGTGAAGAAGGAGAAGAAGAAGGAAGCAAGGAAACGAGTTCTAGTGCCAAGATCCAAGATCAAGTGTGAACTTATTGAGGTATTTTCGGAGTTCTCTTCTGGTTTCATGCTTAAACTTCCATTAGAGCTCTTTTAAGGGCTATTTGATGCTTGTTCCAAGCTTTATGCTTGCTTGATTGTGTTATTGAGCCGAAATACCTTTGGATCTGAGTGTTGTGGTGTTGAAGAGTCCAGATCCACTGTCTTTTTGGAGTTACATTGCTTATTAGCCATGGATCTACCCTTATTGTGCATATTTTAGTCTTATTTCCCTCATTCATGTGGTTGTGCACGTAAAGTTGGAAGCTTTACGTGGTAAGACAGCTTAATGGACCTAGATCTATCATTTGCATGTGTTGGATTCAAGAGAAATCGAGTAAAAATATGTTGCATGGCGGCGACTCGGCGAGTCGGAGGAACGACTCGACGAGTCAGGTCGCGAGTCCCGAGTTCTTCAGTTTCTTCAGTGTCGAGTGTACGAGGTGAGTTAGGGAGTGGACTCAGCGAGTTAAGAGTAGACTCAGTAATGGAGGGACTCGGCGAGTTTGTTCATACAACTCGGCGAGTCCAAGGCAATCTCCTTGAGGATTAAGAACAACTCGTCGAGTCTGTTCATCTGACTCGGCGAGTCGGATGAAGATCATCTGAGTTTTTGGATCCAGAGGGTACTCGTCGAGTCGATGCCACACTCGACGAGTAACAGCAGGTAAGAGTTGAACGGAGAGTCTAGGACTCGGCGAGTCGGGTATCCCGACTCGGCGAGTCAGCCCTGAGCAAGTCAACTTTGGCCAAGGGTAAAAGAGTCATTTTACCCTGAGTGTAGTGCTAGTGATTGATTGAGTGTGTTTATGGATTTGTAGCCGAGGAGATTCAGGAGCAGCAGCCGTTAGCTTTCCGAGCCGCACTCTCATCCGCTAGCTTACGAGGTGAGTTTCCTTTCCGTAGGGGCGGGTCTAAGGCCACAATGCCGGCCCGTCCAGTTAATAGTAGTTTCCGGACTTCGGTCCGATGTAGTAGTTAGTATGTTTGATGCCTTCGTGGTTCAGACATGTTTTATGTGCTATGTGTATGTGTTTATGTTCCGGGCCACGGCCCGATGCAGTATGCAGTATAAATTGTTATGATATGCTATGCTATGTGCAGTCAGTCCCGGACCTCGGTCCGATGCAGGGGACACGGTCCCAGTTAGTTCCGGACTTCGGTCCGATGCAGTTAGTTCCGGACTTCGGTCCGATGCAGTCAGTTCCGGACTTCGGTCCGATGCAGTTAGTTCCGGACTTCGGTCCGATGCAGGGGACAAGGTCCCAGTCAGTTCCGGACTTCGGTCCGATGCAGTTTTCCGGGTCCCGACCCGATGCAGTGGGCAAGGCCCAATATGTGTTTATATGTTGTTGAATGGTATGTGGTAAGTTGGGGGAGCTCACTAAGCTTCGTGCTTACAGTTTCAGTTTTGGTTTCAGGTACTTCCGCAAGCAAAGGGAAGAGCTCTGGATGACGGCATCGCACACACCACCGTTTCAGCTTTAGATTGGATTTGATTTAGTTGTTGTTTTGGATATAGCATGTTACATTTTCCGCACAATACTTTATTATCTTTTGGGACATATCACGCATGGTTTATCTATATGATACTCTGATTATAGTTTTGATGGTATTAAAAACGAAATTTTTTTTGGGTCGTATTTCGGGTCGTTTCAACAGTAGTCGCTTATTACAAATACTACGGTACTATGATATTTTCCCATTACATTCACTTCGTGAATATTCACACGATTCACCGTAATGTAAAAACTATAATTTTGGTTAGTGATAGTCAGAATTAGGAAAACACACACTCTTACAAGAGACACACACGTAGACACTAGATGCCTTGGTAGAAGGCTACAGTTAGTAGGAAACATAGGGTTTTCTAGGAGAGTACAAAACATATTACAAAACATCTTGCAAACATTTTACAAAGGCTTTCATACAAACACAGACACTAATGTACTTATGATCTCACCAGCTTTAAGCTGATACTCGCTTTCAAAATAACTTGTATTCTCAAGTCACCAGTAGACAGGTACAGGTGCTAGGTTTTTGAGAAGATGGAGTTCGTTCAAGACTCGTCTTTTATTTTGATATGTATATTTTGTTGTCTATATAACTTTACAGAACACACTTGTATGAAATTATATTATTAATGCAATGGATGATGTTGTTGCTTGTTTACTACTATTCATTGTTGTGATACTATACATCATGTCCTCCGCCCCAGAACGTTTCTGCTGTTCATGGTTTTGGGGTGTGACAAAAGATCCTAGAAAAACTCTATGTCAATAGATTGCCCCGAGTGGTTCACTACCCTACCTGGTAGTAAGTACGAAGCAGTTAACTTTTGTAAAAATGCCAACAAGTTCTTGTTGGGTCTCTTTGTCAACGAGATCATAGACCAATACAAAAGGAAAAATAATATCTTTGTTTTGAAAATCTACTTTGAGAAAGCTTATGATTCTGTTAGTTTAAATTTTCTTAAATAAATGCTCTAGGTTATGGCCATTATTTCGAAATGGATTTTCTTGGATTCAATCTTCCTTACATTTATCTAAGCCTTATATTTGGTTAATGGTAGTCCATCTTAAGAATTCATGCTACACTAAGGTCTGGGATAGAATTCATCTTAAGAATTAATGTTTGTTTGCCTATGAGGTGTGGAAATGCTTCTTAAAATGGTTTAACATGGGCCTGGTAGATCTTGGCCGGATCTAAGTTTATCGGTTTCAGCATGAAGCATATGAAGCTTATTTTGCTGAAATTTTCTTTTCTTCTATATGGTTTATTATAAAAGTTAGGAACTTGAAGCATTTTTATAATTCTACGTTATTAGCTTCTAAGCTCATAACCAAAATAAACACTAATTAGTTTTATTGTGTTGTACGCCATTTTGGTTTGCTCGTCTTTAGAGAAATTTCAATTGTATTGTTATACAATTAAGAAGTGGAGTTGAAGTCTCGAATGTATGTCAGTCGATTGAAGAATTCAAGCCCGAATACATAGAGCAGTGAGCTTCTACGTATTAGCATGCCTAACAACTATGGTCCATCCTAATACAATCCTTCTAGATATATGTATCTTTCTTATTTCCCTATAATACTTGCTTGGCTAGCGTGCTTCGAAAGCTATCATGTAAGATTAAAGGAGAGCTACCATAAATGCTATAGATTTTTTTTAATGAAAATCAGGATTATATTATCGCAGATTGGCATGTTCGAGCTAAGCAAGTAAACTACTTCTCTTCGTTGCATAAGTGAAGTGAGTTGGCTGTTTCGAGCTAGGGATAAGAGAGCTAGAAGTGATTCAAGCTGGATGTAGACTGGAGTTTGTAGGCTAAGTGAATGGGGAGCAACGACTGATCGAAAAGTGAAGATAGGCGCATAGTTCAGAGATCTACAAGAGTGGTACAGGTACCGATCAGGGACATAAGGTTCCCCCGACAGATCAAGTTGATGAGTCGTGTGATAGGAAACCTTCCCGCACGGTTCAAAGAGCACTGGACTAGAATGAAAGGTTCACCACCGCATCATTCGATGCAAGGGGATCTGGTAAGTGAAGCATCAAGCTTGGTGGGGGGGGGGGGGGGGGGTTCCCTGAAAGGCCTTGGTGACTCTCCCATTTTGAAATATGAAGATAGAAAACCATAATTTTTCTATAGTTCACTTAAAGAGTCTTGTATCCACTTTGCCTCCTTCCTCAGACCCTCTATTTACACAGCAAAGAAAGGAAAATTCTGCAAGTATCGTCCTTCCACAAGTTCTACCTATGCTTTTCGGTTATAAGATCTCATACGAATGAAGAGCATGTAGGATCATTCATCATCCTCGGTGATAGCCTGAGTAGGCTCCTCAATGGCTTTGATAGTCAACATGCTCCCAAACTCACTCTCTATCACGTAGACAGTGAACAGATTCGCCTCTGGCCTTTGGGCACATTGAAACAACATTAGTTCATCGGGGTGGAGCACGGTCCGCCAAAATTGGCATAGGTTAGGTGCTTTTGATGGAACATGGTAATCTACTTTCTTTCTTATACATGGAGTCCTTTCGATTGTCCCTTCGCACATGAATCTTGATATCCCAACTACTGTGGGTATTCTGAAAATGGGAAGTTCTTTTTTTATAGAGAGAGTAAACCAGACCACTTTTTCCTCCTCTGCAGGAAGACTTCCTTCTTTCCCTGTCGGAGCTGCTACAATTGCTTCAACGAGAGCTACCAGCAAAGAGACAAATGTGAAGTGAAGTCGTTGTTTCTTCTTGTCAATGGTCGAAAGCAATTCAACAAAAATCTCTACTCACTACTTCCCCTAATATCCTCCTTTACCACATCATGGGGGTTTATAGGAGACCCAACATGAATCACTTCTTCGATCTTGCATATAAATAAATGAAAAAAAAATCTTTATTTATTTATCAACTGGGTCAACTGACACCAGCATCACCACTACGAAAACTCAATTTCCTTAGTCCTTTTTTCTGTGAAACAAAGCCAATCCTTTTCCGCCTTGCATCCTGTGTTTCCCTACTTGCAATTCTTTTTCTTGCATATAAATAAATGAAAAAAAATCTTTATTTATTTATCAACTGGGTCAACTGACACCAGCATCACCACTACGAAAACTCAATTTCCTTAGTCCTTTTTCTTTGAAACAAAGCCAATCCTTTTCCACCTTCCATCATGTGTTTCCCTACTTGTAATTCTTTTTCTTAGCCTAGTCATGAACCACCTGCTTTGAGCCATGGTCTACCCAACATCTCTAGTATTTCATTGGTTGTTTTCTAATAAAATTGTCGTCTTAAGTTAAAATTTGTTTAAACTAGTTTTAAGAGAAAATTGCACAAAAGTTATAACGACCCAAACTTTTTCTCATCCAATCATTGAGGGATTATTAGTGTTATTTCTAAAATTTGAGGAATTCTATTAAATAAAAATAATTAAATCCCATGCAATATTCGACATTACGATAAATTCATAAATATAAATTAAAGCAAAAAGGAAAATACAAAGATTAAAATCTATTATTCTAATCTAAGTCCTTATGTTGCTATCTTCTCACGTACCATGGCTACTACCTCAACCTGTAAAACTTGAAAAACATCTAATACGTCAGACCTATGGTATGGTGAGTTATATTCTAATTCGTTTTCATGTTACTATACTCTTCTTCTAACTCCTTCTTTTCTTCGCATACTCTAACTATCTCTTCTCCTCTTTCTCATACACTTCAATCTAATCTCATCTTCTCATAGCATACTCTGCTATTATTCCACATTCAAGCTAGTTATTTTACACTTTTCTGATGCCTTATCCTCTCATCTATCTCATAATTTATCTTGTACTTTTCTTCTCTATTCTTTTCTCCTCATCTCATACTTTTTCTTAGCCTCTTCTTAGGCTAATCTCATATTGTAGCACCTGGTTCCTGGTATGTATTTTTAATCTAAGTATTTTTGCTTGAACTCGGCGAGTTTTATTCATGACTCATCGAGTAGGGGCGAGATATCGAGCACGTTTAAGTTGCCAACTCGACGAGTCTATATCCTGGACTCGGCGAGTCCGCCGTTCTGGAAGAAACCCTAACTTCAAGGGTTTGCACCCTATTTAAAACACCTTATGCGCCCCAAGCTCTCTCCCTTCACTCTCAGAGCATCCTTTACCAAACCCTAACCCTCCCCTTTGTGATTTGAGTGTTTGTGTGCTTTTACTTGAAGTTTGAAGAAGAGAAGGAAAGAAGGACCAAGGAGAAGGAGAAGAACAAGGATCTAGAACTCAATCTAGAGTTCATTGAGGTATATTTTTTTGTTGCCATGATGATTATCTATTAGAAACCCCATTTAATCCATCTTTATCCACTTCCTAGCTTGATTGTAATATAGAGATCATATTGAGTGGAATGGCCTTTGAATCTAGCTAGGTTTGAGCTTCATGAGCTCAGATCTACTGCCTTTATGGAGCCATATTGAATGAAAGCCCTAGATCTACTCTTTTATTGTATTTTGAGCCTTAAAACCTTCATTGGTGTTTACTACACATAAAGTTGGAAACTTTACGTGTTAATCGAGCCCTAAGAACCCACATCTATGGATGGAATGCCTTGGATTCAAGCAGAATCGAGTATATAGTGATTGCATGAATGCGACTCGGCGTGTCGTTCTTCAGACTCGACGAGTCCCCAATTTTCCCCTTTTGAGTTATGCCGAGTGGGATCAGTGAGCTATAGGTGGACTCAGTGAGTAGGAAGCCAGAATCAGTAATGGAGGGACTCGGCAAGTCAATGCCCTGACTCGGCGAGTCCAAGGCAATCTTCTTGTGTCAAGAACAGACTCGGCGAGTTGTTCATACAACTCGGCGAGTCACAGACCAGAGTGTTCATCGGATGAAGATGAACTCGACGAGTTGTTTATACAACCCGGCGAGTCGGATGAAGGACCATTGGATATCTGTATAGAAGGAGAACTCGTCGAGTCAATGCCTAACTCGACGAGTAGGGACGGGAGTGAGGACAATCGACTGGATAGGGACTCGACGAGTTGGCGAGCCAACTCGGCGAGTCGGGTCAACTGGAAGTTTGACTTTGACTTTGACTTTTAATTGGTTGGGGGTAAAATGGTCATTTTACCCTAAGGAACGTTAGCAGTGTTTGATTGAGTGTTTTGTGGGAATTACAGTCGGAGGATTTCCAGAGCAGCAGCAGCAGACAGACAGTTCCCGCGCAGATCAACAGCTACTTCAAGGTGAGTTACCTTCCAGTAGCGGTGGGTCTATGACCACAATGCGGCCCACCAGTAGGAGTTGTATGTTAGATGATTCTCTTTGTGATATCATCTAGGTTTGCTACTACCTGATATGTTATATGCTAGCTTGATGTGTTATAGTAGTAGATTTCGGTTATTAGGACCGAAGGGTAGTCAGACACCCCAGATACTTCTGACAATATGTGATGTCATGATTATATTCTAGCATGATCTGAGATATGTGTTAAGGTTAGTAGGAGGGGAACAGTCCCCGAGTTCGGTTGTTAGGACCGAAGGGTAGTCAAACACCCCAAATATGTCTGATAGTATGTATGTTATGATATGTGATAGTAGTAGTGGTAGGGGGTGAAATAGTCCCCAAGGTTCAGTTGTTAGGACCGAAGGGTGGTCGGCACCCCAGAATGGCCGCACGGGTAGGACGGCACCCCAGAATGGCCATACGGGTAGCTCGGCACCCAAGAATGGTCGTACCGGGTAGGTCGGGCACCCCAAAAATGCCTGACAAGTATGATATGTTATATGATTGTACTGTATGTGGTATGATTGTATGGTATGTGGTACGTTGGGGGAAATCACTAAGCTTCGTGCTTATAGTTTTCAGTTGTGGTTTCAGGTACCTCTTTATCGAAGGGGAAAGAGCTGGTGTGGTAGCGGCACATCATACACATCCACTGTTTTCCGCCTTACGAGATTGTTCTGGGATTTGTACTCTGACATTTAGTTGATTTCATATTTTGGTTTTCGAATGCAATATGGGATTGTGAAATGATTTGATCAGAGGATGTTTTATTTACAAATGTTTTCCAAAGTATTGATTTAAAAATGAAATTTTTGGACGTGAAAATTGGGTTGTTACAAGTTGGTATCAGAGCCCTGGTTTGAGGGATTCGGATACACCTTCGGGGGGTTTTAGACTCAAACCCGGGGATTAAAAGATTTTTACAAAGAAAATGACTTTCTAAAAGCTAATATAAAAGAGTTTTCAGAAGGAAAAAGTGTGTGATGTGCGCAACCAGCCGAGCTCAAGTAAGTATTCCCCAAAGTACCCATATAAGTTTATGTTACGTTTAACAATTTTAGTAAAACAGCATGCTAGTATAGGTCTAAGGATCTACGAGTGATGCCTTATGTGCCTGCTTATGTGCTTTAGCTTATGAGTGCCTGCTTTATGTGCTTCATCTTATGAGAATTTCATGTTAGAATTGAGTAGATAACAGTAGGATAGCCTGTTCAGGTTATGGCTGATAGTATGAGCTTAGCATTGTATGCTAATGCAGTTCCTGTTATGAGAATATAGATGCTAGAGAATTGTTCCCTTTTGTTCGAATGTTGCTTGCTTTGTTCTTTGTGGGACTCTGAGCAATGAGCATTAGCCATTAGGTGAATACGTTACGTCACATGTGATCAGGGTTGAATAATCTCAGAGTGCTGGATTTGGCCCTATTACGCAGCTCTCGTTTGAGTCTAACCGTTGTAGGGACGAGTCTTTTACTCGAAGGATTATCTGAGCCTCATCACATGTGATGGTAGTCAGGTAATGGCTAATTGGCATTGCAAGAAGGCCTTCAGCAGCTGAGGACCGGATTGGGTGGAGTTAGAGATTTTCCCTAGGGTAAGCCTAGGATGAGGATAGCAGTGATCAGCAGTGGTAAAGGGGACTTGGTGGAGTCAAGGTAGTCCTTAAGGAAGGTACGGATAGATGTGGAAGGTAGTATGGGCCCGTACTACTGAAAGCAGAGGATCCATACCTAAACTGAGGAAGGCTGAGACAAGACCAGGGAACTTGTAGTGGATGAGATCCCTTGAGATGTATCGGTATCAATAACGGTTGGTATTATGTTTTGCAGAATGGTGGTACTACGGTAGAAGCCAGTAGTTGGCAGTTCAGGAGAGGGATCGGGTTCGGGATCAGGTTCCGAGCTAGTAGATGAGAGGCTACACGAGTTCATCGCGTCAAACATCATCAGAGGCATCCTTGATTCGACCCCCATCATCTTCGGGTCGATCAAGGAAGGGATAGTTAAGCTGATGGAGGACCGCCTCAGAGCATTCCGGAGTGACCTGACATCTGGCCAGTCAGGATCTCGCACACTGTCCTTCAAGGACTTTAGGGGCAGTGGTGTGCCAGATTTCCATGGGTCAAAGGACCCCATTGCTTCTAGACGATGGGTTGTAGACATTGAGTCTGCGCAGTTGACTAGCTTCTGCCCCAAGGGGTCGAAGGTGAGGTTTGCAGCAGGGTGTTTTAGTGACAAAGTTAGAGACTGGTGGGAGTCTGTTGGTGACTCATTGGGAGCCTCGGCTGTTGAGGCTATGACATGGCCGAACTTTGTGACCCGGTTCAGAGCGGAGTTCGCACTGGCAGTGGAGCTCCAGCAGTTAGCTAGAGAGTTTTTAAACATGAGACAGACGACGGAGACTATGGCAGAAATCACCGCCAAGTTCCAAAAGAGGGCGTTATTGTACCCCAGTATGCGGGAGATGAGGATATGAAGAGGACCCGCTACCACGACATGCTGCGAGCCGACATTCGGGAGCATGTCAGTTTTTCAGCTTGCCCTACCTTGGACTCTATGATTGCCGGGGCGAGGGAGAGGGAGATAGATCTGGAGCACATCCGGAAGAGGAAGTCAGAGGAGGGACAGACAGGAGGGGCTTCGGGGAAGAAGCCCAAGGGATCAGATGGTTGGCCGAAAGGCCAGTCAGGACCGGGCCGCTGCAGGAAATGCGGCAGGCCACATGAGGGAGCATGTAGAGTGGGATCGACGGGCTACTATAAGTGCGGCAAGATGAGGAACTTCAGCAGGGATTGTATTGCTCTTGCACCTGAGTTACAGGCGTCAGAGTTTCTGTGTTTCCACTGCAACCAGAGGGGCCACAAGAAGGCCAATTGCCCCCAGTGAAGGCGCCAGCTCCAGCGACCCTACGGATTACTGATGGCCGGCAGGGCAAGGCAGAGGCTCCAGTAGTGAGGAGCCGAGCTTTTCAGCTGACTACCGAGGAGGCACGCGCCGCACCCGATGTGGTGACGGATATGATTCTTTCCCTCTGATTTATTTATTTGATGTTATGGTGTTGATATGAGCTCTGTATATATGCGTTTAGGATCGTTCCATGTGAACGACATCTCAGTACATGTGTTGTTTGACTCGGGTGCCACCCGATCGTTTGTCTCTCTTGCGTTTAGCAAGAAGTTCACTGAGTTTTCGGGCATGTTGGATTGCCCTT
The DNA here is from genome assembly GCF_051521515.1 of Lactuca serriola. Classification (NCBI taxonomy): domain Eukaryota; kingdom Viridiplantae; phylum Streptophyta; class Magnoliopsida; order Asterales; family Asteraceae; genus Lactuca; species Lactuca serriola. The sequence continues at coordinate 97,097,288 of NC_136412.1, read as the reverse complement.
TAGAGGTAGAGATTGTCGATGATCGATTGGTGCGAGCATCAACAGTGTTCAGAGATTGCGTTCTGAGGTTATTTGAGGAGCGCTACTTGGTAGACTTGGTTCCCATTCTGTTGTGTGGTAACAACGTGATTATAGGCATGGATTGGCTCAGCCCCAATGGGGCGGTGATAGATTGCGCTCAGCAGCTGGTGCGGATCAGGACCCCAAGTGGGGGAGAGTTGGTAGTTCAGGGCGAGAGGCCACAGCGAGGACCATCGGTATGTTCAGCAGCAAGAGCTAGGTGCTACCTTTAGCAGGGTTGCGCAAGATATGTCGCATATGTTATGGATACCTGTGAGGCGGGTAAGGCGATGGTAAGCGAGGTTCCGGTGGTGCGAGATTACGCAGATGTGTTCCCAGAGGAGCTTTCTGGGGTACCTCTGGAGCGACAGGTGGAGTTTAGGATTGACCTAGTCCCTTGTGCGGCTCCGATACCCAAGGCTCCGTATCGGTTGGCTCCTCCTGAGATGCAGGAGTTGTCTACACAGCTGCAGGAGCTGTTAGACAAAGGATTCATTAGACCGAACAGTTCACCCTGGGGAGCCCCGATTTTGTTTGTAAAGAAGAAGGACGGGTCGCATCGGATGTGTATAGATTATCGGGAGCTGAACAAGGTAACAGTGAAGAACCGTTACCCACTCCCGAGGATTGATGACCTCTTTGACCAACTTCAAGGAGCATCTTGGTTCTCCAAGATTGATCTGTGTTCAGGATATCATCAGATGAGTGTCAGAGAGGAGGATGTGCAGAAGACCGCGTTTCGGACGCGTTATGGCTATTACGAGTTTGTGGTGATGCCCTTCGGGCTCTCCAATGCTCCTTCCGCATTCATGGACCTCACGAACCGTGTGTGTAGACCGATGTTAGACCGGTCTGTGATAGTGTTTATTGATGACATCTTGGTTTACTCCAAGACGCAGGAGGAGCACGAGGAGCATCTGCGAGCAGTTCTGGAGACTTTGAGGAGGGAGAACTTGTATGCTAAGTTCTCCAAGTGTGAGTTCTGGTTGCGCGAGGTGCAGTTCCTCGGACGTCTCGTCAACCAGAACGGGATCTCAGTGGACCCGGCCAAAGTAGAGGTTGTGATGAGATGGGAAGTTCCGAAGTCTCCATCTGAGAATTCAGAGTTTCCTAGGATTAGCGGGCTACTATCAGAGATTCATTCAGGACTTCTCCAAGATAGTCGTACCCCTGACGCGGCTAACTAAGAAAGCTGTGGTCTTTCGTTAAGGGCCTGAGCAGCAAGCCGCGTTCGAGACTCTTAGACAGAGATTGTGCGAGGCGCCAATCTTAGCCCTGCCAAAGGGCGTGGAGGATTTTGTTGTATACTGCGATGCGTCCATCTCAGGTTTGGGCGCAATATTGATGCAGAGAGGGCATGTCATTACCTACGCTTCAACGCAGCTAAAGCCTCATGAGGCGAACTACTCGACGCACGATTTAGAGTTGGGGGCGGTTGTCTTCGTCCTCAAGATTTTGCGGCATTACCTCTACGGAGTCCGGTGTACCATTTACACAGACTATAAGAGTTTGAGATACCTCATGGACCAGCCGAATCTAAACATGAGGCAGCGACGGTGGTTGGATGTAGACCTGGCAAAATTTGACACGACACGATAACCCGACACGAAGTTAGCGGGTTAAGGTCAGAGATTTCGACCCGTTTATGTACACGGGTTGACACGACACGATAATTAAATGGGTAGGGTTAGGGTCAAGACTTTCAACTCGAAGATGACTCGAAGAGGACCCGTTTATATATATATATATATATATATATATATATATATATATATATATATATATATATATATATATATATATATAAATTTCATATTTTTATAAATATTTTCAATATTATACATTTGTAGTGGCCCAAATTCAAGAACTAAAAGTAAAATTCAAAATTTCAAAATGACTTAATTTTACTCCTCCTCACTACCTATCTCATTTCCTTCCTAACTCTAACTCTTTCCATTTTGCTTTCTAAACTTAGTATAATTTTTTTCCGTTCCACCTCCCACCTCCCAACTTCAGCATTTCACTTTTTCATTTTTTTTCCTCCATGACTCTTATTTTTCAACCTTTAAAATGTTTCAACCCGGCATGCCACAACATATGTACAAGATTTAAAATTTAACCCGAAACCTGACATGAAATCGACACGAAAATAAATGGGTTAACACGACACGACACGATAATTAAACGTGTCGGGTTAGGGTCAATCACTCTCAACCCATTTAATGTATTGACAGGACACGAACCCGACACGACACGACACGTTTGCCAGGTCTAGTTGGATGTGGTAAAGGATTATGACTGCGAGATCCTTTATCACACAGGGGAAGCCAACTTGGTGGCCGATGCGCTTAGCCACAAGGCAGCGCCGATCAGAGATATGTGTATGAGGATGACAATGGTGACCCCACTGTTAGAACAGATATAGGAGGCTCAGCAGGAGGCTATGAAGGATGAACATCGGAAGAGAGAGCGTATAGTGGGTCAGGTTTCCTCCTTCGATTATGATAGCCACAGATTATTGACACTACACCGTTGGGTGTGGGTACCGTATCACGGGGGTGTGCGCCAGGTTCTACTGGAGGAGGCGCACAAATACCGATTCTCCATTCATCCGGGGGCGATGAAGATGTATAGGGATCTTCGTCTAGATTATTGGTGGCCCTGCATGAAGCAGGATGTGGCATGGTGCATAGAGCGATGCTTGACCTATAGGAAGGTCAAGGCCGAGCATCAGAGACCACACGACAAGATGCAGCTGTTGGATATCCCGCTTTGGAACTGGGAAGATATCACGATGGATTTTATCACCAAACTTCCCAAGCCCCCGCGGGGAGGGGATTCTATATGGGTCATCGTGGATCGGTTGACCAAGAGCGCCCATTTCATACCGATCCAGGAGAGTATCTCGGTAGAGAAGTTGACCAATATCTACATCCGAGAGGTGGTGGCGCGGCACGGAGTGCCAGTCTCCGTGATTTCAGATAGAGACGTACGGTTTACTTCCAGGTTTTGGAAGAAGTTCCATGATGAGTTGGGTACTCGTCTGCATTTTAGCACCGCTTTTCACCCACAGACAGATGGTCAGAGTGAGCGGACCATACAGACTCTGGAAGATATGTTGCGGGCGTGCGTGTTAGACTTCGGTGGTAGCTGGGATACTTATCTTCCTTTGGCTGAGTTCTCATACAACAACTGCTACCACGCGAGTATTGACCATCCTCCCTTCGAGATGTTGTATGGGAGAAGGTGCAGGACCCCGATATGTTGGGGCGAAGTTTGCTAGAGGGTCATGGGGAGCACCGAAGTGGTGCTCAAGACGACCGAGAGGATTCAGCAGGTGCGGAGTAGGCTTCAGACTGCTCAGAGTCGGCAGAAAAGCTATGCCGACAAGCGACGATCAGACCTGGAGTTCCAGGTCGGAGATATGGTCCTCCTGGAGGTGTCGCCATGGAAGGGCATCATCCGATTCAAGAAGCGGGGCAAGCTGGGCCCCAGGTACATTGGACCCTTCAAGGTTCTAGCCCGGGTGGGCAAGGTGGTGTACCGGCTGGATCTACCAGCCAAACTCAGTCAGATCCACAGCACCTTCCACGTCTCGCAGCTGTGAATATGCCTAGTGGACGACTCAGCGGTGGTGCCTTTAGAGGATATTCAGGTTGATGACAGCTTGAATTACATTGAGCGGCCAGTAGCAATCCTCGACCGGAAGTCGAGGGATCTGAGGAACAAGAGGGTGGAGCTAGTGAAAGTGCAATGGCAGCACCGGAAGAGTTCCGAGTGGACTTGGCAAGCGGTAGAAGAGATAAGGGAGCATTATCCCGAGCTTTTCCAGGAGCGAGCAGCAGACTTCGAGGAAGAAGTCTAAAATAAGTGGGGGAGATTTGTAGCACCTGGTTCCTGGTATGTATTTTTAATCTAAGTATTTTTGCTGGAACTCGGCGAGTTGTATGCCTGACTCGCCGAGTAGGGGCGAGATATCGAGCACGTTTAAGTTGGCGACTCGACGATTCTATATCCTGGACTCGGCGAGTCCGCCGTTCTGGAAGAAACCCTAACTTCAAGGGTTTGCACCCTATTTAAAACCCCTTATGCGCCCCAGGCTCTCCCCCTTTACTCTCAGAGCATCCTTTTACCAAATCCTAACCCTCCCTTTTGTGATTTAAGTGTTTGTGTGCTTTTCCTTGAAGTTTGAAGAAGAGAAGGAAGGAAGGACCAAGGAGAAGGAGAAGAGCAAGTATCTAGAACTCAATCTAAAGTTCATTGAGGTATATTTCGGATCTTTTCTGTTGCCATGATGATTTTCTATTAGAAACCCCATTTAAGCCATCTTTATCCACTTCCTAGCTTGATTGTAATATAGAGATCATATTGAGTGGAATGGCCTTTGAATCTAGCTAGGTTTGAGCTTCAAGAGCTCAGATCTACTGCCTTTATGGAGCCATATTGAATGAAAGCCCTAGATCTACTCTTTTATTGTATTTTGAGCCTTAAAACCTTCATTGGTGTTTACTACACATAAAGTTGGAAACTTTACGTGTTAATCGAGCCCTAAGAACCCACCTCTATGATGGAATGCACTGGATTCAAGAAGAATCGAGTATATAGTGATTGCATGCATGCGACTCGGCGAGTCGTTCTTCAGACTCGACGAGTCCCCGATTTTCCCCTTTTGAGTTATGCTGAGTGGGATCAGTGAGCTATAGGTGGACTCAGTGAGTAGGAAGCCAGACTCAGTAATCGAGGGACTTGGCGAGTCAATGCCTTGACTCGGCGAGTCCAAGGCAATCTTCTTGCCTCAAGAACAGACTCGGCAAGTTGTTCATACAACTCGGCGAGTCACAGACCAGAGTGTTCATCGGATGAAGATGAACTCGACGAGTTGTTCATACAACTTGGCGAGTCGGATGAAGGACCATTGGATATCTATATAGAAGAAGAACTCGTCGAGTCAATGCCTAACTCAACAAGTAGGAACGAGAGTGAGGACAATCGACTAGATAGGGACTCGACGAGTTGGCGAGCAACTCGGCGAGTCGGGTCAACTGGAAGTTTTACTTTGACTTTGACTTTTCACTTGGTCGGGGGTAAAATGGCCATTTTACCCTAAGGACAGTTAGCAGTGTTTGATTGAGTGTTTTGTGGGAATTACAGCCGGAGGATTTTCGGAGCAACAGCAGCAGACAGACAGTTCCCACGCAGATTAGCAGCTACTTCAAGGTGAGTTACCTTCCAATAGCGGTGGATCTATGGCCACAATTCCGGCCCACCAGTAGGAGTTGTATTTTAGATAATTAGCTTTGTGATATCATCCAGGTTTGCTACTACCTGATATGTTATATGCTAGCTTGATGTGTTATAGTAGTAGAGTTCGGTTGTTAGGACCGAAGGGTAGTCAGACACCCCAGATATGTCTAATAGTATGTGATGTCATGATTATATGCTAGCATGATCTGAGATATGTGTTACGGGTAGTAGGAGGGGAACAGTCCCCGAGTTCGGTTGTTAGGACCGAAGGGTAGTCAGACACCCCAGATATGTCTGATAGTATGTATGTTATGATATGTGATAGTAGTAGTGGTAGGGGGTGAAACAGTCCCCGAGGTTCGGTTGTTAGTACCGAAGGGTGGTCGGCACCCCAGAATGGCCACACGGGTAGGATGACACCCCAGAATGGCCACATGGGTAGGTCGGCACCCGAGAATGGCCGTACCGGGTAGGTCGGGCACCCCAGAAATGCCGATATGTTATATGATTGTACTGTATGTTGTATGATTGTATGGTATGTGGTACGTTGTGGGAACTCACTAAGCTTCATGCTTACAGTTTTCAGTTTTGGTTTCAGGTACCTCTTCATCGAAGGGGAAAGAGTTGGCACGGTAGCGGCACATCATACACATCCACTGTTTTCCGCCTTACGAGATTGTTCTGGGATTTGTACTCTGACATTTAGTTGATTTCATATTTTGGTTTTCAAACGCAATATGGGATTGTGAAATGATTTGATCAGACGATGTTTTATTTACATATGTTTTCCAAAGTATTGATTTAAAAATGAAATTATTGGCAGTGAAAATTGGTTGTTACACATACTCTATACATACTCTATCTTCTCTTTCTTTATCTCTCCCATACACTTCTTTCTGCATCTCTTTTATTGTCCCTTACTCTTATCTCATCTCATATCTCTCTACTCTTTTCATACTCTATGCATACCCTTCCAAACTCTTACTTTATTCCTTTCACATGTCATACTCTAGGCATACCTTTCTCTTACTTTACTTACACTTCATCCCTCTGTTCTCAAATTCTCACGCCTCAATATTTTATTCTCATCTAGATCCAAACGGTGCAATCACATATGATAACTACAATTATAATATACGGGGAAACAACATACCGCTAATCTTACCAGGAACAACAATATGTACGTAATCCCCTCATCTTGATCCCTCACGTCTTAACATCCTTCTTATTTTGAATCCCTCATTAATTTCTTACTCTTAATCCCTCGTAGATGATATGTAAGTTGTTAAAGGAACTCTCTTTCTTTTTTCCAACATGGAACCTTTCCTCTATCTTCTCTAGCCACACAATCGTATTCCGAAAAGAATCATACTCTTAATCCAATAGGAATCATCTTTCTATTCTTCTCATACTCTTTTCTCTACCTATGTCCCATGGATATTGTAAAGCCCGAAAACGGATCTACCAATGATCAAAGACAAATAACAGAAGCAAAAGATGAAACAATAAGCAAATAACAAACGAACCAAGCTTGCATACGCTTTAAAGCAATAAAACGTCATATACAACTTGGAGAAAACACGAAGGTATCAACAACCTTTAAAGTCTGACACAATGCCCTATTTATAGGCCTGACTTACAACCGACTTACAACCACAAGGAGTTTACGGCCGTAAGGAGTTTACGACGGTAAACACATAACAACCGTAAACTAGACAAAATCGGTTTTGCATACACAATCACTACCACTAACTAGTATGCCTAGACCAAACCATTATACAGGGTCTTTCAATCTCCCCCTTGGTTTGGACTAGCTCGAACCCATTCCTTTGTTGACAATCATCACGTCCATCTGGCCCATCGCTCCATTCTACATTCTCTTGCTTAGAATCTCCGCGACCATTGTTGTGTACACCTTGGCTCCTTCCTCGTATATGTCTTCAACAACTTTAATTTGAAAGTTGCTAAGATAATGAATATCCCACTTCTTGAATTGCAGCAAGTCTCTATGATCATACAAACGGATACACCCATTTTTAAGTTTTATGACTTCTCCAGAAGTATTTTTCATCATAGACCCAGCATTCTAAAGAACTAAGAGATCCATCTTGATAGCCCTGAGGAATTGGAAATTTCTTAACCTGCTTCGTAGGAGGCCACATAACCACCTGTAATGGCTTGTCGGTAGATTCTTAAAAGACATCTGGATGTTCAAAGATAACTGACTCTGCCGTCGGCATCGATGGAAAACCTTTCTTAACTTGATCATCCAGAGAGTGCTTAAACTGTGTAACCTGAGGATTATTCAAGAGATTTATAAACGGAGCTTGTGAAAACTCTGTTAGATCAATTCTTGTTAAAGACCTAAAAGCATAGACATCCTTGTACAATTCTGAATTACCACTCTTACGAATGATAAGCCACAGTCTGAGAGGGTCATGAAATCCCCATGCAGCCACTCCGGATCTATCTCCAAATGTGTCTCAGAATCTAACAACTTCAAGGTCATTGACAGTTATTAAGGGTTCACCCCGAGATGCATTCCGAGTAGTATTCCGTTTAAACAATAATTGTCCTCTCTGAACATCGTCTTCTTGACCTCGTCGGATAATCTCTTGAATATACGAAGCCACTGGAGGATCAACTATAACACGTTCAGTGGTACCAGAAGACTAACCGACCGGCAAGTCTATTGGAAAAGCCTCCACGTGAAGATTAATTCTCTGTTCTTCAACAGTCGTCTGATATCTATCACCAAGATCAACCTCCAGTTTCTTCTTCAACTCAAAATAGCTCGAAGTCAGCAGATTAAAATGATCTTGTAAATCGGAGATCTGCTTGCTTTTCAGCTTCTTATCTTTCTTAAGTTCAGCCAGTTGTCCGCCAAGACTAGACTTATCTGATTGTAGCTTGGATACTTGGATACGAAGATCGACATTATCGGCATGAAGCTCTGCCACCTGAATATCGAGTTCAATGTTTTTCTGGCTAAGCACCAAAATTTCTTTATGCAGACCAGCAAGAGTAAGATTATCACCCCTAGAACCCCCTTCATCAATAGAGACACCCTTTCCTCGAGGACCGGGTGAAAAAAGTTGTTCTTCTACCATGTGTAGCGCCAGCCTTTCGGAAGCAACATTCCGATTAAATCTAGGAACCGAGAAACCGGGTGGTGCTGAGGGACCAGCAACATCAAATGATGAACTAGGACCAGTAGGAAACATCTTTGTAGTGGTGAGTCTTGTAGTAGTAGCAGTGATAGGTGGGGTAGGAAGACCGCTAACCAAACTTGCAATCAGTTCAGATTGTCTTGCATCAAGTCTTCTTCTTTTAGATTGTGGTTGGTCAGCTTCTGGAGAAAACACACTCACAAACGGTTCGGAAGTATGAGAAACGGACACAGGAGGGGAACATCCCATAACCATCTCCATAGGAATAGAAGCCGACACCATTTTCTTGGAAGTAGGAGTTCGCGTTTCAAACATCTCGCTCGATTTCCGTGTCTCAGTTGTTTGTAAAACAACATCATCGACATTGTGGAAAATTGTGTCAAGATCTTCATGAGACACAATATTGGCACTGCTTGCCAAAGAAGCGGCTATATCATCACGATCAAAACCAGTTAGGTCAAAATCATCAAAAGAATCATTTCGCTCCTCACCGACATTCATCTCTCCACCAGCTTAATCTTCACTCAACTCTTGTTCACATTTTGAGACAGTTTGAGCTTTGGGAGTTGGTGAGCCTTCTTTCTCGGTTTCTTCATCTTCGGACACATCCATAACAATGTTGGTTGGAGTTGACTTTTCAGCAAATGTCTGCTCCGAGGAAGTTTGCTCAGACGACTCATATGACTCTGGTGGTTCATCCAGTTCAGTAAAGTTGCCGAACTTTTCCAAAGGATATAGTCCTTGAAATATAAATTTGGCTTTTCTATTCTGTTTGATGAGTCCCACAGTGTGCGGACCCAAGGACTTCATATCCAATGTCTTTCCCATCCTCCTCACTTCAGGAAACTGAATGTTAATAAACACTTGCACAAAACGGGGATACAATAGAAGCTCTGATGTTGATAACAAATTCCTCAAGAATGAACTTTGAGAAATTAAAGCGAAACCCTGCAGCAAGAGATACCAAAGCACAAGTTGTGCGTTGAGAAATCACATCTTCCCCATACCTCCTTCCCGAGATGCAGCTTACAAAAACATGGGCCAAGAACCTCCAGTATGGATGTAACAGCTTTTTCAGCGTCGGCGGAAAGGTTCCCTCGTAACTCATTCTTCGTAGAACTCTTTGAACATCCTCGATTCCAATCTCTGTCGGGAAGTTGGGTTGATCATCAATTAACAATGCTTCACGAACAAAGCCTTCATTAATAACAATCTCTCGACCCTGTACTTTCGCCTTCACTGTAAAATTACCGTCATTATCCATGTGCGTCTTTGCAGTCGCCCAAAACTCGCGTATTAAATTTTGATAAACCACCGGATTGACAGTGATTGCGGATGCTAAGCAGCATTCACGCAATCGATGAATCATCGAACGCATATCCGAATGAATAGTCGGAAGATCCGCGAGTACAATTGCTAGGTTGTGCATATCTGCAAATTATAAGTTCGCCATTGTCTTTGTAATGATGTAAACGTTTTTCCGAAAATCAACAAAAAAAAAATTTGAGCCTTTGAGAGGGTTTGAGAACTGGTTTGCGGCCGGAATCTCGTGAATGAGGAGATTCCGGCAGTGAACTCTTTTTACCCTTTTTTTACCTTCCCTTACCCTCTTACCTGATAGCTACCCAGTATTTCCAACATCCAACAATTAAAATTAACTAAAAAAAAAGAAACTTTGAGGATTAATTTAATTTCGAAAATAAAAAATAAAAAATAAAATAAAATAAAACCTAACAAAATACAATTTAAATGCTAAAAAAACGAAATAAGAATAAAACTAAAACAGTAAAAAAATAATAAAAATAAAATTAAAAATTAAAAATAACATTTTGAATAATTTTAAAAAATTAAAAAATAAAATTGAGAAAAAAACATTTTAACTAAAAATAATTTTACACAACAAAACTTAACCACTATAACTTTTGTAATGCTTGGATCAAAGTTGTTGGACGGCCTTATTCCACTTGTCGGTACCCTTATCTTCACATCTTTGTCTGACCGATTGCCAGTATTGTGGTCCACTTAAACACGAGAGATTTGTGACAGATTTGGACATTTTACCAATGACATGATTCAGGCATATATCTAATTGTAAATTTCTGTAATTATGATAACTCCTAAATCTTAAATAAATTCACCTTTTGACCATTCAACTGACTACAACCAGGGATATTGTTGTCCACCTAAATCGAGCAGCGAGATCTACAGACAAGAACTTCCAGAGTACTCCTTACACCGGGTTTCCCGCTTCCTGATATTCCCCAGTCTACAACCAGGGATATTGTTGTCCACCTAAATCAATTTTAAGTGTACTGGAACGTGTTTCCCGCTTCCTGATATGCCCCAACCATCAAGAACTTCCAGAGTACTCCTTACAACGGGTGAGCAGACAACCATTCAGAGAGAGAAGAGATTCAGAATTCTATTGCTAACTACTTCAAAGGGGTTGAGAAGAAGAAGGTTGCATATGCTGTGTACCAGGTCGGATTAGAAGTCGTACAAAGGAGACAACATATGGCTAACAGATAAGAAGTATTTCACACACACACACACACACACACACATATATATATATATATATATATATATATATATATATATATATATATAGCCTGCAGAGAAATAGAGTTGCATATGTTGTGTACCAGGTCGGATTAGAAGTCGCGCAAAGGAGACAACATATGGCTAACAGACGGAAAGAAAGAAAATGATATTCTACATACCTAATTTATCAGAATTTACTAGTCGCCCCATCCAACCGGAATTCAGGACAGAATCCACACATCAAGGAAAAGTTAAGCCACGGTTCCAAGTACGGGTTCAATTAATGTGACTGGTAGATTCTCATGTATATCTCCCTGCTCAACCTATCCGAGCGTCGTGACATCAGGTTAAACGGATCTAACTAGGTCAAAGTTCGTCAAGTCCTTAAATTCATTAGGTTCAACTTTCCTAGTCAAGTCCATTTAAAATCTTTCATGCCTACCAACACATCGAGTACAGAGCATAGACGATTCAACTTAGGTACGTTACGCCGATTCAGGTTGCCCTTTATCACTTGTTTATTTCATTTCCCATCACAGTACTTACAACCGAAGTTGTCAACAATAAATTTTAAAATGCTGAATAGAAATGACACTATTTTTGGATATTTTATTTTTTATAACTTTTTGTTGTTTTTGGATTTTTATTTCTCCCCCTAAATTTGTGCATGGGTGAGAATACGAAACAAAATAATGCGCAAATTTTAAACTATCCTAAAACAAAAAATGAAAATGTAAACTAATAAAACCAAAAATAAATTGAGAAAAGAAAAAGAAAAAGAAAAAAAATTTAATCCTCAAAACGTATCATTTTCAGAAATCCAACAAGCACATCGAAACGAGCTTTGTTAAATGGCTTTGTGAACAAGTCCGCCACATTGTTATCAGTGTGGAATTGTTCGATTCGAATTAAAGATCGTTCATAACAGTCTCTCATAAAGTGAATTTTAATGTCGATGTGCTTGGTTTTAGAGTGTTGGACTGGGTTTTTAGCTATTTGAATTGCCGCTTCATTATCACAATAGATAGGGGTTTCGAAGTAATTCAAACCGTAGTCCAACAACTGATGTTGGATCCAGATAACTTGAGAACAGCAAGCTGATGCAGCAACGTATTCCGCCTCTGCTGTTGAAGTCGAGACAGTGTGCTGTTTCTTGCATTGCCATGAAACTAATCTGTCACCTAGGTATTGACATCCTCCTAAAGTTGATTTCCTATCAAGCTCACAGCCTCCATAATTACTGTCAGTAAAAGCATAAAGATCAAATTCAGAATTCTTCGGATACCAAAGACCCAATTTAGGGCTTCCTTTGATATACCGAAAAATTCTTTTAACAGCAATAAGATGAGAAAGTTTAGGATTACCCTGATATCATGCGCATTGACAGACTGCAAACATAATGTCAGGTCGACTTGCAGTAAGATACATCAGCGATCCGATCATCGATCGATAGAGAATTTGATCTACGGACTCGCCTTTAGGATCTAGAGTCAGGAGAGGTTGTTCAGCCATCGATGTAGAAGCAGATTTAGCATCGTGAAGTGCAAACTTCTCAAGAATATCCTCCACATACTTGGCTTGATGTAGCAGGATTCCGGCTGAATTCTGTTTAACCTGAAGCCCCAAAAACATGGTCATTTCTCCCAACGAACTCATTTCAAATCTTTTCTTCATTACACTTTCGAACTCCTTGCAATGCTTTTGGCTCATTGATCCAAAGATTATGTCGTCGACGTATATTTTTACGAGTATCTGGTCCTTGTCGACATGCTTTATGAACAATGTTTGATCGATAGTGCCACGAGTGTAACCATGTTCGAGCAAATGCTTTGTTAGGGTTGCATACCATGCTCTAGGAGCTTGATGCAGCCCATATAACGCTTTGTCCAACTTGTAGACATGATTAGGATACTTCAAGTCGACAAACCCTGGAGGTTGATCAACGTAGATTTCTTCCTTCACCTTGCCATACAAGAAGGCAGTCTTGACATCCATTTGAAAGACAGTAAAGTTCATATACGAATCATACGCTTGGAAGATACGAATAGCCTCCAGGCGAGCTACTGGAGCATAAACTTTAGTGTAGTCAAGACCCTCGACTTGTCGAAACCCACGAACTACCAGTCTAGCTTTGTTTCGCACAATAACCCCTGAATCGTCCTGTTTGTTGCTATAGACCCATCGTGTGTCAAGAGACTTCTTGCCCTTCGGTAACTCAACTAACTTCCAAACACCGAGTTTTTCAAATTGGTGCAATTCTTCATGCATTGCATCCACCCAGCTAGGTTCGTTTAGAGCCATTTCTACATTCTTGGGCTCAATTTGAGAAATAAAGCAAGAGTACAGACATGTATTCACGTCTCCACTCTGACTTCTAGTTTTAACGCCATCATCTAGCTGGCCAATGACGTTTTCGATCGGATGATCCCGTTGAACCCTAGAAGGTATTTCTTGGCTGATGTCATTGAGAGAAACAGGTAGAGTGTGAATGTTGAGACCTCCTTCATTTGCTGGTTGAGTAGCACCAGATGGTTCTGCGACATACTCATCTGCAATAAAATCAGGAAAGAGTAATTCCATAAAGGTTGAAGAGACAGCGGAAGCATCATTTGGAACGAACTCTTTCTCTGTAGATATGTGAGGTGTCGATTCAGCATCAGAAGAATCAGTGTGGATTGATTGAGGACTATCATGTTCCAAGAACGGTCCCCCTTAAGGAGTAGCAGAGGACTTTCCCGAAGATGTTGTAGAAGACTCCCCCTCAATTGCAGCAGAAGGCTCCCCCTCAATTGCAGCAGAAGGCTCCCCTCAGATGCAGCAGAAGATCCTCCCTTGTGCGAGTCAGAGGACTCTCCTTCAAGTGAAGCTTTAGATTTTCCTTTCGATGAAGCAGAGAATTTAGATACAGGCTTGTACACGACTTCTTCGTCTTCATCTTCAGATATACTCTTCCAATGCGAACCAGTTCTAGATACATCATTTGAATACACGTTTAAGGATTTAAAAAGTAACGTATAATCAAACAACCAATCCGGACCCACTCTTGCGTCTGTCTCATTCTCTTCCAACCAACACACGTCATAGGATTCCACAATCTGTTTGGTTTTCTTATTGTAGACTCTATAAGCGGTGCGAGCAGCATACCCTACAATATAGCAGTCATCGGCTTTGGCATTAAACTTCAGGTTGGCATCTAAGTGAAGAAGGCTGCAAGGACAGCCAAATACTCAGAAATGACTGACTGACGGCTTGTGTCCATAGTAAATTTCATACGGAGTTTTCATTTGAGCTTTGTTGATAAGCACTCGATTCTGAACATAACAGGCAGTGTTTATCGCTTCCGCCCAAAAGAAAACAGGCAGCTGTGAGTCACACAACATCGTTCTGGCAGCGTCTTTGAGTGTTCTGTTCCGCCTTTCAGCAACACCATTTTGTTGAGGTGTATGAGTTGAACTAAATTGACGCAGGATACCCTTTTCAGCGCAGAAGTGATTGAGAATAGAATTCTTAAACTCTGTTCCAGTATCGGTACGAAGCACCTTCACCCTATGATTGGTCTGATTCTCAACAAGTACAATGAACTTCTTGATCAATTCAGTGACGCCAACTTTGTTGGATAGAAAGAAAACCCACGTAAATCGAGAGAAATCATCAATCACAACTAAACAGTAAGAACTTTTGTTGATGCTTAGCACGTTCACTGGACCAAACAAATCCATGTGAAGTAATTGAAGAACCTGACTGATTGAGTTAACCTGTTTTGGCAAGTGCGAATTTCGATGATGCTTTCCTTGAGCGCACGACACACACTTTTCAAACGTAATAAAGTCCTTGACGGGCAAACCACGGACCATCTCATTCTTCGCAAGAAGGTTTAGATTCTTGGCATTGGCATGACCTAATCTTCGGTGTCACAGCATTGCAGTTTGCTCGGAGATTTTGGAGAATAAACAAGTAACTTGTTCTGGGAGATTGCTATTCATATCAATAATATAGGCGTTCCCATCCCTTTTTGATTTTACGAGAATCCATTCTTCTGGAATGACAAAGCCTGGCTTTAAGATCATGCATTCCTTGTCAGTGAAATGCGTAGAATAGCCATTGTCACAGATCTGAGAAACGCTTAACAGACCGTGTTTCAACTCGGGAGCGAAATTCACGTTTTCGAAACTTAGAACTCCATTTGACACGGTTCCCCTTTGAGTGATTTTACCTCCATCTCCACCCGCAAAAGAGACATATCCCCCATTAAATGATTGAATGTTGTGCAGTTGGGCGATATCTCCCGTCATATGCCAGGAACAGCCGTTGTCGACGAACCAGGGTCTGACGACATTTCCCCGCAACTGTCCCTGCAAGATGTGCGGGTTTAATTAGATTTGGGCACCAAGATCATGATCTTCCTGGGTGATCCTGATGCCTTTTCAGATTTATCATATTTAAACTTTTCTGAGGACACAAATGATGTATTGGGAGCAGGTTTTGGCAACCATTTATAATTAGGTTTTCTAAGTGTCCCAGTTGATTTAGTCATTGAGTGTTTGATAGTCTGCTCAAAATATGTGTGACTTCTACCAGAGTTGGTTGAAGATCCACTGCTGCTTCGTGACGAGCTTGACCTTGGCTTGGCTTTGCTCGTTTTCGGCAGACTGCCTGGGACAGGGTGATTAAAAACCTTTTTATGTCTTTGAAAAACAGCCCGTTTTCTATTTTGTTCATCTGCCCAATCATCATTTCGAGAACGACTTCTAGAGGAGTTTCTATTTAAAGACCTTCCTCTGAACTCGTTCTCCCCTCTTGGAAGACTATAACTCACAAACATACGATTTAGACAATTTCTAGCAATATGACCACTAGTGCCACAATTAAAACAAATCTGCTTGTTATTTTTAGAACTTGTACTGCATTGATCAGATTTGTTTTCCCTATCTGCACCCTTGCTTTTCTCACAAGAACAAGCATCATTATTAGGTTGAGAGGCAAGTGAGGGTGCGTTAGATGGGGAGGGTTGTGAAATTAGCGGTGTTTCAACATCTTTATCACAAACATTAAAATTTTCAACCACAAAGTTCAAACCAGACTTCTTCAAAACATTCAAACTAGTGTCAGAAGTCATAAAAACACCATCACAAAAAACATTGTCTTTAGAAATGTTAGAAAACGTATTGTCTTTATTAAAAACTAAAGCTTCAGATTTAGACTCGATTTTATTATCAGAAACACATCCTTCAACTTCGTGCTTTGACTGATTCAAGGATTGATCTGCAGGAGAAGTAGAAATGTTAGTACTTTCAACATTAATAAATCCTCCCGAAATAAAACCGGAGGACTTGCCATAAACCATAAACGATTCATTGGCAATCTCTTCTTTGGACAAAGGCTTGGACACGTATGAATGATTGAAAGGAGGGGGTACATGTTTATACCCTAGACCTTTCGATTGATTCCTTTTAAACTGCATGCTTTGGTCTATCATGTTTGCAACCACCTCACTTGAGAAATCATATTTTCTTACATCAAGTTTGGCGGTTTCAAACTTTCCTTTCAAAGATTCAACTTCAGCCACTAGCTCAACATTTTGTTTGACTACATAATCATAGTTTTCACATTTGTTACTATAGTCTTCCTGGAGCCTCCTAAAGTCCTTAATTTTCGATTCCAGTTGATCTTTAAGTGGTTTTTGTCCTTTTCTAAGTTGATACCCTTCATATCTAAGGTCTTCTATGTCTCTTATTAAATTTTCATTAAGTTCACGAAAAATCCTAAGATTTTCTACTTCATTGCCTAATGTCTCAATTTTGTCATGTAGAGTTTTTACATAATCTATACAAGCCTTAGAGCATGATGGGAGACTTACCTTGGACGAATTAGGTTCATGAGAAGAGGATACCATCAAAGCAACTATAGCTCCATCACATTGTCTTCTGCTGCTACAATCCCTACTGGAGCATCATCCCTTACCTGTGCCAGATGAGCATTTTCAGGTCCAGATAAGTTGAGAGGTTGTATTTGATCATCCCAGCCAAAAGATTGCGCAACCATAGCCTTTTCATTGTTTGCTTGACCACTGCTTCGGCTGTTCCCAACTGCAACCATCGTTCTGTCATTATTAACTCTTCTATCGGGATGTGGGCAATCACGAGCAAAATGCCCTGGCTCGTGGCAATTGAAGCACCGAAGTTTTCCCTTGTTGAATCCAACCTTCTTATCAGCGCTCATTCTCCAATTATTCTTCCCTATCTTTTTGGCAAACTGTTTTGCCCTAAATACTGCCATGGCAATTTGCCATGTGATGTCCATTTCCTCAACGTCCTCCGGATGGATTTGATCAAGATCTGCAAAAGACAATTGAGGTGGAAGCTCCCCAGCTACAAGTCAATTGTAACAATTAACTAGCCATGCTGCAAAGACAAGGTTTTCATCACCCTCTTTTCCTTTTGAAGAAGAGGCCACATTTGAAGATGGAGCGGTTTGAGTAGACAGAAATGATTGGCTATGTGGGTAGGGCGTGACTAGTGTAGAAGAAGATAAACCTGCAGAGGAACAGGAGAGAGAAGAAAGAGCATTGTTAGATGATATGCCAAGGTTTGCAGTCGAGTATGAGTTGACATGATTTATCTCTCTTTGCTTGTCATCAATATCACATGCTGTGATGACAGCCATCACTTCAGCTAGAGTAAGGCGATTGAGATCTTTAGTCTTTTTAATTATAGCCACATTCATGTCCCAAGATTTTGGGAGAGCATTCAGTAGCATCTTGTTAATCTCAGACTTTGTATAGAAGATCCCTGCTACAATCATTTCTGTGTTGAGAGTTGTAAATCGCTGCAGTTGGGCTTCAAGAGTCTCTCCGGGCACATAGTTGAACATGTTAAACCGTTGCCTTAACATGTCTTGGCGACTTTCTCGCATGTCCTCGTTTCCCTCATACACCTCTATAAGGGCTTCCCTCAGAGCCTTAGTAGAAGTATACTCTCTGAACCCTTGAGCAATATCTGGAGATAGGGCCATAGTCAAAATGGCCAATGCCTTTTTCTTGTTCTTCTACACTCTCAAAATCTTCATCAGTGTAGTTTTCGATTTTCTTGTCAACCACCTGCCCCCAACTATAGTGGTGATTCTGACTGGATCCTTTATGACACACTTCCAAATCTTGAAGTCCTTCATCTTTATATATTTCTCAATTCTATATTTCCACTCGGGGAAACCATCAGCGGACATGAGTCTTGGAATACGCGTGGTTGTTCCCATCACAGCATCGATTTCTTGATATTGATTAGGATTTTGTGATTCCATTTTTTTTATTTAAATTAAAGTTAAAAATAAAACTTAATTTTCGATTTAAAAAGGATTTAATTAATTTTTTTAAAAAAAAATTTACTGTTTATTGTGAATTCCGAAAATTAATTAATTAAGCTTCAAGACAAGTTTACTGCCGAGAAATGTTTACAGCCGTAAACTCCTTGTTAACGGCCCGTGAATTTTTTCGAATTCTGAAACAGAAAATTAAAGACGCAATTTATCTAAAATCGATTATCAGATAATTGATTTACGGCCAATGATTTTATGTTAAAAGTTTATTTTTTTTTAAGAATTAAATGCAGTGAAATATGATTATTTAAGCCTTAAATCATGAACTCGATTTACTGGAGAAGAAAATCCTTTGCGGTGATTGAGCCTTGAATAGCTTGCGGCCGTGAACTAGGTGTTTACGGCCGTAAGCTAGGACCGTGAACTTCTGAACACACGAAGTTCGACTGGAATAAAACCCTTCTTTCGCTGTGAATATCGTTTTGAGCAAAATCGCAACTGTAGGACGTCTTTGACACTAGTCTCGCTCTGATACCAATTGTAAAGTCCGAAAACGGATCTACCAATGATCAAAGACAAATAACAGAAGCAAAAGATGAAACAATAAGCAAATAACAAATGAACCAAGTTTGCATACGCCTTAAAGCAATAAAACGTCAGATACAACTTGGAGAAAACACGAAGGTATCAACAACCTTTAAAGTCTGACACAATGCCCTATTTATAGGCCTGACATACAACCGACTTACAACCGCAAGGAGTTTACGGTCGTAAGGAGTTTACGGCCGTAAACACATAACAACCGTAAACTAGACAAAATCGGTTTTTACTACACAATCACTACCACTAACTAGTATGCCTAGACCAAACCATTATACAGGGTCTTTCAGATATTCTATCTCTTTATCTCATCAAAAGATCTTTTTTACTGTGACAACAATGAAAACAAGTCAACGATCGTCAATCACAAATGTGACGAATGCCAAAGTAATAGGATTAATGTATACTATTTGACAATTTTTTTGATGAAAATACAATATTATACATTGAAATATATAAGGCAAATGAGTTGAATCATCCAACTGTGAAAATAGACAAGTAAATTTAGTATTATTTTATATAAATAATAGCATAATCCAAAAGTACACGTCAACACGATTCCAAATATATAAAGAACATCGAAACATAGTTTGTATGCGGAAGAGGAAATCTCGTCGTAATACAAAAAAACGGAATAAAAATGAACTTGAAAAAATGTGTATAAAGCATATTTTTGGTACACATGTTATAATAATTTGAAAGTACATATCATTGTGATTGCGTGGGCATAAAGAATGTCAAAAACGGAGATTATACGCAAAAGTTTTGACTAACCCTATAAAACACACAATTCAACCGCCAAATATGAAACTTCAAACGCAAGTTAGGTGCCTTAGGAGTTGAATTATCAACTTATGATATTTTTCCCATGATCGTAGGACGATTTTGCATCTAAGTATGTTTTTATCTCATTTTGCCAAAAAAATTCTTAAGGATGGGTAGTGCAATGACCGCTTTCCTGTTAACAAATCTTTAAACGATTCTTTAGGCTATCTACCATACTCGTTAAAAAGATAGAAACATTTAATAAATCAAGGAGCATTCTAGTATTGGAATTAATTTCTAACTTTTCTGTTTCACGAAAGTTTGATAATTTCTCAAAAAACAATCGAATCGCGGAAACTGGGAAACCACTTTATTCGTACTATCAAGGACATTGTTCGCATAGCTTTGGGACTTGTTAATTGAATATTTTTATGTTTTACAACTCAAATAATCGAGTACTATAAATCTGTGTACTTGGAAAATTTTACAAAAGTTGAATTTCAGACCTAGAATTAAGGCCCGAGATCACGCCACACGACCTGATCTTGACCATCCAAATTTACCCCGACTTTCAATAAAGAGAGGGCAAGGGATTGATCATTTCTTGCACCAAATAAACCTCACCTCTCTCCAACCCCCCCCCCCCCCTCTCTTCTTTTTCTGGCAACATAAGCCACCACCGCCGCCTACCGGACCCGTCGTGCGCCGCCACAGACCATCTCCAACCGCCACCGACCTGACCTCGTCACCCCTAACCAACGATGCCACCCCTACCCCCATCTGACGCCTGAATCCCCCTTTTCCGAGCGTATTTTTTTCTCGACGGCATACACCTCCAACGACCTGCGACGATTTTTTTGTCTGACGATCAAAGCTTTTCGGCAAACCTCTGGCCATTTTCTAGGAGAAAAATCAACAAGCACTCACCATTTTTTTCGGTATCAACCCAAATCGATATAAGGTGAAGCATTGTTCGTTCATTCCGACGATAACCAATGATTGATAAAGCATGCATCGTTGGTGAGTTTCACGGCCCCATTTTAAACCTTTTACTATTTCCACGGAGAATACATATTAATTATTATTTTTTATATAAACGTAAATTTTGTTTATTGTAGTTTAAATAATTTATTTAATCATAATGGGGAACTATCGCTAAAAACTATTGTTTTTATATAACGGATTACATTTACACTGTCGTTATTCTGCAAGCATAATATAGATATTTATTATGTCATGTCGTTACTCTGCCCACATAATTGAGATAATATTTATACGTTGTTACATTTTATGAAATAATTATAAAACATTATTAAAATTACACATTGTAAACTCTGGGCATGGTGATTTAAAAATTCAAAGTTAGGACTACAACTTTTAGAACATTCTATTTAAACATTAAAGTACCATGAGGCACGTTCATCAACTAATACCTCTGACCTATAATTGTTTAATCTTAAGTGGACGAAAGAGTTATCTAGAGATTCATATGCGTTGATACCCCCCACATGTAGTTGCTAACTACAACCTTGACGGAAGAGTCACACCGCGTTATAACTGTCTAAACATTATGACGTCCAATGAAGTGTCACAAGGGGCAACAATTCATCATGAGCTTGGTTACAGGGACTCACAATAACATTGAATAGTTCTAAGCACATTAATATATAAGTTGAAATAGTACTATACTCAAAAAAACATTACTTTTGGTATAAAAGTACATTGTTTTTTAGCGAATATGTTTTTGATCAAGAAAGTACACATTTAACGAACATACTTTATGTCAAAAAAAGTACCTATTTAATGGACGTACTTTTGGTTGAGAAAAATATATTTTAACGAACATAATTTTGGTTGAGAAAATACATTTTAACGAACATACTTTCAGTTGAGAAAATACACTTCTAGAAAATATTTTTTTTTTTATTTAAAAGTACATACTTTATGATTTTAAAGTATATTCCAAAACATACCTTTTGGATCAAAAGTACAAACATTTAAAACATATGAACTCATCAAATTTATGTTGACATTTTTAAAATAACATGTATTCTTAGGAACTTAAATGTCAAACTTATATTATCTTTTGGAAACAATCATGGAATAGCAGGCATACCATTTTATTGCATACCACTTTATTGTTATTGTTTATTATTATTCCTATATGTTAAAGCATTGCTTGTACATTAATTTTAAGTATTCTAGAACTTCGTACACTATGTAATATTTTATTCAGTAATGGAATTGATATTTATGTTATAATTTTGTGTATTGTTCTATGCAATCAGTATCTGTAATCCATGTTCTTATCTCGCCGCCTGGATTTTTCGTCGTTGGTTGGGGGTGTGACATCTATTCTTCTTGTACTTAACTCATTAAGTATTTAATATAATTCTTCTTCTCATATATATATATATATATATATATATATATATATATATATATATATATATATATATATTAGGTATTCTACACAAAACCATTTACATCTACACGTACATACATACTCTGTTATATGCTCATAATGCATATAATCATATTCTATCTCTTTCTACTATCTCTTTGGTATTTAAGAAATACCTTTCTCATCTAACACATGCACACACTTTCATACATAGGATTATAATACATAATCATATTATTTTCTTATCTACATCTTGCAGGTATTACTCATAATACCATTAGCATCTACTGATGTATACATACTCTATTTATACGTATGTTAACATGTCCCTCCGGGAATACGTCAAAGATAATGGAGCAGTTATCTAAAGGACGACCTAGCTAACGGTCGATACCCCGTATAAGTGCTAGGTCCAGGCCCTTCCCCTCGCGACATAACAGTCAGATCCTGGAGCTCTAGCGCCATGGTCCAACCCAGAAAGAGAGACTCCGTTTAATAACAAGCCAAAACAGTACTGACCGCTTCCCGGTGCGACAAGTATAGCGCTCAGAGCACTGCTCTTTGGTGGTTCTGCACTAATAGCAAATAACCGCTAGTGGTGCACGATCTGCTAATAGGATGCCTCCACATCCTGACAGTCCAAACAAGACAAAAGGTACGTTCGGAGACATGCTCCCACGAGGACATGTATAAAAGAGATCCTTCCTCTCTAGAAGAAAGGATCACCTATTTCTCTATCTTAAGTTAAACCCTAATTCTCTCATCCCCTAATTCTCTCATCCAATTACTGACTAGACCAGCGGAGTCTTGTTCTGGGATCCCCTCCCAGACGACGCCTAACTTCGGCTCTTTCTTTGCTGTGAATCTCAGGATTAACTGGGGTGAAACCACCTCAAACAACGTCAGGCTCGAAGCAAATATCACAATATTTGGCGCCATCCGGGCGTGTACTCAAAGTTACACAACATTGAAAGGACCTTAGATGGCAACAATGACGGGAAAGGCACATGCAACGTCCAACGGGGGACAAATGAGTCCACTCAGACCAATGCTGTCACTCGATAGCACGCAACCATCTGCCTCAGACGGACAAACCTCCACCTACACACTAACAACACATACTCCATGTCTGATAACGGAAACCACAATGGCAACAATCGCCGCCCTATGTGACCGTCACCTTTTACAACAGAGCAGTTGGTTACAACCACTACTACAACACCTCTATCGTCAATGACTCAGCAGTTGCAACCTGTGGTTTCTTAATCACAACTGCCGACCCAACAATCAAAGTTATCGACTCAGCAGTCGTGTCACACCCTCAGCCGAGGCAGCGGAACACGTCGGGTTGTGCGACTAAGTTCATAGATCACAGGTAACCTAAATATATAGCACAAGTACAACAATAAACAATATAGTATTCATTTTCCATCTTGATGTTTGAATACAAGGTTTTTACAGATAATAATAGTACATGAATTTTCCTTAATAGATAGGAATATAATACAACAACAAGTAAACTAAGTCTCCGATAATCCAATCCGTCTTGAATGTCTGTTTAAAGATTTCCTGAGAATAAATGTTTTGAGGGTCAACACAAGGTTGGTGAGTGTTACATGTTTTCTTCTAAAAGAAATAATACTTTTAGTAAGTCTAAAAAGTAATATCTTTGTACGTATAACAATAGTTAAAACAATGTTTGCAATGATTCTTTAAAAGCCCAAAATGTATTTCGGTATAAGTAAATCCGTACTTTAAACTTATTTGTAATAAATCATTGAAAGCCAAAATGTATCTTTTGTATAAGTAAATCCATACTTTAAACTGTGTTCATAGTGAACCTTTGAATATCCTTTAAAACCAAACTATTATGTTACATAAGTAATCCCATACTTAAAAATAGTTTTGAAAGCAACCAAGCCCATGGTTGGTAGTAAGAGAGATATATTCTAGTTAATGTTTATATTGAGTCCTATAACCGAACTATGTGACTGAGTGTACCCCTTACAACGCTTCATTGGACATTGTAGTAACAATTGTAGACACCTATCACCCGCTTCGATTGATCGGTCGAGGGTTATAGCTAGCAACCGCAGGTAGGGATGTCAACCCTGTATAAATCTATACATATGTATCTCGCTCCGAAGATTAACAATTATAGTAGTGTGGGTATGCTAAGTGTTTAAACCTAGCTAATGAATAATGTCTCACTAAAAGCCCTTAACTAAAAAGTTTGTGAATAACTCTCAGTCCTAACTTAATTGTGATCAAGTCACTAAGTATAATGAATATCATGTCTAAGGTTTATACAAGTCGAATATGTTTGATATGCATGTAAAAGTGTAGTGTGCTCGCTTTTATAAAACTAAATGTTTCAAATTAATGAACATATGTACATGTATAAACGTTGTGTACTTAAACATAAAAATAAACATGCATAGTAATAGCTTGAATCCTTGAAATACTACAAAATTTCATAACGTGCTTGTTATAATATGAAATGTCCCATTAAAATCATATAATTTTGTATAATGTAGTATTTGTTGTGTGAATTAGTTATTTCACGGTAATATACCCGAAATACGTATACGAAAAGTTTATACTAGTTTATCGGTAACAATATGGTAAATTGTTAAATAATAATATTTTTATAAACTAGATTTATTGTATTTTTTGCATAAAAAGGAAATTGATTTGTAAAAGCATAATATTTAGGCACATATAGTTCCTCATGAAATAATTAAAATATTAAATAGGGGTCATAAGCACTCACTTTTATAGCATGAACGAGGCTCGAGGTGCGAATCTTGTCGTGAGATTTGTTACGTGATGTTCCTTGTTCTTAAAACGAGCCACCGAGTATATTTATATTTCCTAATAAACCAAAGGGTAGTTTCGGTATTAATTATTAAGTATATGGTGGTCTTTGTTAAAATAAATAAACTCTAGGGGTTTGATTTTGCAAAAATCATACTTCAGTGAGTGATATTGCGAATTATTCTCAAGAGACAGGGGATAAACATGTGCATTTGAAACTATTTTAGGCTTTTATTACTGAATTTATTAGCTTTTCTACACGTATTCGAAATCCAAAAATAAGAACAATCAACAACCTCTTAAAAAATAAAGGATTTCCTAGGAATAGCCATCCCAAATATAGGGGAATTTCTAAAATTCCAAATGTACCAAAAAACCATCATCACCACTACATCACGGGCTTTATGCTGACCTATAGAAAAAGGAATAGAATATGCCAATGTAAGTAAAGTCTGGATTGAAATTTGATTAAGAAGTTGCACTCCCATCAAACCAGAACTTGACTCTAAATGGCCAAGAGATCTGCATAACCCGTAAAGAGATGATAAATCATCTTTACTGTTATCGAACACACTGGGCACATGATTGAATCTAAAGTAACGCCCCTGTATGAAAGCCTCTATCTAGTTGGAATGATATTCAAGGATACACTCCATAAGAGAATATTTACCATGATTGGAATCCATTAGGTAACAATTTCACTTTTAAAAAATGGAAATCTTACTCCGAAAATGCCCCAGAAGAGATAACAAGCACTAACACGAGCCATATTTTCGCCAACTGAGATTCCCAAATGAATGAAGGGAATAGAAGTCGGTTGACACCCCATCATATCGGCAACCTCCTCCACATGAGTACAAGAAACTACCACCCTAATCAATTTACTTTGAATCAAATTAATTTTAAGGCCATATGCTAAATAAAAACATTTTAAAATACAAACAATCTTCTTGGCATTTTCCACAGACCAAGAAGACAATAAAATTGCATCATCTGCATAGAAAGGATGGTAGATCTCCATACAAGCAAAGTAATAACCCCTAAAGGCATTCGCCAAATGAGCCAACTCTAACGTAACATGTGTCACACCCTCAAACCAAGGATGACGGAAACGTCCGGGGGTGGAGGACTTCATGTATAGTATCACAACAACGAGTATAATAGTGCTCAAAGTAAATACAACCATCATAAATATAATTGAAAAAGTTACATCATAGTAAGTTTACATGTTTCAAAATTAATTACATTATGATGACAAAATGAACTGTTTGGCGATTTGACGTCCCATCCTCAAAATGCTGTTGTTTTCCTGTTTCACTGATTTCCTGAAAATACAAGTAGTTTTGAAAAAGTGTCAACAATTAAGTTAGTGAGTTCATAAGAGTTTTGTTTGAGAAAGAAACCATTTTCCTTAAAAAAGCGACAAAGTATGTTTTCCAGAAAATCCAATATTTTCTTTATCAAGTGTGAAATGAATGTTTCTATGTTATGCGATAATGAACTCTAGAAGAACCCAAAGATTCCTTCTATAATCACTCAGCGTATATAAGTTATATAAAAATTAAGTTAAATAAACCGTTGAATATAATGGGTCTGCCCTAGGTCCACAACCAAACAAGTAACATGAGATAAGGCGGGCCCACCAATTCTAAGTCGATTGTGACTAGATTCTTATATAATCCTAACATATACACTTAGCGATTATAGTTGAAGTCTAACAATTCTAGCTTTATGTAGTTTTAATTGGAATATGCTCCAAAGAAAATCCAATATTTTCCTTATAAAAGTTAGGTAGTCCTAATCCCAGGACCAAAAATAAACAAGTATTTTTGCATACTTAAAGATATAAAAGTGATTTTAAATTGGCATAAAATCCTTTTTGATATAAAAGTGTACAAGTATTTTCCATACTTAAAGTAATTCTTGTGAGTTAAATTGACATAACTCGCTAATTTAAAAGTAGAACCCATAAATCTTATGATTTGTTAATACCACATGTGAGTTATTATAACCACGCTAAGACTCAGACGGCCTCGTAATACAACGTTCTTCAGGCATCGCAAGTTAAATGACACTTGTCACCTCAGACCTGCCGGTCTCGTTGTTGCAAGCAACTCAGGTGCGGGCTTGTCAGACCCAATATAGATCTATACACAACTATCACGATCTCCCTACAAGAGACTCTGGTTACAATTTACAGGACTTTTGACGTTGTTACCATGAAGGTAACACGAAGGGAATGTCTCACAAATTTATTCATTAACGGATTTACGTAAACTGAACTGAAAACCTTTGGTAGATAAGTTTGAAATGTAAATGATACATAAACTATACCTATTATAGTTTATCCAAAACGTTTGTAATGTAAAATAACTCTTTTATGAAAATACATTAGTGCTACGAATGCATAAACTATGCTTATCATAGCTTATTATATGTGTTCTGAATGAATGAAGAATCTTATCATGAATGACTAAATTTCAGTTTATGATGATAAACTAACAAGAAAACATATTAAATATTTAGAACTTATTGTTATACACTTTGCTCAACATAATACAAAGTGTTATGAAAGTTATAAGCTGTTAACTAGTTTTTAACCTTTCTGCACTGTTTTAGAAAAATCATTGAAAACTCATACGAAGTCGAAAACTGAATCCGTAAATTCTGAGAGTTCTTAAAGTATGTCGTTTATTCATAATTTTTATTATGATTTTTGGAGGTCTTTAACTTGTGATAAACTGTTCATATTCACAGACTGGTCCAAATTCGTTTCTGAAATGATAGGTAGTTTTGTAAAAATCATCATAAATGGTAGAAAAATCGTATGGAGATGTTCAAGTAGTCATTTTAAAGGTATGAAACTGAACTATTTGCATATTAAACAGTTTTGAAAGGTATTAAGTTTAAGATAGTAAAAACAGTCCGTGAATAAGACTCAACTTTTCTGATGAAAGTTGTTGTTTGAGTTTAGTTGTGCTCTTGGTGTTTTAACATGTATCCCCCCCCCCTTAAAACTTGAAGAAAACATGAAAATGTAGTGGTATCAACTCACCTTATGTGATTTTAGTTGGTGGATGCTGAAGGAGAGAAGTTTTCAACTCAAGAACACTTGGAGGATTTCTTGAAGATTCGAGAATCTAACACAATTATGATAGAGTTTGTGTAAGAAATCAATGATTTGAGTAAAAGGAAGTGTAATAACCATATGAAGGGTGATGATATTTACCAAATGTAGAAGGAAAGCTTGAAAAATGCCTTGGAAATCTCGAAATTGCGAGAGAGGATTTGCGAGAAAATATGTGTTTGATCTTTGGTGGAAATGAGAGAAATGAGAGGAAAGAGAGGAGAGATATGTCACACCCCCAAACCAAGGATGGCGGAAACGTCCGGGGGTGGCGGAATTCATGCATAGTATCACAAAAAAGAGTATAATAGTGATCAAAGTAAATACAACCAATCATAAATATAATCAGAAAAGAATTACATGGTTTCAAGTATTACATATTTCAATGATTGATCACGACATGATATAAAAATAGTTGTTCAACGCCATAGCATTCCATCCTCAAAAGCTTGTGGTGACTTGGTTTCGTTCACTTCCTGAGAATACAAGTAGTTTTAAAAGAGTGTCAACAATTAAGTTGGTGAGTTCATAAGCTTTTTAGATGAAGAGTTTGGAAACCGTTCTTTGTAATGTGTTGTGTGTTACCAAGAAAAATCCAATATTTTCCTTATAAAAGTTATGTGGACCTAAATCCCAGGACCGAGAATAAACAAGTATTTGCCATACTTAAGGATATAAAAGTCGTTTTAAATCGGCATAAAACCTCTTTTGATTTATAAAAATCCCCGTAAAATTTATGTGTTGTTAACTCCCTATGTGAGTCACTATAACCATACTATGACTGAATGAACCTGCCACGACGTTTCTTAGGCGTCGAAAAATGTTATGACACTTGTCAACCATAGACCTGCAGGTCCCACTGTAGCTAGCAGCATGGTGTGGGGTGTCAAACCAAATATAGATCTATACACAACTATCACGTTCTCCCTACAAGAGACTCTGGTTATAACTACCAGAAATTTTAACCCGTATTCTAGGAGTACTGAGAAGAATGTCTCACAATTTAAGTTAACAAGTTTACGTGTGGTGTGTGTGAGTGTAAAACCTTTTTCTGTGGGAATAAAACCTTCTGAAATGTGTTTGTTGTGTTAGTGGAAACATAAACCATACCTATTATAGTTTATCAAAATATTTAAATGTAATAGTTATAACTTTGTTTACTATGGTTAACTACTGTATTTGTGAAGGTAAAAACCCTTTTGTTTACTGATATGTATATATACCTTTTACTAAAGTGAAATAACATGCAATATAACAACTAATTAATTACCATACTTATGAAGGTAAAAATCCATTTGTTTTCTGATGTATGCCAATACACCAAGACGAAATGACATGTAATGTAAAAACATATATTCACATAACGATACACACCTTGCTCAACAAGTTACAAGGTGCAAATGAAGTTGATAGCATTTTTCTAGTGTTAACATTTCTATTACTTTTCTTAGAAAATTTATAGAAAAATCATCAAAGGTCCAAATCAGAATCCGTAAATTCTGAGAGTTTGGGAAATGAGTCTAGTTTGTTTATAAATTTTATTATGATTTTTAATGACCTCCAACTTGTGTGAAAAAGTCCATAATCACAGACTGGTCCGGATTTGCTCTTGAAATGATAGGCAGTTTTGTAAAAATCACCATAAATTGTAGAAAATCGTGTGGAGATGTGCAAGTAGTCATTTTAAAGCTAAGAACTGGAACTACTTGCACCTAAAAAAATTTTGAAAACTAAAATGTTTAAGTTGCCCAAGACAGTCCGTGAATGGAGTTGAACTTTTCCGATGAAGGCTGTTAAATGAGCTTAGTTGTGTTCTTGGTGTTTTAACTTGTATCCCCCCCCCCTTAAAACTTAAGAAAAACATGAAAAGATACGGGTATGAACTCACCTTGTGTGATTTTAGTGGATAAATGTCGAAGAAAAGAAGTGTTCCACTCAAGAACACTAAGAATATGCCTTGATGATTCGAGAATCTAACACAAAGATGATGGAGTTTGTGTAAGAAATCAATGATTTAAGTAGGAGGATGTGAAAAAATAGAAGTAATGATGAAGATACTTACCAAATGGAGAAGGTGTGACAACCCGAAGTTCGTTCCTTCGTCGTAACCCGTTCCGTCATTAAAAATTCGTCGTCTTGAATTGTTTCCGTTTCATTTCTAAATTAAGTCATTAATTTTGAGTTTGCTATTATGAATTAATGGTTGTCCAAACACGTTAGAGACTCATGAAAATGCCCCAAATTATTATTTGGAAAAATTTTAGTTTTATTTCGTCGAGTTATAAAACAATTAAATCGGGTACGACCAAAAGCCTCGCTTAACATCAGTATCGGGTAGAATTCCACCGTGTCCCAAACTTTAAGCATATATAAAGTTGAGAGAGCCTCATTTGAAGCCTTTTTCGCTCTCTCTCTCTACTCTCTCTCTCTAAAACTCGAAATTGAGCCAAAATCATCCAAACCAAGCTCCAAATCATCAAGGTAACTATCCTAGCTCCTAGTATAACATCTTTAGCCTTCAAATTCGTGGTTAATCCATGAAATAGGACCATTAGCATGAGTTTACAGTCCTAGAACAGCCCTAGGCCGTGAACTCACATAAAAGGGGTTTTTGAGCCTTAAAACCCTCCCAAATCACTCTTGGAGCTTAGAAATGACCTAAGGACTTATTTGCATGGACTTAGAACACCTTAAACTCATCATTTAGGGTAAAAACATGAGTTTACGGCCCAAGCATATGCTTGGACCGTAAACACCTATTCATATGGAGTAAACGCATTTTAAAGTGTTAAGATGCCACTTAAACACACCATAAGCCTTGGAATAAAGTCTAGAAGCAACCACAATCAAGTTAAGGACCTTAAACATGTTAAAACTACCCCCATAGGAGCTTACGACCATAAACCCCCCAAGAATGGGTTCTTAGGCCGTAACCTCCTAAAACTTAGTCAAATGGTGCCTTAAACTCATTCCATGGCTTGTAGAAATAGCTAGAAACACTTGTAAAGACGTAGGACCACCAAAACATCAAAGGAAGGTGTGTGGGGGAGTTTACGGCCATAAACTCTTAGTTTAGTGTCGTAAACTACATTAGATGGTCCATATGTTGGTTTAATCCATTCCTATACCCTAGATTCGATCCTAGCCAATTTTTTCCAAGTGATATAAGACCATTTAGCACCATAGAACACCCCCACCATGAGTTTACGGTCGTAAACTCATGGGGAGTGGGTTATTAGGGCTGTAAACTCTCTTATGAGTTTACTCTTGAAGAGTAAACTCCATATCCAAGCCATATACGTCCCTAGATATCACCCGGGTCACTCCAAACACTTATTTTGAAGTGTTTTCGTGTCTTGGAGTGTATAATCTTATCTAATTAGTGGTTCAAAGTCTAATTAGGTACAATTGTGTATCATTTCATATTACATAGGAACCTCGTGCGTTTTCAAGCCTTGAACTGACGTTTAGCATCCTAGCCGATACATTCCTCATCCGGTGAGTTCATACCCCTACCCTTTTTCAATGTTTTACAATGTTTTCAAGAGGGGGGGGGGGAATACAAGCAAAAGTACAAGGAAATCTTGTACTCAAACTTATGATTTCATTTGATCTATTTTATATTTTGTATGCTTTTAACACGGAAAACTGTATTAACCAATCGTTCAACTTGAAGAGTAAACCGTCATGTTATTTGTGAAACTCGTTTTAAAATGTTATATTTTATATTTCACAAATGAATTTCCATATAATTATTGTTAAAAGCATGAATCTTAATACTTTAAAAATGTTCTTGATATAACTCCCCGTAGATACGAGAGTGCAGGAATAATAACATAAAACTTAGAACTTTACCACTCCCCGTAGATACGAGAGTGAAGGAATGATAACATTAAAACTTAGAACTTTACCACTCCCCGTAGGTACGAGAGTGACGGAGTAATAACATTAATCTTAGAACCTTACCACTCCCCCTAGTTACGAGAGTGGTGGGATAGTAACATTAAACATAGAACTTTAGACAAGTCCTTGTAATACTCCCCCTATTTACGAGAGTGAAGGACTAATTAATCAGAATTTTCCATTTTATTGTCTTTTAATTCATTAATCTTAATATTGGAGACACGTCCTTGTAACACTCCCCCTATTTACGAGAGTGTAGGACTACCCCCGTAACTAGAATCTCTTGGAGGGAGAACGTGACTTGAGTGTATAGATCTATACGGGATTGACAACCCCGCACCTGGCTGCTAGCTACAGTCGAACCGAAAGGTTCAAGGGTGAAAAAAGTCATAAAAAGATATTGGTCCCTGTTTCGAGCCTTATCCAGTCTATATATGGTTATGGAACTCGCAATTTAGATTATGAATACTTTTATACTTACTTATTAGTTTTATATACGTGTTAAAACTAAAGTACTTTACTAGGATAATCAGGTTTTCAGGAAACATCACACGAACACATAAAGTATGGTAGACACTTGTACATTACTTTCAGAAACCGATAACCAACTATACACTTTTAGGAAAATAAGGGTTTTTCCTGGGATAACTGAACTGTACTTAACTAGACCGTGTAACTAATGGATAACTAAACTTTACTTTTAGGAAAATAAGGGTTTTTCCTGGGATAACTGAACTGTACATAACCGGATCGTGTAACAAACGGATAACTAAACTATACTTATAAGAAAATATGAGATTTTCTTGGATAACAAACTGTTTCGGAAAACCAACGGAAACTTGTACATTTTCAGAAAACAAACCTCTTATGAACTCACCTGCTTTATGTTGATTTTCAAACTGCTTGTATTCTCAGGTCCACATTAGACAGGTACCCAGCGATCCTTTTGGCGAAGACGGAGCGTAAAAGTCACGTCTTTACTTTTGTTCATGTGATATATTTATGACACTTGTAACACTTTGGTTTCAAACAATTGTAATAAATCTATGTAATGTAATTTTGTGTTTTACTACGCTTACTATGTACATTGGTTGCGATATTCATGACGTCCTCCGCCCCGGAACGTTTCCGCCTTCGGTTTCGGGGTGTGACAGAAGGAAAGTCTTGGAAAGTTCCTTGGAAATCTCGAACTTGAGAGAGGAGAGTTGCGAGAAAAGAGTTTGATCTTTTGGTTGAATGAGAGGAAACGAATGAAGTGAGGAGAGAGGTGGGTTTTTCCCAGCCTCTAGAACGTGGTTATGGCTAGAGTATGATGGAAAAAGTACAATGAAGTGACTAGGGATGGTGGAGAGGTGTGGCTGGTCATGAAGTGGGTGTGGGGTGGTTGCTTGTGTCATTAACTAAAGAAAAGTCAACACTCCACCTCTTGTACTTCACCCACTCTTCTTGGATAAGATTTATCTCAAAAAACGTGATTAATTAATAAATATGGGGCCTTATATGTTAAAATAAAGTTTTGGGTGAAAATCCTACGTTAAAATGATGAAAAACAGGTTTAAAATG
Organism: Lactuca serriola; assembly: GCF_051521515.1. NCBI lineage: Eukaryota > Viridiplantae > Streptophyta > Magnoliopsida > Asterales > Asteraceae > Lactuca > Lactuca serriola. The sequence continues at coordinate 97,063,780 of NC_136412.1, read as the reverse complement.
AAATCGTAGTCGAAAACCGGGAAGAAATGGACTTTTTGCGAGGCTTCTCGCATGGGGGGCTGAAGGTGGCTAGGTTCGGTCCTTAGAAGGCTGGGACCGAAGGCGCGAGTGAGTCAGGAGGCGAAATGGAGCGAAGCTGGTCGGGAGTGAAATAGCCCGAAGGCGAAGGTAGGAAGCGAAGGCCTGTTCGGTTCGTCCGAGGTTCGGGCCCGAGAGGGAGGGTTCGGTCCGAAGGCTAGAGCTCGGTTCGGTCCCTGGTGCATGGTTCGGTTCCTCAGTAGTTCGGTTCTTATAGGGACCTTCGGTTCTAAGAGGGTTCGCCCCTTAAGAGAGGGTTTCGGGTCCTTAAGCCTATTTTACTCGTTTTCACCCCGTTTCAAGCCGTTTTTGACCCGGTTAAGGGTCGGGATGGCCCGAAAGACTATTAAAAGTTTAAGGAACTTTTGAGAGATATTTGGGAGAGATTTCCCATACTTGGAGAGATTTCTCATACAGAGAGAGATTTGGGAGAAACTTCACATTCTTGGAGAGATTTCTCATACAGAGAGAGATTTGGGAGAGATTTCACATTCTTAGAGAGATTTCTCATATAAAGAGAGATTTGGGAGAGATTTCACATTCTTGGAGAGATTTCTCATACAGAGAGAGATTTGGGAGAGATTTCTCATTCTTGGAGAGATTTGGGAGAGATTCTAGATAGAGAGAGATAGAGTGAAAACGATTGAGAGAGGTTTCGTGTGTGACATTTGTGAGTGTCCGGATTCGCAACGCAATGTCCGTAAACCCCGTTAAGCCATGTTTAAGGATCTTACACACTCCCGATGAGTATGCAACATTTTTTATCGGTTTGGTTCGTTACTTAATGCAGTTTTAGGTTAATGAAATCTAGATATACGAGCTTTTCAATTGATGATTTCTCATTAGCATAGCGAGTTGTATAGCAATTACCTAACGAAGCCCTAGTACACAAGGGTTAGTCGAGTCGACCGGTTTGACTTGTTGACTTTAGTTGACTTTGACTTGACCGGAAATTGACGGTTGTCACAAGATAAGAGTTTTCAGCCTTTGACCAAGAGTGTGATTGGTCAAATGGTGGGGAAAGTACTCTTGAATGACCAGGTATGGTGGAAGGACAATGGCTGGTCATGGAGTGGGTATGGGGTGGTTGCTTGTATCATACACTAAGGAAAAGTCAACACTCCACTACACGATCTTACTTAATAGATTTTTACTCTTAAATAAGGATTTCCCTAAAAATATGCTTAATTTATGAATATATGGGGTCTTATATGTCAAAATATAAGTTTGGGTGAAAATCCCTCGTTAAAGTAATTAAAAACGAGCTTAAAACGGAGTCGTGGTGGTTTAGTTGGTGATTTCTCATTAGAATAGCGAGTTGTATAGTACTCACCTAACGTAAGCCCTAGTACACAAGGGTTTATTGAGTCGAACGGTTTGACTTGTTGACTTTAGTTGACTTTGACTTGACTGGAAATTGACGGCTGTCACAACATGCATACCTTCTATAGCTAGAATAAAAAGAAACAGAGATAAGTAGATAACGGGTCAACCTGATGTAAACTTCTTTGAATCTGGAACTAATATGTAGGAGAGCCATTAACCAGAAATGAGGCCCTAGCTGGCTGTAATAAAGCCATAACCCATCCACACCACACCACATCATCCCAAATCCAGTAATCTGTATAGTTTCTTGATTATGGCTTTATTACAACAATTTTTTCGTTATTCCAACAAGTCTCCAGCCTCCCAGTCTGAACCTCTATCTAAAAACATGTGAGCCGAAGAAAATGAGAATATATCTCTAATATCAAGTAACAAACTCAGTCTGTCTAGAGCATCTCCCAAATGAACATCTTGCATAATAACCATCAATTTTCCCCACTGAGTCTCCTCACTACCCCTTCTCGGGGGGGGGGGGGGGGAGGGGGGGTTTAACCAATCCATATCCCACCCTCGATCAACTCCATCTCTGATTGAAAATTGCTAATGATTATCCAAAGCAGTAATCCTATGGAACATAATAGCAAAAGACTCATCACCTGTCCGTGCATCAAGCTAAAAGGAAGAGAATCTTCCATCCCCGATCCAAATAAGGCACTGAGACTGAATATCAAAGCTCCGGTATCTAAAGTTGCACAAGGAGCAAATAATACCATTCCAAGGACCATCCCAACCTGTATTTGGAATGAAAGACCAACACCCTTGATCTCTATGGTAAACCATATACACAACCCTCACCCATAAATAGTCCCGACAATGAAAAAGTATCCATCTCCAACGAAAGAGCGTAGCCTAAAGGCAAGAAGACTCCCAACCCTCAAACCACCATATTCTCTACCCTACCCGCCAAAACTCTCTCCCACCTTACCCAATGCAATCCCCTTTCATCCTTATCAGCTCCCAAAAAATCTAAATCTCATCGATTCAAGAGAACGAAGCACAAACAAAGGAACTGCGAGCATCGACATCCAACAACAACCCAAACTACCCAAAAATGGCTTCGACAGACTAAGACAACCACCAATAGATAATGGTTTCACTTTAAAAAATGGAAATCTTACTCCGAAATGCCCCATAAGAGATAACAAACACTAACACGAGCCATATTTTTGCCAACTAAGATTCCCAAATGAATGAAGGGAATAGAAGTCAGTTGACACCCCATCATATCAACAACCTCCTCCACATGTTTACAAGCAACTCCCACCCCAATCAATTTACTATTAAGCAAATTAATTGTTAGGCCAGATGCTAAATAAAAACATTTCAAAATACGAACAATCTTCTTGGCATTTTCCATAGACCAAGAAGACAATAAAATCGTGTCATCTGTGTAGAAAGGATGGTAGATCTCCATACAACCAAAGTAATAACCCCTAAAAACATTCACCAAATGAGCCCACTCTAACGTAACATGCATACCATCTATAGCTAAAATAAAAAGAACTAGAGATAACATGTCTCCCTGATGTAAACCTCTCTGAATCCGGAACTCATATGTAGGAGAGCCATTAACCACAACTGAGGCCCTAGCTAGCTGTAATAAAGCCATAATCCATCCACACCACATCATCCCTAATCTTGTAATCCGCATAGTTTCTAATTTTATCAATATTGACCACTTGATTGTCAACCCAGTTACCCGACGTGACATGCTGACATGTAGTCTATGGTGATATAACATGCTGACATGACAATATTTAGTTATATGGACGTGTCAAAATTAAAAAAAATGACACAAAAACACTAAGTTTCCTATTTCAATTTTCAATTGTAACAATAAAACTTTCATTTTTTTTTCATTTTTGACATTCCATTTTTTAATTCCAAATCAGATATCATTTTCCTTGATTTCATTCAATATTGATCATTTTTCATTTGAAACCGTATAATTTTGTTACTTTACATTTGAAACCAAATAAATATGTTTTTTTGTTACATTTAACCACATTTTTTATAAAAATAAGTTTTTGCACTTAAAACTTAATGTAAAATATGTATTTTACATATAAATTTATAATTTTATTATAAAAATACACTTAGTCACATGAATATATGGTTTATTTTCTTTTAAGGAAAAATGAAATATAACACAATCAATTATTGTATAGTGTTCGATTTATCACAAAAGTATTTATTTATTATTATTATTTTTTTTTTGGACAATAAACCATTTAATTTAAAACTTACATGTCTATTAAGTCATTTTCGTTTGTTTTTAATGGATCTTTCATTAACTAGTTATTCAAAATTACATGAATGGTCCCTATGATTTCAACTTCTTTTGTGGTTGGCCTTTTACCAGCACCGTACATCACCAACACCTCCACCATTCACTTCCGCCAGCCACCACCATTTACCTAACGCATACAATTTTTTAATTTAGAGTTTAGTTTATGGATGCCGAAGACCATTCACCGGGACCACCGACGGAAATTCGATCGGTCATTATGCCATTATCGTTGCAAACATATGCAAACATTGTGGAAACAATTTCGCAAGAAAACATCAGTCAAGTTCGACCACTCGTCTGATATTTTTTAGATATCTTTAGTTTTAACAAAACCATGTAAATTACTATAAGATACGCTATGTCTAACAGTGTACCATAACGTGTATGTAGCACATACGAGTATCCCATGATGTGTTGTTTAAGCGATACTATAGACTAATTTTGTTTCAATGAGTATCTTTTCTACAAATTTTTTTTACTTTTGCAACCTTCAGCTATTCTCCGATTGAGTTTTCTCACTAATTATAAATAAATGAAATTTAAAGCAACAAATACTTGTAACAGATGCGAAACAAATTTTCTATATTAATTTTATTTGCTCTTTGCCAATAATGAAGAATTTCTAGATTGGAGTATTCGTTATGACTATATATATCGCTAAATGGACAATTTATTGTGGACGGTTGCCGGAGGTAAATAATGGTGGTTGTCGGGTAATTTAGAATAGAGACCATTCGTGTGTAATTTAGAATAACTTGTTAATGAATGATATGTTAAAAACTAACGAAAATAACTTAATCAAATTGCTTTTTACTTTTTATGTCTACAAATGTTTTTATCCAATAAAATTCTACCCAATAAAATTATGACAAGTGTCATCATTCCATATTTTTTTTAACTTACTCATTAAGGCTATATTAGGAATATATCAATTACATTTAAATTGAATGGTAATTTGTCATAATTTTATTGAGTAAAAATAATTGTAGGAAGTAATTTAATTTCTAAATTAAGGAAGTCTAAAAAGGCTGAATGGCAATCAATGCGATAGAGTTATGATTCTTATATATTTAATTTGACTCACATGAAATCATGAATCCTTAACTTTTATTTTCATCTTAGTTGGATATCATCTTAGTAGGATATATACATGATAATAATAATAATTTATCGATCAAATATCATATATCTTTGTGGTAAAGCAAATAAATAATAGTACGTGATGGCTACATCCTAGGAGCATAGGTGCATGGTGCACCTCCACCGTTGGTTCATTTGTGTACCCTCACCCACCAAAACGTGAGAACAACTCTTATCTCTATTATTGATGTTTATATTCCACTGTTTGGGCCACCCTGACACCTCAAATCCGCCAAAGTTGTTAGGGTTCCAAAATTAGACTCATGATTGACTTCCAAAAGTCAAAATTATTCTTGTTTTGCTATCTTAAAATTGCTACGAATTACTTTTTTTTTCGATGAAATTTGGAACCCTGTTCGGTTTTATGGTAAATGGTATGCCACAGTGTAATATTATTCAAAAATGCTCAGTATTTTGAAAGAATTCACGTTTTGAAGATCGCTAAGTTTGACTATTTGGAATTAGATAGGTGATGTGTTGGAATTGGTTTGGTTTGCAACATAAACAAAGATACAACGCACATGCAGGAGGATACTGGATACTCTCTCCGCACCTTCCTTTTGGACTATTCTACAAAAAGTTGTAACATTATCTTAAAAATCAGTAATTTTGATCGATTCAAAAGCATTATATTTAACCGATATTTAGGTCAACCATGATTGAACTTTATTAACTTGTAACCGATACCAAAAACATCCTATGTAATAATATGATTATAAATATTTAATTATTAGTCAAACAACATGCATATTTACTATGTCATTCCCTAAATTACTCTTAAAAGTAAATAACATTCAACAATAATCGAACGTCAGAATCGTTGTTATTTCCTGAAGCATCTTCACCCGACCCCTTCGATTTTTAAAAGACAACTGTTTGACACATGGTTGTTAAGGGTCCCACCAACTTCTGATAAATAAGTAGCGATCGATTACTTACTTACCCACCATTCACAAGAAGAAAAAAAGAAATGGGAGTTGCAGGAACATTGGAGTACATATCCGACTTGATGAGCAGTGGTCATAAACAGAAAAAGAAGAAGCAGCAGCTACAGACAGTCGATCTGAAGGTCCGAATGGATTGTGATGGTTGTGAGCTTAAGGTCAAGAAAGCTCTCTCTTCTCTTTCTGGTACGTACCCATTTTACATTACGTATTTTCTAGTAATTTTCAGATGTTTAAAATCCTTAGTCGGATCCTACATGCAATGTCTACCGAATCTTTAATACAAATTTGGTTGTGGTTTGGTGATACAGGTGTGAAGAAGGTTGAAATAAACAGGAAACAACAGAAGGTGACAGTGAGTGGCTATGTAGAAGCAAACAAGGTACTGAAAAAGGCCAAGTCAACTGGTAAAAAATCAGAGATTTGGCCATATGTGCCCTACAATCTTGTGGCACAGCCCTACGCTGCTCAAGTATATGACAAGAAAGCACCTCCTGGTTATGTCAGAAAGGTAGACACCACTGGTTCAGTTGGTGTTACCAGATACGAAGACCCTTCCTACTCTTACATCACCTTGTTCAGTGATGATAACCCTAATGCATGTTCGGTTATGTAAGTACATAACTAAGGTTGTCAAGACGGTATCGTTTTGAAGCCTTTTTTGAGTAACCCACGTATAGCCTACGGTTATGAATGTATGATGGGGTTGCTGGGGTTTGAGAAACGTATAAAGCCGGTGGATGTATGTTTGAAGGAACCTCTAGTAATTAACATGCTATCTCTTGCCAAAAGTATTTCTTTTTATATTGTAGTACTAAATAAAATGTTCTTTCTAACAATCTGATGTTAAATATATCTATTGGATAACTAAATATTAATGTGGAGATCGGTTTTGGTTTAATGGTGTTATTTGGTTGAAAAAAGACTAAAAATTGGCTCTTAGTAAAACAATTATCTTACTTCTTATCAATGGTAAATCGACCATGATCATGTATCATTTTTTGCTGTTCAGTACAAAAAATAAGGTATTTTCGGCAATTATTTTCGATCGTAAAGACACCAAAAAATCGCCGCTAAAAGTATTACTGGCGACAACCGTTATTAAGTCACCATTAATAATACGTCGCTAAAGTGTATTTGTCGCCGGTAATTCGTGTCGCCGCTAATAGACATAGTCTTATTATTATTTTTTTTTTTAAATAATTCTGCTAAAATGAAATAATAAAATTACATAAATTGCATAAAATGCATAATCCACATTGTCAATGTAAAATACTTGATAAAAGTTGATAACATACTTATTACAAATCTAAGGATAGAGTATTAATTTAGTCATTAACAATCGTACAATATACTAAACATAAACTAACTAATCATCATCGTTGTCTTCATGCCCATCATTCTCCTCATCATCACCCTCGGTATGACAGTATCCTCGCCATCTCCGCCATAACCTTTTTTGACATCGACGAAAACCACTTAAAAAGTTTCTTGCTATTTATAGGGTTTTTTTTTGGTATAATAACATCAAGGGGATCGTCCATCCACAAAATAATATGAACATTAATAATAACATCCTACTAGTCAACATACCAAAATCTCAATAAATATAAATCAAACTAAACAACTTGCAATTACCAAAGATACCAAAATATCATACTAACATAAACCAAACTATATATCAATCTTAAAACTAACAACATGCCAAACTATCATGTTATCAATATACCAAACTATATATATTAAACTTCCAATTATCAAAGATACCAAACTAACGTAAACTAAAATACCAAAGTAAAAACATAAACCAAACTTTCGATTATAAAAAAAATACCAAATAATCAACGAGTATCAAAATTACTAAAGTAACATGCATTTATCAATCTTTATATGAGAGTTTGAAATTAAAAATAAATTTGTTTATGTTACGTTTCCCTCTATTTATTATGGTTGTAATGGCTCTCCCTCACAATAGTTAGAGGTTCTGTTGGAAGGCTTACATGAATCACTTTGATATGTCATTGTCGAGCACCTAACACCTTTTCAGATGACTCTGTAACAACGTAAATTCTAAAACAAAATTTCACTTTTTAATAATGCATTTTCATTCATAAAAATTGCCAATACTCAATGTATCACATAACAAATCCATAAAATCACATCCCAAGATCAAATATAAGAAACTCCGATAGTGTGTACTGATCATGTCGGCGCCTTCCCGCGATCCTCACTGGTACCTGAAACACATCACACAAACACTGTAAGCACAAGGCTTAGTGAGTTCCCCAAAATACCACATACAACACATACGCCACTCGAGGCTATAGTACGACCCTCCGGTCGATGTGTCTCAGCGGAACCCCCCAGTCCCGTAGCTCGTTGGACCCTCTGGTCCGGTCATAACTTGTCGGACCCTTCAATCCAGTCTGTATCGTTAGACCCTTCGGTTCGGTCTATATCATTGGACCCTTCGTCTATACAACATATCGCATACATACAACCAAAATGCACATAATCACAAATATACACATAACATACAAGACCCTTCGGTCTACAAATAGTACCACTCTAGGTAATGTATAGTGAGAATACTCACCTCGGGTATCTCAGATAATCTCGCACAGGAACACACAGGTCTAGCCCCCGCCTAAACACATAAATAGCACCCTCAAATAAATAATGGCTCCCAAAGGCTACATTAAAACCACTCCTACAATTCCACAGAAGGGTAAAAGACCATTTTACCCCTCCTTGACCCAAAACTCCAAAGGTTGACCAAAACCCTGAAAGTCAACGGAAGTCAACAGAACGCAGTACGCGGCGCGTACCTTCTCTGTACGCAAGGCGTATGCCGGTGAGTCACAATCAGGGTCTCAACCCCTTACGTTGCGCGTACTGAGAGTTACGCCCAGCGTAAGTCTCAGTTTCAGCCTTTCCTTGGATTTTGGTCTTAAACGGTTAAGACACTTAATCAACTTTCAGATCTGACTTTTTCTAAGCCTCTTATCCCATAAAATCGGAACCTTTAAGCCTTTGCATGGTTGTAAAGGTCCCTACACCCTCTAACACTTTCCTTCCTCCTGAAAAGGTCTAGATCTCATGCATGGCTCAATATTCACGTCCTAGATTGCATTTTTATGAACATACAATTCTTATAGTCCTGAAATATGATAGATCTAGGCCAATGGAGACCATTTGCTCATAAAGTCTCCACCTTGGGACCAAAAACCCTAGAAATTGGTCCAAGAAGCACACAGCACCAAAGACAAGGAAAGTTTTGAGCTTTTTACCTCAGAAAGAAGCTCCAACCTCTGAAAAGCTCGGATCTACTCTTGTCCACAAACTCCTAGCTTCCAAAATGGCCTCTTCTTCTCTTCCACCACCTTGAAATGACACCTTGAAGCTTAGAACACCAACACACTAGCTAGAAACGAAGGAGGGCTCTATATTAGGGTTTCACTCTCTAAAATAGTGGCTAAGGTCAAGGCCATAGCATTCCTTTTATAGTGCACAAGCCACAAATTAGGTTTTACATCTGGGCTTGCTACATCCAAATTAAGCGCGCAAGTATGTGCAGCGTACTCTTCAGTACGCCCAGCGGACTCACTAACCTAACAATTTAATTTAGGGCTTAACTTGACAACTTGGGAAAAGGAGAAGGGTTTAAGAGACACACCTGAATTCGAGATGTTACAATTCTCCCCCAATTGAACCAGACTTCGCCCTCAAAGTATCATGCCGCAAAGAACTCCGGATGCTACTCCCGCATCTCTGACTCCGATTCCCAAGTCAGCTCAGACCCTCTTCGTTGTTGCTCGGACCCACTCCCAAGTCAGCTCGGTCTCTCAACATAATTCAGCCTCGCATCCATTTGAATATCCTCCAGCGGTACCACTGCCGACTCGTCGGCTATACACTTCCTGAGCTGAGACACGTGGAAGGTATCATGAATCTGGCTCAACTCCACAGGTAGCTCAAAACGATATGCTACCTTGCCCACCTTGGTGGACACTCTGAATGGACCGATGTACCAGGGTCCCAACTTGCCCCTCTTCCAGAATCGGATCACTCCTTTCCAAGGAGACACCTTCAGGAGTACAAAATCTCCGACCTGAAACTCGAGTTTGGATCGTCGCCTATCCGTGTAACTCTTCTGGTGACTCTCAGCTGTCAACAACCTCTGCCTGACCTGCTGAATCTACTCTGTCGTCTGAAGCACTAACTCAGTGCTACCCAACACTCGCTGCCCGACCTCTCCCCATCAGATAGGAGTCCGACACCTCCTCTCATATAATAAATCAAAGGGAGGCATATCGATACTCGAATGGTGGTTGTTGTTATAAGAAAACTCAGCCAATGGCAACTGCATGTCCCAACTTCCTCCGAAGTCCAACACACATGCTCGGATCATGTCCTCGAGCGTCTGGATCGTCCGCTCACTCTGCCCGTCCGTCTGTGGATGTTAGGTGGTACTGAAATGCAGCCTCGTGCCCAACTCCTCATGGAACTTCTTCCAGAATCTGGAAGTGAAACGTACATCCCGATATGACACAATCAAGATCGACACTCCACGTCGTGATACCACCTCCCACACATGCAACTCTGCCAGTCTCTCTGCAGAAGAGCTCTCACTGATAGCGAGAAAGTGAGCGCTCTTCATCATCCGGTCGACGATCACCCAAATTGCATCGACACCCCTCGCGGTCCTCGGCAATTTGGTGATGAAATCCATAGAAATCTGTTCCCACTTTCATTGGGGAACCTCTAGTGGCTACAACATGCCATGCGGACGTTGGTGCTCGACCTTAACCCTGCGACAGGTCAAGCATCTCTCAATAAACCATGCTACATCCCTTTTCATACAGGGCCACCAATAGTCTTTCTTCAGATCCAGATACATCTTAGTGGCCCCAGGATGGATCGAGAATCTCGATCTATGTGCCTCCTCCATCAATTTGGTGTGCTCCCTGCCTGCATAAGACACCCAAATCCGACCCTGAAAGGTCATAAGCCCGCATCTATCGGTAACGAACTCCGGTACCTGCGCAATCTCCCGCTCTCTCTTATGGTTCTCTGGCCTCACAACCTATGCCTGGGCCTCCCGAATGGTGTCCAACACCAGAGTCTTCACTGTCAACCGCATACAGATGTCTCGAATCAGGGCACTTTCCGCCCTACGGCTCAGAGCATCAGCTACAAGATTAGCCTTGCCCGGGTGGTACAGGATCTCACAATCGTAATCCTTTACCACGTCCAACCATCACCTCTGGCGCATATTCAGATTGGGCTGATCCATCAAATACTTCAAGCTCTTGTGGTCCGTGTATATGGTACACCGAACCCCATACAAATAGTGGCGTCAGATCTTGAGGGCGAACACTACTGCCCCCAACTCCAGATTGTGGGTGGGGTACCTCGTCTCATGAGGCTTTAGCTTCCTCGATGCATATGTTATCACATGCCCCCTCTGCATAAGTACTACACCCAACCCCGATATTGATGCGTCACAGTATACCACAAAATCCTCCATCCCTTCCGGGAGGGCTAACACCGGGGGTTCGCATAATCTCTGGCGAAGCGTCTCAAACGAGGTCTGCTACTCTGGACCCCATGAAAAAGCAACACCCTTCCGGGTCAACCTGGTGAGTGGCACGACGATCTTGGAGAAATCCCTGATAAATCTCTGATAATAGCCTGCCAACCCTAGGAAACTCCTGATTTCGGTGGGTGATCTCGGAACCTCCCTTCTCATAACCGCCTCAATCTTAGCTGGATCGACCAATATCCCATTCTGGTTGACGAGGTGCCCTAGGAACTGGACCTCTCGTAACTAGAAAGCACACTTGGAGAATTTGGCGTAAAGCCTCTCCGATCTCAGAACTCCGAGGATCTCCCTCAAATGCTCCTCATGCTGCTCTCTGGATCTCGAATACACCAATATATCATCAATGAACATGATCACCGAACGATCCAACATCGGTCTGCACACCCTGTTCATGAGATCCATGAACGCCGCCGGTGCATTGGTGAGCCTGAAAGGCATCACCACGAACTTGTAATGCCCATAACGAGTTCTGAACGCCGTCTTCTGGATATCCTGATCCTGCACTCTCATCTGATGATATCCCGACCTCAGATCAATCTTAGAGAACCAAGACGCTCCCTACAACTGATCTAACAAATCGTCGATCCTCGGTAGTGGCTAACGGTTCTTGACCGTCAACTTGTTCAACTCCCGGTAATCAATGCACATCCGGTGTGAACCATCCTTTTTCTTGACAAAAAGGATCGTTGCTCCCCACGGTGAGCTACTCGGTCTAATAAACCCCTTCCCCAGCAGCTCCTGAAGCTGCGAGGATAACTCTTGCATCTCTGGCGGCACAAGGCGATAAGGCGCCTTGGCGATAGGCGCTGCCCTCGGAACCAAATCGATGCGGAACTCTACCTGCCTCTCGGGAGGCACACACGGCAACTCCTCAGGAAAAACGTCCGAGAACTCGCGCACTATCGGAACATCACCAGTCGATCTCAGCCTCTCGGCGTCTACTCGCGTATCCATCACATAGGCTACAAACCCACTGCAGCCCTGCTGTAAACTATGTCTCGCTTTGGCAGCCGAACAAAATGCTGACCCAGATCGGGTACCCTCACCATAAATCGTAAGAATTCCCCAACTTGGGTCTCGTATGGTCACCAACTGTCGCTCGCAGTCGATAACCACTCCAAACTTGCTCAACCAGTCCATGTGCATGATGACACAGACATCTCCCATCACAATCGGGACTAAATCAATCGGAAACTCAACGCCAAAAATCGTGAGCACACATCCTCGAATCACATCAGTGGCATACACCACTCGCTCGTCAGCTATGGAAACTTGTAGAGGTCAACTCAACGCCTCCCGCTGGGTACTGATGTGTTGACTAATCGCTAAAGACACAAAAGACTGACTCGCACCCGAGTCAAATAACACCAAAGCAGGTATAGAACTCACAAGAAAAGTACCTATGCATATCGCAATATAAGCATAATATCTCATAACTCAAGATAAATAAAAGACAAAATACATACCAGCCACGACATCAGGTTCTGCGTGGACCTCCTCCACTGTCAACTAGAAGGCTCCCCCACGAGCCTTCGGTGCCTCGGCCTTCACCGGCCGAACCTCAGTAGCTCGGGTAGCAGGTGTAGATCCCTGTGTTGATCCTTGCCGCAGCTGTGGGCAGTCGGCCTTCCGATGGCCGGTCTGGTTGCAATGGAAGCAAACCATGAATCCATGGGGACAATCCCTAGCATAGTGCCCCTCCTTCCCACATTTGTAACACACCCTAGCTCTGTACACTCCCTCATGGCTCTTGCCGCACTTCCCACAAGTGCGGCCCTTCGGACCCCCATATCTTGAATCAGCGGGCTTTGCCCGCTTAGCTGCCGGCTGCACCTGTGCTGGTCGCCTGTTCCTCCTATGAGACTCGACCTCCTCCCTGACCTGAGTCTCCAGCTTAATCTCACTCTTCCGGGCATTTTCCTGGAGCTCAAAACATGTCCGGTATGACGAGTTCGCCAAGAAATCACGGATATCCCTCCTCAATATGCTCAAGTATCGACTCATACGTGCATGCTCAGTCGACATGTGCTCAGGGAAAAACAACGCCCTCTCATGAAACATCCTCGTGATCATAGTAACAGACTCCGTTCCCTGCTTGAGGGACAAGAACTCCTGGGCTAGACGTTCCCTCTCCACAGGGGGAACATACTCATCTCGAAACATCGCGGTAAACCTCTCCCAGGTCACCTTAGTAAGTTTTGCCGTAGTGAAGTCTGCCATCACAAACTTCCACCAGTCCTTCGCCCCCAGGTGAAGCTGGTTCAGTGCAAACCGAACTCTCAAATGCTCCGGACATGAGGAGGTATAGAAACATCCCTCAATGTTAGAAATCCATCTCGTCGCAGCGATCAGATCCTACGTCCCGTCGAACTCTGGTGGCTTCGTGTTGCTGAACTCTCGGTACAGCAGCGAGTCACCCCCTGCAGCCTCGCAACAACGACGACTGCGGTGGCTGCAGCAACAACAACATCAGTAAGGGCAGCGTAATGCTCGTCAAATGTCTCGATCAGAGTGGTCTTGATAAACCCAAACATCTCCGGTATCTCGGCTCGGATGGTAGCAGCCACCTCCTCATGAATCAACCTGCGGATCTCTTCATCACTAACACCACTACTCTTAGGTGTGTGGCGTGTCCCAACCACGATGTCTCTCTAAAATAGAACACAACTTATCAGAAATCCGCTCGAGCATACACGCACTCTATAACTCAATCCTACTTGCTCCCTAGTACCCTAAGGATTCTTACTTGGAATGCGCACAAATACGGTGTCTTCAGTAGTACGGGCCCTTATACTACCATCCACACCGCATCAGTATTCACCCGAAATCCTCCTCCTTGGATCTCAGATCACAAGTACTCTACATCTCGCTAGCATTGGCTACCCTTCGGTAGACCTCTCATAAGCTCCTCACTGCTACCTACTCACTCTCAAGCATCTAATAGCAGCATAAATCTTCCTAGGCTAAGGCATCACAAATCAAGCCACTCTAGTCCTAATATGAATACCTAGCCTACTCTAGTATGCATATCATATCATAATCATAACTCAAACACATAATGCAAGGGTATTTTGGGAAATCGCCATTCGGGTGCTGGCTGACCGTACACACTGCTTCCTCCTATTTTTCTCAAACTCTTTTACTTCTTTAGAAAAAAAAATTATCTTATGAAAAAATTTCTCGAATTCTTAGTTTGAGTTCAGACATGCCCGAAGGTGCATCCGAATCCCTCAAACCAAAGCTCTGATACCGACTTGTAACAACATAAATTCCAAAAGAATTTTTCACTTTTTAATAATGCATTTTCATTCATAAAAATTTCCAATACTCAATGTAGCACATAACAAATCCATAAAATCGCATCCCAAGATCAAATATAAGAAACTCCGATAGTGTGTACTGGTCATGCCGGCGCCTTCCCGCGATCCTCACTGGTACCTGAAACACATCACACAAACATTGTAAGCACAAGGCTTAGTGAGTTCCCCAGAATACCACATACAACATATACGCCACTCGAGGCTATAGTACGACCCTCCGGTCGATGTGTCTCAGCGGGACACCCCAGTCCCGTAGCTCGTTGGACCTTCTGGTTTGGTCATAGCTCGTCGGACCCTTCGATCCGGTCTATATCGTTGGACCCTTCGGTGCGGGCTATATCATTGGACCCTCAGGTCTGGTCTATGCAACATATCGCATACATACAACCAAAACCACTCCTACAATTCCAAAAAAAGGGTAAAAGACCATTTTACCCCACCCTGACCCAAACGTCCAAAGGTTGACCAAAACCCTAAAAGTTAAGGGAAGTCAACAGAAGGCAGTAAGCGGCGCGTACCTTCTCTGTATGCAAGGCGTACACCGGCGAGTCACAATCGAGGTCCTAACCCCTTACGTTGCGCGTACTGAGAGTTACGCCCAACGTAAGTCTCAATTTCAGCCTTTCCTTGGATTTTGATCTTAAACGGTTAAGACACTCAATCAACTTTCAGATCTGACTTTTTCTAAGCCTCTTATCCCATAAAATCGGAACCTTTAAGCCTTTGCATGGCTGTAAAGGTCCCTACACCCTCTAACACTTTCCTTCCTCCTGAAAAGGTCTAGATCTCATGCATGGCTCAATATTCACGTCCTAGATTACATTTTTATGAACATACAATTCTTATAGTCCTGAAATATGATAGATCTAGGCCAATGGAGACCATTTGCTCATAAAGTCTCCACCTTGGGACCAAAAACCCTAGAAATTGGTCCAAGAAGCACACAGCACCAAAGACAAGGAAAGTTTTGAGCTTTTTACCTCAGAAAGAAGCTCCAACCTCTGAAAAGCTCGGATCTACTCTTGTCCACAAACTCCTAGCTTCCAAAATGGCCTCTTCTTCTCTTCCACCACCTTGAAATGACACCTTGAAGCTTAGAACACCAACACACTAGCTAGAAACGAAGAAGGGCTCTATATTAGGGTTTCACTCTCTAAAATAGTGGCTAAGGTCAAGGCCATAGCATTCCTTTTATAGTGCACAAGCCACAAATTAGGTTTTACATCTGAGCTTGCTACGCCCAACGTAACCCTTGGTACGCCCGGCGTACCAAGGCGAGTCCGCATCTAAATTAAGCACGCGAGTACGCGCAGCGTACTCACTAACCTAACAATTCAATTTAGGGCATAAGTTGACAACTTGGGAAAAGGAGAAGGGTTTAAGAGACACACCTGAATTCGGGATGTTACAGACTCAACCGTCAGTGTTAGGTTAGTTCCCTCGGGAAAAACATGTGTTTGCATTTCTAGCTCTCGTGCTATGTCACTCTATATGTTCCAAAGTTTGTATATATATAAATAAATATATATATATATATATATATATATATATATATATATATATATATATATAATTTTTGATTTTGTTTAGTTAATGTAACTTTTAATGTTAAACAGAACTGGATTAGACTTCAATTGTTCTGTAAAGCTCATGTCGATAGAAATGAGAATTTCGACAATTGAAGTCTAATCCAGTTCTATTTAACATTAAAAGTTACATTAAATATACAAAATCGAAAATTATATATATATATATATATATATATATATATATATATATATATATATATATATATATATATATATATATATATATAAGGCACGCATGTCATGTGCCATGGAGTGAGATGTGGCTTCACTGCTACGAAAGGTCTCATAATGTTGTTGTTAGGCGTGATATGGCGTGGCATAGCTCATTATGGCATGTTATGATGTGTGTTTTTTCGTTTGACACGCGTTTTTTTGCCCTTTGTTATGTCTTTTCTAATCGGAGATACAACTATTGTGTCTTTTGTTAAGTTTTTATGATTAGTTATTGATATAACACTTCTAAAAACTAGTTATATTTGATATAAATTTATATTTATCTTGTAATATAATTATAATATACTATAAAATTGCCGCCTTACATCACGAATTGAAAAACGTCATGGCTCGTAAAGCTTGAGGCTTGGCCTTGCCGCCACGTCACGCCTCACGCCATTTAGAACCTCAATATATATATATATATATATATATATATATATATATATATATATATATATATATATATATATATATATTTGTAACACGTACTGCTATACGTACTTGACCCCCCGTGGTTAACTATTTTTTGGTGTTGGCAATTTACTGTGTTTGTAGCTGGCAGATTATTAGGTTTTTTGGTTAAAAAAACTATATAGCATTCTCCCAGTTTGTAGGATTCATGGCAACATGTGGTATTATCCTTACTTCCTCAAGATTCGATCCCTATCCCTTTCCTTTAAAATACTTTTTGGCATTAGAAATTTTTTTTTGTCTTTGTATTGTTTAGCAAATATCTCATTAATGCCTTCCCATAACTAAATATGTTGTCAAGAAAGGTCTTCATGATCAAAACTTTGTTGTAGATAAAAAAAATCAATTAATTTGAAACCAATTAGAAATAAACATATAAAATTTACTTATATAAAAAATTTACCTTCAGTTGGACAATTTAGGCATTCTTTTGTGCGGGGTATACATCTTTCTAACTGTCTTTTTCAAAAGCAATGTTCTACCGTATATATGCCTATCTCATGAACTAAGCAATCATTGTTGTGACCTATCCGTAAAAATATACTCTCTATCAAACTCGATATGTAACGGTGGCGATTTGGATGTGGTGGTTCCTCACGACCATCTCCGCCATGGCCTCGACCCATGACGGCAGCCATGAAATATGAAAGAACAATCTAAATGGATGTCATAGCCTAAAAAGTGTTTTATAAGATGCAAACACAATATTAATAGAGTGTTTTATTACAAAGAGTGTCTCAAGCATATACAAATACAATTTTATATTGCAACAAGTGTCTAACATACATATGAAGTGTTTTATTCTAACTCTCCCTCAAATTATCTAGGAATTCCATATTAGATTGAAATTGGTAAAATGCTTTACCTACCTAAAATAAATTCACACTTAGATTATGACATTCATCTTCTTAATTTCCAATTGTATTTATGGAGCCTAGCCTAAGATACTAATTTGGGTTAAAGTACTAAGGGATGAGTCACTAACTAAAATATTTTCTCTTATTTTAGATGTCTGTAAAATGACGATCTTCATCCTCCTCCTCCAACTCATAACTTCACTCTATTGTCAATTTTGTCACAAGAGAAGCTTAATGATCCAAACTATATGGATTGGATGTGGAATTTGAATATGAAACTTCGATATAAGAAAAAAGAGTATGTTTTCGAGAAAACAACTCCCCAAAATGATAATAACTTCCACTATTGAGGAACTTGCTGATTACAACAAACACGTTGTGCCGCCACTAAGTTCGCTTGTATTATGATTGCAATGATGGCATGTGATATTCAAAAGTCCTATAAGAACTACTGCGCATATGAAATGAACTTGTCTCTTTCTCAAATGTTCCACAAGAAATTAAGGAAAAAGCATTATGAAGTCATCAAGGCCCTAATGGCATGCAAGTTGAAAGGAGGGGAATTTATGTGTGATCATGTGCAAAAAATGTAGAGACACGTAGAGACATTAGAGAAGCTCAATGTGAACTTCGACAAGGAGCTTGCCATTAATATGGTTCTCAAATCCTTGCCCAATAGTTTTGATCAGTTTATCTTATCTTATCGTTTGAACAATACTTAGACCATATTGAGTGAGCTCAATAGTCTATTATAAACTGCTGAAGATGGATTGAAGAAGTATCATTCGAATAATTCTGCAAGTTCCCTAGTTTTGGTAATTGAACAAGGCAATGGGAGGAAAAGGAAGGCCTATTCCCAACCTAAGTGGGAAGGGAAAGCCCATAATTGAAAATCCAGTGGGTCAAAGGGAAAGGTCAACTTTGATGCTCCTCTTGTCGAAGATCAGGAAAAAGTTGTGTGATTTCTTTGTGATCTAAAGGGACATTGAAAGAGAAGCTACCCCAAGTACCTACAAAAAGTGAGAGAAGAAAAGGGCAAGGTGTTTGTATCTCCATCTGGTATATACTTTATTGAAATCAATAAAAGTTATGTTTCAAATTCATGGATCCTTGTGTAACAACCCGAAATTCTGTATCACTTCTTGTAACTCTTTTCGTAATCCAATTCGACCAACCAATCGTCATTTCCAAATTTGTTTCCAATTTAATCATTTAATTAAGTCATTAATTCGTATTTATCTAAAATGACTTAATGGGTGTCCTAATGCATTTAGAAATCATTCTAACACCCCATTCTAGTGATCGGAACATTTCTAGAATCAACCATATCGGGTTACGGCAACTTGGTCGGGTGCGACCAAAAGCCCTGTCTAAAGCCAGTATCGGGTAGAATTTCACCGTGTTCAAAGCTTCCACTTGAAGCTTTTGGCTCTCTCTCTCTAATCTCTCTCTAACCTCTCTCCTCACCATAGATCAAGGTCCAAAATCAAAGATTTAAGGCTCCAAATCAAAGAGGTAACATTCCTAACTTGTTATTCAACATCTTTAGCCTTCAAATCTATGTTTAAAATGTGAAATAGGACCTGGAACATGTGTTTACGGCAAAGACATATGCTTGGGCCGTAAACACATAAATATGGGGTTTTTGAGCCATTAAACCCTTCCAAATCATTGTTGAGACTTAGATACGACCTTGAGGCTTACAAACTTGGACTTGGAACACCTTAAAATTAGATTTTGAGGGATTAACATGAGTTTATGGCCAAGGTATGTTCTTGGTCCGTAAATCCCTCAAACATGGGGAGTAAACACCTTTAGACATGTTAGAATGCCTTGAAACTTAACCAATAGCCTTGTGGTAAATCCTAGAACCATCTAAAAATAGTTTGAGAGTCTTAAACATAACAAAACATAACATATGAGAGTTTACGGCCATAGCACATACTCCTGGGCCGTAAACTCCTAATTAGGTGTTATTTGATGCCTTGAAGTGATACCAAGCCTTTGAAAATTAACTAGAATCACATGTGATTGTTCTAAGTGCCACAAAATAAACATACTTGAGCATGGGAGAGTTTACGGCCGTAAAATCCAATTTTACAGTGCTGAACTCCCTTAAATATGGTATAAGTCCATTTAATCCATTCCAAGGCATTTGAGAAATTCATTCCAATAATCCCCATGTCCAATCACGCCATTTAGCACCCAAAACCACCCAAACATGAGTTCACGGCCGTGAACTCATGTGTGTATGAGTTTTATGGCAATAAACTCCCTAAAATGTTTACTCTTGGGGAGTAAACTCAAATCCCAAGTCCCTCGTACCATTACAAGTCCGTAGATGTCACCCGGGTCACTCCAAACACTCGTTTTGAGGTGTTTAACCCCATTGGAGTGTAATGTTCCATCTAATTAGTGATTGTAAATCTAATTAGATATATTTGGACATTATTTCATTTTACATAGGAACATCGCGAGTGATCAAGCCCCAAACCAACGTTTAGTGTCCGAAACCGTCGCATTTCCTCGTCTAGTAAGTTCATACACCTACCCTTTTTTCACGGTTTTCACTGTTTTCAGGGGGAACACAAGCAAAGTACAAGGGATTACTTGTAATCTAAAACTTGTTTTCATGTGTGTGTTTCACATTTTATATGATTTTAACACTGATTGGTACAACTGATAACCGTTTGAACATGCAGATCACGTAAACATATTATTTGTGAAATGGGTTTATAAACTATTATGTTTTATATATTTCAAAAATGGTTTTCCACATTTTATCAGTTAAAAGCATGAAATTAGAACATATGAACATAAAACTTGTACACTGTCTTGTCCTCGGTAACACTCCACAGAGATACGCGAGTGGAGGATCATCATATTATTACTAGTAAATTTGTTATTCCAGTATGATTAGAGACACGTCCTCGACGAACACTCCAAAGAGATACGCGAGTGGAGGACTACACCCGTAACCAGAATCTCTGGGATTAGAGAGCGTGACTTGAGTGTATAGATCTATACGGGGCTGACTACCCCACACCTGGCTGCTAGCTACAGCCGAACCGAAATGGTTCAAGGGTGACGAAAGTCATAAGGTGATGTGGACTACTTATTGCCACAATTAGTCTATTGTATGGTTATGGAACTCGCAATTAGGATAACAGAGATTTACTTAATAGTAATAATGAATAACTTAACACATTTCACAAGATAACCAGGTTTCAATATACATCTTTCACATTGGTAATCAACATTCAGGAAAGTATGGGACTTTCCTGGGGAAACATTGTACATAACCATGTTTTATAGAATACATCTTTTACATCTTTTACATTTGAAAACCAACAATCAGGAAGGTATGGGACTTTTCTGGGAAACATTGTACATAACTGGAAAAGTGTAACAAACCAGATCACTTTACATCTTTCACAATTGGTAAACAACAATTCAGGAAAGTATGGGACTTTCCTGGGAATACATTGGTACATAACCAGAACAGTATAATGAACCAGATAACCTAACTGTACATTTTCACAGGAATAAACGTGTTTCAATGTACAACTTCACCTTACTTTACATGTTGAAAAACAGTAACCAACCTTTTAAGAAAATATGGGATTTTCTAGGTGTGTGTGTAACCTTTTCAGAAACAGAAAGGAAACTTGAACATTTTCAGAAAACAAAAACCGCTTATGAACTCACCAGCGTTATGCTGATTTTCAAACCGCTTGTGTTCTCAGGTCATCGTTAGAACAGTTACTCGAAGATCACTTGTTCCAGGATGGAGAGCGTACAAGACCCATTCATTTTGTTTATGTCTATACTATGTATCACAACTATATAACTTTACTTTTGAAACAATTGTAAAACTTTTCGATATGTAATGTAATGTTTGTTTCACTTTACTTACTATGTGCATTGGATTTGATACTCACCGTGGAGTCAACCCCGGAAATGTTTCCGCCTTTGATTTTCGGGGTGTGACACCTTGATATAGGATGTGGTTTCCATATTTTTTCTGATATGAAGGGGGTAAGGGAAAGTGCATAGTTCAATTATGGGAAGAAGAACTTGATCATGAGGAATAACCAAAAGTCGCTTGTTAGTAGGATTGGAGTTTATGAGCTTATTTTGATAACAGTGTTAGGTTTGATTTGAACAATTGCTATTATTCATCAGAAATGACTAAACACATAATTTCTTTTCACGCTAAAAAAGTTTATCATTATGGTTTTGACAATGATGATGTTGCAATTTTAGTTTATAAAATGGTGCAATTATTTTCAAAGTTTATCCTTTTAATGACGTGTATGAAACTTTTGTGTGTGTAAATGAACTGGGCAATAGTGTTTTTAGTATTGATTCTTCTAATAGTTTTGAGAAGGCGTGCTTATGGCATTCTTGTCTTAGACATATTAACAAGAAAATGTTGGATAAGGTGTCTAAGTCCATAACTATATTTGGTATATACTTGACCCGATTTAGCATGGTCCATTTAGGTTGCACTTCACCAGAACAATTTGAACTTTGAGAAGTGGATATGTATGATTTATTAATATATTATTTGTTATAATATATTAATACGAAATCATATTATTTAATTGCTATTGATCAATAATTAAGTTGGAATTAATTTGTGGTTAAAAGAGACTAATTAAATATATAGGGATTGATTGTGTAAATCATTCATTCTTATAATATGGGCTAGTGATCCTTGATTCCTTATGTTAGGCTTAACTATGTGGTGACCCATGGATTCTCCATGGAGGTTAAAACCCATGGATCATGAGGAATGTGGAAAGTCATGAGTTACATGGTGTAACCCTAATGTGCACACTATATAAGAAGCCCTTTGGTTCACGAAAATGGCACTCTAGTGTATTGACAAGGAGAGGCCGATTTTTGTGAGCAATATACTTCTCTTCCAAGTTTCCATAGTGTTGGTGGTGATTTGTGATTCCACATGAGGCATTCAGATTATCGGTGGTAAGCTCTTAAAGCTCCAAACAATAAGCCACAACAAAAGGTATGTTTCCTAACTTGTTTTATTCACTATGTATCAAAGTTTTGTATGCTAGTTAGGGTAATACCTTGGAAACTTCAAGTTTGCATGTATAATAGTGAAAACATAGATCCAAGGTATTTAGGGTTGCATGAACACCTTTCACTGGTACTTGTGAAAGAGGTGATAGATTGTTTATAACACTTGTTTTTGAACCGTTTCGTTATTCGGGGCTGTGACCCGATCATCTATTATCATAAGGCTTCGGGTCTTAGGGGAAGAGAGGAGTAGCCCTTTTTGGATGTGGGTATTATAGATTAAATGATCTGAGTGTTTGATTGTGTTTTGGATCCCAAGGGTATAATCGTAATTTGGCAGCTCGGGACTTTATGAATTTTGGATTTTGTTCGGATGGTCTTTAGGAGAAGGTGATTTGATAGAAGAGTAGTGTTTCTCGACATCGTTTCATGGATATAAAGTTCGTTGGAAACGAACTTAGGACGAAGTAGTTATGGCTAAATGAAGTTTAAGTGTTTTGGTGTGTGGTCGAGTACATAGGGCGTACTCACCATGTATATGGGGCGTAGTGGGTTAAAGGATCATGGGTTCTTCTTGAGTATGTCGGGTGTACTAACTGGTACGCGGGGCGTACTCCCTTCAGATGGAAACCCTATTTTTTTAGCGTTTTGACCCTATTTAAGCCTCATTTATTCTTGAGCCTTATCCCTTCAGATGGAAACCCTAGTTCCTAGGTTACCGACCCTATTTGACCCTTAGCAAATGAAGGAATCCTACCAATGTCAATTAACTTCTTAATGAATACATCCACATGTAACATAGATCAGATAATCCTTCGAGTAAAAGACTCAACCCTAGAACGGTTGTACTAAAACAAGAGTTGTGCAATAAGGTCAAATCCACTACTATAAGATTATTTAACTTGTACTACATGTGACTTAGCATATTCACTTAGCAGTCAATTCACCTTACTAAGAGTCCCACAAAGCACAAAGCAAGCAACATTTAGGGAACGAAAAAAATCTAACCAACATACTCTAAACAAGCCATTCCATCTACTTATCAAATATATGGGCTAGCATGCAATACTAAAGCTCAAACAATCAGTCATATAAAGGCATCTCTCCTATCATATAATACTGAGCAGATCCATAGCCCTAATCTCGCATGCAATTCTCATAATCATAGCATATAACGTAATAAACATGTATTGGTATTCTGGGAACCACTTACTTGAGCTCAACCGATTGCACAAATCACACCCCTTTCTGTAATTATAAATTCCTTTTTAGTTAATTTTTTACTTCGTAAAAATTTTCGTCAATTCCTCAGTTTGAGTTCAGGCACACCCGAGGATAGGCCCAAATCCCTCAAACCAAGGCTCTGATACCAACTTGTAACAACCCCAAAAATCCAAGGTAGAAATTTCATTTTTATTATAATCAAAACACTATTGTAACATTGTTAAAAATATTGGAAATCATTTCAAATTAAACAATTATTAGAGTCCAATCGCAAATATCACATATTGCGGAAAACACGGGTGTATGCGCTGCGATCGTCACGAGCTCTTTCATTTGAAAACGGAAGTACCTAAAACATAAACTGAAAACCGTAAGCACAAAGCTTAGTGAGTTCCCTGATGTTCACAAAAGTACTCACTAATTTTAATATTTATAACCTAACAAACTTAACTAACTATGCAGTTATAGGCAGTGTACCTAGTCAGATTACAATATAGCTTGGGTAAGTCGGGTGTCGATCACAGGGAACGGTGTTACTAATTAATTTACTTACTATTAAACTAACCTAATTATTAACAAGTTTAAAAGGGGTTTTATCTGGTTTTACAAGATCAGATGAACTTAAATCAAATTCAATAAAAACACACTCTTGTTTAGTTTGAATCCACTTCTCCCTTATGGCTAGCTAATGATTACGGATTATTAAGTTGATTTTTAGTTGTATTAGTAATTTAGTTCTAACTTTACCAATAATTAACTAATTCATGTCAAACCATGTATGTTCACACATAATTAAACACAGAACTAATTATGAATGTAAATATGCTATGTAAGATTTGTTGTATAAACGCCATTATGATCACAGTACACGTTCTCTAGCACAGCTAAGCTTTATTTATTCTAATTACTAACTAAGATTGGTCAATCCTAGCTCTAACAATTCAATGTTCACTAAATCATTAGGTAAACAAGTTCATGCAGTTTAATGGTCACTAAGCTACACAGAACATGCAATCAAGCAATTAGATAAACAAATAATAGCATGCTAGGTTATACAAATCAAACACAAGCAATTTTTTACCAACTAAACTTAATCCATAAACATTGAACTATTCAAAAGGTTGAAGCTTCATCTATCTAAACAAGAGTAGCTAGATTCAGCTGCTCATCATAGCAACTAAACCAACACAGCTAAAAGTAATAAAAGACATGTTCTAATTTAACCAAGATATAAACCTCTATTCTTTTTGGTGTTGAAAACCTTCTTCTAGAACCCTTCTTTCGCTCTGAATCGTCTCCTGGAATTCTTTTCTTCAGCTAAAAGCTTCTTACTTTCGTAATAATCAGGAGAACTTAAATAATCTCCAAAAACTCGCGCCACGTCGTGGCCAACTTTGCCACGTCGTGGGCTTCAAGCTATCCGTATCCTTCAAGGAATCCTCCGCGTCGCGATGTTTATCTTCTGGAAACCCCATGCCACGTCGTTGCCGACTTTGCCACGTCGTGAATTCAGTATTTATCGTGGATTTATTCTTTTCTTGTCTTCCAAGCCTCCCATGTTCCACATATTGTCACTTTTGGTCCCTTTCTTCGAAAATCCTTTTAATTGACTGAAAATAACAATTTAAAGTCATAAGTACCACTATTCTAAACATATTATCAATTAATTAATAAAAATGTACTTAAATTTTGCCTAAAAATAAGTATAAATATGGCAATATCAAAATACCCCACACTTTGGCTTTGCTTGCCCTCAAGCAAATTTAAACTTAATTCTGAATTACTAACACCACACAGAACAATCCGACTCTAGTTCAGCCACTATGCCAAGACCTCACCGCATGCTTTTGTGTCTAAAATTTTCCTAAAGTACCCCCATACTTTAAATACTCACAATCTTCATAAACACTCTTTTTCCGAAGAATGGTCATTTTATGCAACCCTCCGAATCCATCCGCAGAAAACCACCTTATCCTCAAGGTATTTTTAGTTGAGAAACCTAAGCATACATAATCTAGAATTACAATCATTGATACCACTATGGAGATTTTTTGGAATTCTTCATTTCCTTGACATTTGATCTTTGATTTCTTCGAATTCACTACCTTATTTGATTTCTGGTATCTTCAACTTTTTGCATTTCTTGGAATTTTTGATCTTTTGATCTTCACTTTATTTGCTCCAAAATTGTTCAAACTTTACTCGTAATTCTCTCTTTTTTATTTTTTTTAACATGTACCTCTCTTTTTTCACTCAAAACCTACATGCTTAAGCAGAGACGCTCAACCTCACCCTTTATCGGTTAATGATAATAATTTTCCTGGATACATTTCATGTTTAGGCTGCTAAACATATTGCATCCCTCAAACCAAGCAGGGTTATGTTTTTGTTCCATGATTTCACTAAAATAAGGGAGGCCACAAATGCACTATAACGTGTATTGGCTCAACTAAACATTTGAACTTTCATCGGATCATCCCACATAACACTAGCAATTATAAGTCAAATTATTATTACTAGCTTCAATAATTAAAAATTTCAATTAAATTTTTTTACTATCAAATTCTATGATTATCTAGCAATTTACTTTTTCTACCCCTACCCCACACTTATTTCATAAAATGCCCTCATTGTATTCATAAAAATAAATCAAAATTAAAGAAAAGGGAGAAAAAGGAACAGACTCCCCTGGGATAGTGGCGTGCGCATCTCCAACAGTGTGGAAAACGTGCATCCGAAATCTGGACCTCCAAAAATAGAAACTCGGTGTAGAACTGGGTGAATATGTATATAAACCACGAACATGACTCGAAACTTCAATTCTTCAAAGTGGGTGTTAGTAAGAATGTGGCAATGATAAACTGGTACACGTCGTGGCAGGTAGATGGCCACGTCGTGATATGGGATCAAAGTGCGAACACCAAGCTGCTTTATTTCTTCAAATTTCATGAGCGCCACGACGTGGCACAAGAAGTCCACGTCATGGAAGCTGGACATTAGCATAAAATTGCCTTATTTCTTTCATGTACTCTAGCAACTTGACCAATGGCTAAATGGTTTAAGATGCTTTTATGTAAATATACTTCCCAACTGTAACCTCTCTCCTACTAACGTACCCCACACTTATCTTGAATAGTGGGTTCCAACCCATGACTCTAAGCTTCCTTGACTCGACAAACACAACTCTAGAGTTACCCTTATATGCTCCTTAGAATTACAATGCTAATCTGAAAAAAATGGAACAACCCAAAAAGAAATAAAAGAGTAACATCATAGCTCAAGAATGTTTTACATTACACACCAAATGAAAAAACTAAAAACTACTCAAAAACTAAACAAAAGAAAAAGAAAATCAATCATCATCTTGGTCTTGCGCTCCACTTGGCCCTGCCCCATCATTTTGCGGACGCCATAGCTCCTCCCATGTCGGAAAATAAGGATACTGTGGTGGCATAGAGGGTGGTCGGGTCACACCCAAATGCGAATAAATACCCTTAGTAAGTTGGGTATGGTAAATGACATGCCCCCGTAGATTATCCAAATACATTCCCACCCGACTCTGAAACGGGTCGGTGGGCACTCCCTGCACATACTGGGAAGCAGCACGCTCTCTCTCGACCTCACCTCTAGCTCGCACATTCCGATGCCGCGGTATGGCTGGTGGTTGCTATCCTGGCTGCGCCTCCTCTTGCTCGTGATCTATCGGCGGTATGACAAAACGACCCCCGATATTCACCACCGCTCGCATAACTCCCAAAAATTGAATTGTCAAGTCTGTGTCCGGGAAATGAGTAAGATTCCTCACAAAATCATGGGTCAAAATATGATATGACCTAGCAAGGAGAGTAACCAAATGCCCTCCTGTAATCGGGCTCCCTGGCCTAGAATTGGCCGCTTTCTTCCCCATGAACCTCCCCAACATATAAGGTAAATCACAACAAACTCCTGGGGTAATAAGAGTCCATAAATAAAACAAATTCTGAATGGGGACCTTATCACCATGATGCTTGTGATTTATTGAAAAAGTGATTAGGCGATGTAAAAATCGGAAAACCGGATTCCGAATTTGTGACTCACTCAAGTCACGAGTATTGTACTCATGGCTAGAAATGCTCCTCCAGAACTGAACATCCAAAACACCGGGATTAAAATCCCGAACGCAGCTGTAACACTCGCGTTTCTAGCCTAGGCATTTATATTGAGTTGATAGTCTAGATTAACCGTTGTAACTCATTTTGAAGAAATGAAAAGGAGTTATGTGAATATTATGTGAATTATGTGTTTTATGCTTAAGTATTAGGGCTTAATTAATTAAGAATAAAAATAAGCGTCAAAATTAAAGTGTGAGATAAGCCCGATATCTTTACATAAAGTTGTAGTGGTCGAAACAAGGATTTCGGGGATATAAAGAATACCAAAATCCGAGTTATAACGAAGAAGTTATGACCTGTCGAAGTTTCGCGACAAAACCGACACGGTGCTGAATGTCGTAAAAAGTGAGTTTTTGATAAAATACTTTTTAGCCTTATTAATCTAAACGAAAGTTGTATTATTCGTTAAACCGAGAAGTTCGATAAAAAGAACGCCCAAATCTGACTTCGTATGAGGAAGTTATGATTTTTCGAAGTTTCAGCGTAGCAGTAGACAGCTAAAAACTCGAATTTTAGATCGAAAGATTTTTAGCCGACACAACCTAAACGAGAATTGAAGGTCTCGTCATTAGGAGCACAACGGTAAAAAGTCTGACGAAAACGGACGTCGAATGAAGAAGTTATGAATTTTTAACGGATTTCCTGTCCCGGTTTGTTAAAAATAATAATATAAAAATTAAAGTCAAAATTAGCCGACGAAGTCTAAACGGAAGTTGTAGATCGTAATTTTAGCTACGCGTGCATATAAAGAACGTCAAAAACGGAGCTCGTATGTGAAAGTTATGGATTTTAGAAGTTTTGGCGCGAAAACCGAGAAATTTCGCATAGTCACAATTGCCACGTCACCCTCGCTTAGAAAGTGACACGTGTCCTGCTGAGTCACCTGGCTGCTGAGTCATTAGGCTGCTGAGTCATGCGAGCCACGTGTCCTCTTCTGATTCGACCGAGGAGGAGGCCCAATCCGAAGCAGCCAGCTCCCCAGCCGAAGCTTCGCCCAGCTGCCGCGTGTGTCCGAGCCTCGCATAGCCTAGCTCCGAGCCTCGCAGGTGCGCCAGCAAGCCGCGGTCCACTTAGAAGCCGACAGCGAGCCCTCGCATGTGCGAGCCATGTGCGAGCCATGCGAGCCATGTGCGAGACCCCCCTGCGAAGCCTCTTAGCCGTCGGATCAGGAGACTTCTCAGCCGTTGGATCAAACTTCGGACCCTATAAATAGTAGGGTACCTGCGAGGGTTTCCGGTTACTTTTGGAATTTAGCCATTTTTAGCCCCTCTCTCCATATTTTCTTCATCTTAACATCCCGCAAAGCCCCGGTATCAATTGTAAAGCCCGGAATACCCCACGAAGTGCCCGAGAAGCCCGGAAAATTTATCTTTTCGGTTTCGAAGCCCGACTTTTGCAGAGCCCGGTTTCTCAATAAAACTCCCGGTTTTATTAGAAACGATCGTTTTAGGAAACGAATTGCTGCCCGATTTTCACCAAAATAAGTGAGTGTGTAGTTATTTTCAATTTACACATAGATATGAAGTATTTACCTTGAAATACGTGTTATGTGTAAATATGCTAATTGTTTATTCGAGGTGACTGTTGAATTGATGTTTTATACAAGTTTTAAACTGTATATGCTTTTTATCTACAAAATATGTTGGGTAGAACATGGGTAGATGAAATAGTTGATGTGTGTTAAAATGGTGAGAGGCCTCGATGTCGATGTTGTGTTGTTGTTGTAGTCATCTAGCGAAGTATAGATGACGACCACGGACTTTCTAGATAGTTCAGTGGAACACTAGCAGGTTCGCAACTTGTAGGTGTTGATGAATTAAATTTTCATTGGCGTACTTCATCCCCCTCATGGTTGCCTTAAGGACATGTATGGCTGAGGAAACCCCGTAGCAGTAGTGTCCATCCCGATGATAATCCTTAGGCTAGGTCCCTTGTGATAGGTGTTTAGGGACGTAAAGTGAGGACAACGGGAATGGGTAATCAGGGTTATTGTTGATTGGTGAACTTAATAAATATATTATTATTGTGGGTTGAAAACCCTATATGCTCACTAGGCTCCCAAGCTTGACCCACTCAGTTTTATGATTACAGGTAGTGGACCCCGAGCATAGTCGGAGGATGACGAGAGATTTTTGGATTATAGGCTAGTAGTTGTAAATAACTATTGAAAGGCTTATAATGTCTTGTTTATGCTTTTGATCTGTATCGGAACATGACATCCCGAGGTTTTGATATATATATGGAAAATATATACCTTCTTAATGAAGGATTTTGATAAAACTTTTATCATATATTGTTTGGGGACCAATTCCGAAATATCTTATAAAAAGATTTCTCTGATTTTATTTTAAAAAGCATAAATTAAATCGGTCTTTTCTGGCCGAGAAATATGGGGATGTCACAGTTGGTATCAGAGCATTAGTTTAAGCGAACTAAGAAATTGTAGAATTTCTAGACTTGAACTTAGAATGCTAAGTGATGATTGTGAGATGAGTGTCTACCATATTTTAGACACGAGCACTAGTTTATTTTAGGGAAGATGCCTAAAATGCCCTTATGTGCTAAATGCTATGTGTTTGCCATGTGTGCCATTATTTGTTCGGATCTATGGTCTGTTGCCGACCGGATCTGGAAACCTTATGTGTGTAGGATTCTAAGTGTATGAATACGAGATTAGAACTAACATGTAAACGTTTCGGAGTGATAAGGGAATTGACATGTCTAACAAGGATAAAGACCTAAATTTCGCCTTATTCGGTATATAGATTGTAATGGCAAGAACTCGGAGTGGAGTTGGAAATGCAAACAGAAACCAACAACCTCAACCTCCAGTGGTGGAACAGGTGCCTATAGTAGGAGCTGCACCCGAACCCATCACTATGGCTGGAGTACGAACTATGATTCAGGCCATGTTGGCTGAACAGAGGGAGGAATTGAGGCAAATGTTGCTGAACGACAGGGATGAACCTTCAGTTCCTGTTGAACAACGTGAACTAAATAACGATCGATCTGAAGAAGGGAACAGTAGCAGATCGGTTGGTCATGGTGAACCGCTTGTGGTTGGGAGGAATAACAACGAGGGTAGAGCGGAGAGAAATGGGTGCAAGTATAAGGACTTTATCACTTGCAAGCCATCGACCTTCAATGGAAAAGAAGATCCTGTCGGAGTAATGGATTGGATCTCGGAAATGGAGTTGGCTTTCATGACTTGTGATTGCCAAGGAAAGTTACAAACTACGTTTGCAGTACGTCAGTTCAGGGGTAGTGCTGCCCGTTGGTGGAGCACTTTGGGGAAAACCCTAAGCCCTAACGAGCCACTGCAATTAACTTGGGCAGAGTTCTTAGTGCACTTCAAGCGCAAGTACTGCTCGGCCCAAAACGTACTTGAGTTAGAAAACCAATTTCTAACGTTGCAGAAGGGGAGTATGACCGTTGACGAATATACAAATAACTTCACAGACAAAATGGAGTTTGCTTTGCGTATTGTCCCAGATGAGTTGGCAAAAATAGACAGGTACGCAAAGGGACTTCCATGGGAGTATGCGGTGCCAGTACGTCAGGCACTTACTTTGGAGGCAGCTATCTGGGCTGCCAAGTCTGTTGAAGATATGATAAAAGGGAGAGCCGCCAGCAAGGTTGAAGTTGGCGAAAAGCGAAAGTTTGAAGGAACTTCAGGTTCCAATAAAAAGAACAAATTCTCGAAGACTGGTTTGAGAAAGTTTGGAGGAGGAAGCGAAGCCAAGTGGTGTGACAAGTGTAAGAAGAAACATGCTGGGAAGTGCAGCATGGAAGTCACTTGTTACAAATGTGGAAAGCCAGGGCATTATGCCAATGAATGCACCTTCAATAAGAACGTATGTTTTGGGTGCAATGAAGAAGGGCATATTTTGAGGGACTGCCCGAAGAAGAAGGACGCAGCAAAACCCAATCTACCACCAAAGCCGAAGGCGAGAGCCTTTCAGATGACCCTCGAAGCTGCGAAAGAAGAAGCCGATGTTGCTTCAGGTACCTTTCTCGTAAACGAATTGCCTGCCCAAATTTTGTTTGATTCTGGAGCCAATTACTCCTTTATATCGCATGAATTTGGTAGAAAGCTAGCTTTGCCTGTAGATATGCTAGTTAATGCTATAATAGTCGAGATTGCTAGTGGCAAGTTTGTACCTGTTAGCCATCGTATGAAAAACATCCTCATTGACTTGGATGGGAATAAGTTCCAAGAGGAATTATTGCCTATCGAGTTAAATGGATTCGACATAGTTCTAGGAATGGATTGGCTTAGCGCCAACGACGCAGAAATACTATGTAGAAAGAAGATAGTAAAAGTAAACCCGCCAGGGAAAGAGTCTTTTATGGTGTACGGAGACAAACGCAGAGTAAACTCTGGAATCATTTCCCTAATGAAAGCCAGAAAGTGTTTGGCCAAGGGATGTACATCATATCTAGCATTCGTGATCGATGCCAAGATGGAAAAGAAGGAGGTGCAGAATATTCCGGTGGTGTGTGATTATCCGGAAGTCTTTCCCGAAGATCTTCCCGGATTGCCCCCTGATCGACAAGTAGAATTTCGTATCGACTTGTTGCCAGGAACGACGCCGATAGCGAAAGCACCTTATCGACTAGCGCCAACCGAAATGAAAGAACTTATGACACAACTTCAGGAGTTATTGGACAAAGGTTTTATTCGACCTAGTTCATCACCCTGGGGAGCCCCTGTCTTATTTGTAAAGAAGAAAGACGGAAGCATGAGAATGTGCATCGATTACAGAGAGCTGAACAAAGTGACGATAAAGAACAAGTACCCGTTGCCAAGGATCGATGACTTGTTCGACCAGTTGCAGGGTTCGAGCTATTTCTCGAAGATCGATCTTAGGTCGGGATACCATCAACTAAAGGTGAGAGAGCAGGACATCGAAAAGACTGCTTTTAGAACGAGATATGGACACTATGAATTTTTGGTTATGTCGTTCGGACTAACCAATGCCCCAGCAGCTTTCATGGATTTGATGAATAGGGTTTGTAAACCATTCTTAGATAAATCCGTGATAGTATTCATAGATGATATCTTGATTTATTCGAAAAGCAAGCAGGAGCATGAAAAGCATCTGCGTGAAGTGCTAGAAGTCCTGAAAAAGGAGAAGCTGTATGCAAAGTTCTCCAAGTGTGAATTTTGGATTCAAGAAGTCCAATTTTTAGGTCATGTGGTTAACCAAGAAGGGATAATGGTCGACCCAGCAAAGATTGAAGCTGTAATGAAGTGGGAACAACCAAAAAGTCCTACGGAGATTCGAAGCTTTTTAGGATTAGCTGGATATTACCGAAGGTTTATCCAAGGCTTTTCTTCGATTGCTACTCCATTAACAGCTTTGACCCACAAAGGAGCCACTTATTCTTGGAATGAGAAGCATAAGGAAGCCTTTGAGAAGTTGAAGAAGAGATTGTGTGAAGCACCGATTCTTTCATTGCCCGAAGGAGTTGATGACTTTGCAGTTTATAGCGATGCATCCGGAGTTGGGTTAGGTTGTGTTCTGACCCAAAGGGATAAAGTGATCGCGTATGCATCGAGGCAATTGAAGGAGCATGAAAAGAACTACCCCACTCATGATTTGGAGTTGGCAGCGGTAGTATTTGCCTTGAAGATATGGAGGCATTATCTTTATGGCACCAAGTGTAAACGTTTCACTGATCATAAGAGTCTCCAATATCTCTTTAATCAGAAGGAATTGAACATGAGGCAACGACGCTGGCTAGAGTTACTCAAGGACTACGACTGTGAGATACTTTACCACCCTGGTAAAGCAAATGTTGTTGCCGATGCTCTCAGTCGGAAGGTAAACCTTGAAAAGAAAAGGCCAAGAGCATTGAGAATTGAAGTTGTCTCGACAATTGTGGGAAGTATAAAGAAAGCTCAAGAGGAAGCTTTAGAGAAAAATGACCGAAAGGAAGAACGTTTAGGCAAAACGTTAGTGTTTGGTACAAACAACCAAGGGTTGAAGGTATTTCAAGATAGAATTTGGGTACCTAAGACGGGCGGAATAAGAGATCTTCTGATGGAAGAAGCTCACAAGACCATGTACTCAATTCATCCCGGCAGTACGAAAATGTATAGGGATCTAAAACCCTATTATCGGTGGCCGACGATGAAGCTCGATGTTGCTAAGTATGTGGCCGAGTGTGTAACTTGTGCTAGGGTTAAGGCACAACATCAGAAACCGTATGGGAGTTTAGAACCTTTACCCGTACCCATGGGTAAATGGAAAGACGTCACCATGGATTTTGTAACTAAATTGCCCAGAACAAGGAACGGTCACGACATGATTTGGGTGGTCGTTGATCGCTTCACTAATAGTGCGCATTTCATAGCGGCCAAAGAGAAATGGTCTATGGATAAACTTGCGAATTCTTACGTGAAGGAAATTGTGAGGCTTCACGGTGTTCCGTTAACGATTGTGTCCGATCGTGACAACCGTTTTACCTCAAGGTTTTGGAGGAGTCTACAAGAGGAATTGGGTACCAAGTTGTGTTTGAGTACAGCTTACCATCCGCAAACCGATGGTCAGAGCGAGCGAACGATTCAAACATTGGAGGATATGCTGAGAGCATGTACCCTAGAATTCCAAGGTAACTGGGATGAACACTTACCTTTAGTAGAATTCTCCTATAATAATAGTTTCCACTCAAGCATTAAGATGGCACCTTATCACGCTTTGTATGGGGAGAAGTGTCGAACGCCATCATGTTGGCTGGAAGCTGGGGAAAAGCAGTTTATGGGACCTGAAATAGTCCATGAGACTGCTGAAAAGTTGAAAGTGATAAGGGAAAGGATGTTAGCTGCTCAAGATCGACAAAAGAGTTATGCTGACAAGAAAAGACGACCGATATCCTTCGATGTTGGAGATTCGGTTTTACTTAAAGTCTCGCCGTGGAAGGGACTTATAAGATTTGGGAAACGAGGGAAGTTGAGTCCAAGGTTTATTGGACCATTTAAAGTTCTTCAGAGGATCGGGAATCAAGCTTACAAGCTAGAGTTACTGGAAGAACTAGAGGGTATTCATAACACCTTTCATGTGTGTTATTTGAGAAAATTCACAGGAGATGTGCCCGACATAATTCCGATTTCTGAGTTAAGGTTGGATGAAAACAAGAGGTTGATCGAAGAACCTGAGGCAATCGTTGACCGTAAGACCATGAAGTTACGACGCAAGATGGTCGATTTAGTGCTTGTGCGTTGGAAACATACGAATGGACCAAATCTCACTTGGGAAACGGAGAGTGACATGATGAGTCGCTACCCGCAGTTGTTTGGTGATATGTGATTCCGGGGACGGAATCATCCTAAGAGGGAGAGAATTGTAACACTCGTGTTTCTAGCCTAGGCATTTATATTGAGTTGATAGTCTAGGTTAACCGTTGTAACTCATTTTGAAGAAATGAAAAGGAGTTATGTGAATATTATGTGAATTATGTGTTTTATGCTTAAGTATTAGGGCTTAATTAATTAAGAATAAAAATAAGCGTCAAAATTAAAGTGTGAGATAAGCCCGATATCTTTACATAAAGTTGTAGTGGTCGAAACAAGGATTTCGGGGATATAAAGAATACCAAAATCCGAGTTATAACGAAGAAGTTATGACCTGTCGAAGTTTCGCGACAAAACCGGCACGGTGCTGAATGTCGTAAAAAGTGAGTTTTTGATAAACTACTTTTTAGCCTTAGTAATCTAAACGAAAGTTGTAGTATTCGTTAAACCGAGAAGTTCGATAAAAAGAACGCCCAAATCTGACTTCGTATGAGGAAGTTATGATTTTTCGAAGTTTCAGCGTAGCAGTAGACAGCTAAAAACTCGAATTTTAGATCGAAAGATTTTTAGCCGACACAACCTAAACGAGAATTGAAGGTCTCGTCATTAGGAGCACAACGGTAAAAAGTCTGACGAAAACGGACGTCGAATGAAGAAGTTATGAATTTTTAACGGATTTCCTGTCCCGGTTTGTTAAAAATAATAATATAAAAATTAAAGTCAAAATTAGCCGACGAAGTCTAAACGGAAGTTGTAGATCGTAATTTTAGCTACGCGTGCATATAAAGAACGTCAAAAACGGAGCTCGTATGTGAAAGTTATGGATTTTAGAAGTTTTGGCGCGAAAACCGAGAAATTTCGCATAGTCACAATTGCCACGTCACCCTCGCTTAGAAAGTGACACGTGTCCTGCTGAGTCACCTGGCTGCTGAGTCATTAGGCTGCTGAGTCACCGAGGCTGCTGAGTCATGCGAGCCACGTGTCCTCTTCTGATTCGACCGAGGAGGAGGCCCAATCCGAAGCAGCCAGCTCCCCAGCCGAAGCTTCGCCCAGCTGCCGCGTGTGTCCGAGCCTCGCATAGCCTAGCTCCGAGCCTCGCAGGTGCGCCAGCAAGCCGCGGTCCACATAGAAGCCGACAGCGAGCCCTCGCATGTGCGAGCCATGTGCGAGCCATGCGAGCCATGTGCGAGACCCCCCTACGAAGCCTCTTAGCCGTCGGATCAGGAGACTTCTCAGCCGTTGGATCAAACTTCGGACCCTATAAATAGAAGGGTACCTGTGAGGGTTTCCGGTTACTTTTGGAATTTAGCCATTTTTAGCCCCTCTCTCCATATTTTCTTCATCTTAACATCCCGCAAAGCCCCGGTATCAATTGTAAAGCCCGGAATACCCCACGAAGTGCCCGAGAAGCCCAGAAAATTTATCTTTTCGGTTTCGAAGCCCGACTTTTGCAGAGCCCGGTTTCTCAATAAAACTCCCGGTTTTATTAGAAACGATCGTTTTAGGAAACGAATTGCTGCCCAATTTTCACCAAAATAAGTGAGTGTGTAGTTATTTTCAATTTACACATAGATATGAAGTATTTACCTTGAAATACGTGTTATGTGTAAATATGCTAATTGTTTATTCGAGGTGACTGTTGAATTGATGCTTTATACAAGTTTTAAACTGTATATGCTTTTTATCTACAAAATATGTTGGGTAGAACATGGGTAGATGAAATAGTTGATGTGTGTTAAAATGGTGAGAGGCCTCGATGTCGATGTTGTGTTGTTGTTGTAGTCATCTAGCGAAGTATAGATGACGACCACGAACTTTCTAGATAGTTCAGTGGAACACTAGCAGGTTCGCAACTTGTAGGTGTTGATGAATTAAATTTTCATTGGCGTACTTCATCCCCCTTATGGTTGCCCTAAGGACATGTATGGCTGAGGAAACCCCGTAGCAGTAGTGTCCATCCCGATGATAATCCTTAGGCTAGGTCCCTTGTGATAGGTGTTTAGGGACGTAAAGTGAGGACAACGGGAATGGGTAATCAGGGTTATTGTTGATTGGTGAACTTAATAAATATATTATTATTGTGGGTTGAAAACCCTATATGCTCACTAGGCTCCCAAGCTTGACCCACTCAGTTTTATGATTACAGGTAGTGGACCCCGAGCATAGTCGGAGGATGACGAGAGATTTTTGGATTATAGGCTAGTAGTTGTAAATAACTATTGAAAGGCTTATAATGTCTTGTTTATGCTTTTGATCTGTATCGGAACATGACATCCCGAGGTTTTGATATATATATGGAAAATATATACCTTCTTAATGAAGGATTTTGATAAAACTTTTATCATATATTGTTTGGGGACCAATTCCGAAATATCTTATAAAAAGATTTCTCTGATTTTATTTTAAAAAGCATAAATTAAATCGGTCTTTTCTGGCTGAGAAATATGGGGATGTCACACAGCCAAGCAAGAACGGTATAAAAATGGAGATTGAGTCTCCACTTCGGTATAAAGCCCCATATGCCAAGCGAATTCCCGAAGACTACACTCTCTGTACACACCACCCAAACGAAACAAAAGTGCCCGGTTGTAGGTAAAATCAATAGTGCGTTCCTCGAAGCATACGGTAGAGAAAAACTCCACCGATAATTCCCGGTATACGGGTTCTTGGATGGCAAACAAATTCCTCCACCCGTGACAAGTGAAAGAAAATTGGTCCCCTTCGTATGTTTTTTACCAATAGCGTGTCAACTCAACAACCATTCCCACTCCACCAAGCCATCCCCAATCGATAATTGGGGCTATCGCAAACTCCTTATTGTACAACCATCCTAGCCGATTCTCGTAAGTAGTTAACAACGGTCGGGGAATGTTTTGAGGAAACTGGTATAAGGGATGTATACTTGCTACATCAATCGGGTTTTCCTCCTGTGGAACAACTCGTCGTGGTCCCATTTCTGCATACAAAAGCAAACGAAAGTAGCAAACAACCAAAACATTAAAACAATTTAAACCTTTTTTCCAGAAGCCACGACGTGGCTAGGCTACGCCACGTCATGGACCGCGATCGGTCACAGTTTCCAGATCGGTCTATTCGTATGCCATATCTACCAAAATTAGCGCTTGGGGTTTGTTCCTATGGACATTTAAGGGACATGCAATCTAAAATCAACCACTAGATTCAACCAATTTCATGAATCACATAAACCCTAACCATGAAAACTTGAAATTGGAAGAACTAACTACAAATAATGAGTAGAATACATACCAAGTAGAGTAAATTGACATGATCTTGCAAGGAAATTTGAAGTAGATTAAACAATCGACTGTGGGGTTTTGCTGTTCCCGTTCGTGCGTCAGTTTCAAGTGTGGGGAAGAGGATTATTGGTCAAAGGGTTTTAAGAAAATGGTCCCCCTGAATTTTTAAAGGCCACGACGTGGCTGGCTATGCCCACGTCGTGGACCTTAAATCTGTTATCTAGTCTCGTGTTTTCATTTGGACCCACGACGTGGTTGGCTATGCCCACGTCGTGGAAACTACCCATTTGCAAACTTTTAATAAAATCTCACATGTTAACTAATTACTTTGCATCTCATTCATTAATTGAAGTTCCCCATAGCTAATTCTTTACTAATTATCAGTTATTTAGATGATGAGTTGATGTCTTTCCTAAAAGAGAAAAAGAACAATTTAAAAGAAAAGAAAATGCAAACCAAACTCGGGTTGCCTCCCGAGAAGCGCTTATTTTTCTTGGAGCCTTTAGCTGGACTCGGTGCCTTCTACGTTGAATCTTCTGAAGAGTCCACCACCAAGATCTTTTGTTCCTTGAATCGCTTCTTGTAAGCTTGAACTCGTCTTTTATACGCCTTCTTGGAATTCTCCTTTTTAGCTTTTCCCTCTTCTTCAAGCTTGCGTTTTATGCCCTTGGTTTGTTCCTTGCACTCCATAGCATCCTTCTCCTCTTTCACTACCGGCTTTGTTACTCTTGAAGTAACCTCCTCTTCATCACTTGTCATCTCCTCATCCTCTTTGCTCACCCAAGAAGGCGGACTCTTGTAAGCTATGATTTCAATTAAATATGGAATAGATGCCCTCGGTTTTGTTCTTTTGGCTCGATGAACTGCCTTGATCTCTTCTTCCATAAGCTTCTCC
Source organism: Lactuca serriola (assembly GCF_051521515.1). Taxonomy (NCBI): domain Eukaryota; kingdom Viridiplantae; phylum Streptophyta; class Magnoliopsida; order Asterales; family Asteraceae; genus Lactuca; species Lactuca serriola. The sequence goes on along the minus strand of NC_136412.1, from coordinate 97,024,014 downwards.
AGTTCTTCTAGTTCATTCTATTCATTAATTGTGAACACCTATTCTTTATCTTCTTGAAAGTCATCTTGTATTCCAAAGACTTCTTGTTCATCTCCAACCCTTAAAGTAAGCTTAGACTCACAGATGTCAACAAGAGCTCCAGCAGTATTAAGCAATGGACGATCAATGATTATTGGAACATCGGGATCTTCTTTCATATCCAAGACTACAAAGTCTATTGGAAAAACAAATTTTCCAATTTTCACCAAAATATCCTCCATGATGCCCCGGGGTTGTGTCACCGAATGATTTGCCATGTGAATCTTCGTTTTTGTAGCCTTGATTTTCTGAATCTCCAGTTTTTGATAAAATGAAAAAGGCATCAAATTAATGCTAGCCCCAAAATCGGCTAAAGCATTAACCTTCATTTTATTCCCAAACTCACATGGAAGAGTGAGGCGTCCAGGATCCCCCATCTTTTCTGGTGTTTCTCCCAACACAACTTTTGAAGTTTGTTCACTTAGAATCACTGTAGACTGCTTCTTTAATTGCCTTCGAGTGTCTATCAAATCTTGCAGTAATTTCTGGTTCTCGGGAGCTTTGGATAAGGAATCGACAAAGGGAGTATTAATTGGGATCCCCTTCACATGCTTCACAAAATCTAAATGCTCCTTTTCCAGTAGACTAAGTGCAGCTCGGGATGGGAATGGCAAAGGTGGCTGATAAACTGGAACGGGTTCAATGCATTTTTTATCAGAGTTGTGCCACGTCGTGGCTAGAGGAGTGCCACGTCGTGGCGAGTCTGGTTCATCAACTTTTTCACTTTCGATCTTTGATTTCTTTGGCTTTGGATCAGGTTGCTGTGGTTCTTCTTCCAATGCTTCCAGGAACTCAGAGATTGCATCTTCTTCAGTATCGATGGCCATTACGTGAGATTGGGTCTCTACTTTGGGATTTTTCGGGGATAATTTTTCATGAACTAGAGTGGCTAGCTGACCAAATTGTACTCCAAGGTTATGGATGGAGGCTTGCTGATTCTTTATTAAGGTTTGTTGTTCCATAATAGCAGAATCAGTGGCATCGTGTCTCTTTTCTGAAGCTTCCATAAATTTCATCAAAATGGTCTCTAGGTCGGGTTTCTTCTCAGCTAGTGGCTGCTCCTTTTGATAAAGGCCTCGACCTGTCTGCCTATACTTCTCTTCTTTTTGCTTCTTATACTCTTCATATGGCAGCTACTCCTTCTTCGGTTTCCTCCAGTCCTCATCAAACTTGTCCCCACTAGAGTAGCACACTTGAGCTTTTCTATTCCCAAACTCATCCATATTGCAGTCCTTGGTCAAGTGTGGACCACTACATCTTTCGCAACCCACTCTTATGGCATGTATCGACTGGTCCATTTGTGTTATCCTTCGATCCATATTATTTAGCATGGCCATCACAACTGCTATTTCTTCAGTTTGGGCCCCTCCACCGCCTTTGATTCCATCTTGCCTCGGGTTGTGGTATTCGCGAGAGTGCTTCGCGAATTCTTCAATTAGTTCCTTAAACTCCCTTGGATTTTTCTTTGTCAAAGGTCCTTGAGAATCAAGGAGTTGTCTTGTCATCACGTTGACCCCATCATAGAAGATTGACATCTCTTGCTGCACATTTAGATCATGCTGAGGGCAATTTCTGAGCAAGCCCTTGTACCGCTCCCATGCTTCGTATAGTGACTCGCCCGGCTGTTGCTCAAAGTTGGCTATTGCCTTCTTGAGTTTGGCTATCTTGGATGGCGGGCAAAACTGGTCCAGGAATTGCTCACGCATTTGAGCCCAAGTGGTGATTGTACCCGGTGGGAGTGCTTTTAACCACTCCTTGGCAGCTCCTTTGAAAGTGATGGGAAGCATCCTAAGCAAGACTGTGTTTCTGTTGACATTTGGGACATTGAAGTAATCCGCAATGTCGTTGACTTCATCTAGATGCTTAAAAGCATCCTCATGATCTTTCTCGAAAAATGGGATATCCTTCAGTGCTGTCAATATGTGTCCCTTCAGCTCAAATGTGGCAGTGGCAGGTATTGCGGGTTGGACTAAACCGGGACCCACATTTTCTCGGATCCGCTTTTTGTAAGCTTCCACGAACATTTCTTCAATTGCTGCCATCTCGTTCCTTGGCTCGTTCTCGGGTTCGCTCATGTGTTCTTCAATTTCCGGCTCGGTATCGCTTTCGGACTCGGTTTGGACGGGTGTATGATCCAAATGCTCAAGATTGCTCTTGTGCCTCGCGGATGAACTTGACTCTCCTGTCTTCTTTCCCGACTTCCTAGAAAAAGCTGACTTCAATTCCTGTAAGGGCGTCTTTTTCTTGTGAAGCGCAGACTCGGGATCTTCAAGTGGCGGCACCAAGTGTGTGTTTGAGCTTCTGGTCATGAACTCCTGCAACTTGCTAAACTAAAAACGTAAAACTAAACTAAAATAAGAAAAACTAACTAACAATTAAAAATCTAGTTTTTTTAACTGTCCACGTCGTGGCAGGTATATGGCCACGTCGTGGACTCTGTGACTAACAGAAAAATTTTATTTTGCTGAAAAATTAACTTTTTGTGGTTTTTACCCCACAAGAAGGATTGATTAATTTAATGCACATAAATAAGCTAAAGAAACTAATCCGTTCCTCGGCAACGGCGCCAAAAAAGTTGATGTGCACAAAAGTACTCACTAATTTTAATATTTATAACCTAACAAACTTAACTAACTATGCACTTATAGGAAGTGTACCTAGTCAGATTACAGTATAGCTTGGGTAAGTCGGGTGTCGATCACAGGGAACGGTGTTACTAATTAATTTACTTACTATTAAATTAACCTAATTATTAACAAGTTTAAAAGGGGGTTTATCTGGTTTTACAAGATCAGATGAACTTAAATCAAATTCAATAAAAACACACTCTTGTTTAGTTTGAATCCACTTCTCCCTTATGGCTACCTAATGATTACAGATTATTAAGTTGATTTTTAGTTGTATTAGTAATTTAGTTCTAAATTTACCAATAATTAACTAATTCATGTCAAACCATGTATGTTCACACATAATCAAACACAGAACTAATTATGAATGTAAATATGCTATGTAAGATTTGTTGTATAAACGCCATTATGATCACAATACACGTTCTCTAGCACAGCTAAGCTTTATTTATTCTAATTACTAACTAAGATTGGTCAATCCTAGCTCTAACAATTCAATGTTCACTAAATCATTAGGTAAACAAGTTCATGCAGTTTAATGGTCACTAAACTACACAGAACATGCAATCAAGCAATTAGATAAACAAATAATAGCATGCTAGGTTATACAAATCAAACACAAGCAATTTTTTACCAACTAAACTTAATCCATAAACATTGAACTATTCAAAAGGTTGAAGCTTCATCTATCTAAACAAGAGTAGCTAGATTCAGCTGCTCATTATAGCAACTAAACCAACACAACTAAAAGTAATAAAAGACATGTTCTAATTTAACCAAGATATAAACTTCTATTCTTTTTGGTGTTGAAAACCTTCTTCCGGAACCCTTCTTTCGCTCTGAATCGTCTCCTGGAATTCTTTTCTTCAACTAAAAGCTTCTTACTTTCGTAATAATTAGGAGAACTTAAATAATCTCCAAAAACTCGCGCCACGTCGTGGCCAGCTTTGCCACGTCGTGGGCTTCAAGCTATCCGTATCTTTCAAGGAATCCTCCGCGTAGCGATGTTTATCTTCTGAAAACCCCATGCCACGTCGTGGCCGACTTCGCCACGTCGTGAATTCAGTATTTATCGTGGATTTATTCTTTTCTTGTCTTCCAAGCCTCCCATGTTCCACATATTGTCACTTTTGGTCCCTTTCTTCGAAAATCCTTTTAATTGACTGAAAATAACAATTTAAAGTCATAAGTACCATTATTCTAAACATATTATCAATTTATTAATAAAAATGTACTTAAATTTTTCCTAAAAATAAGTATAAATATGGCAATATCATTCCCTAAATACCACATATCATACATGTCAAACGATCCATACATGTCATACATAACCGAGATCCATACATAAGATTCATATATCATGATCAATAAAGGTGCTATGTGCCATCCGTAGTCTTGCCATTATGCCACGAGCCGCCTCGTCGTCTTTCTTGCCCAGCCGGGGGCCACAAACTTAGGTCTTACAGACAAGTGCCAGGAGCAACCTCCGGGTCTTCCATGCACGCACCACAAAGACAACTAGCATACAATCTACACTACTTAACTAACTAACTACCAAAGTCCAGACTCTAGTCTTGCATATAGTGTGCCAGGAGCCACCTCCTAGTCTTTCAAAAATAATACCAAGGGCTAACCCTTGGGTCTTCCTACAATACATAAACTAAACGAGCTAGCATTGGTGCCTTCGACCCATACAACCAGCGAGGAGACTCACCTCGAGTGCTGAAGCTAACTGAAAAAATCCCTAGCTGCCGCCCCAACGACACCTCCGATCTAACAGATCAAAATAACACCCAATTAGCAATTTGGTTCCATCCTAAGGCCCACCATCCATACTTGGGGGTAAAATGACCATTTTACCCCTAACCCTAACATGAACCAAACCTGAGGCCCGATTCCAATAACCAAAAGGCCCAACACCAAAAGATCCCCAAAGGCCCACTAATGGCCCAATTTTCCAAATTGGGCATAATCCCATACGGGCCTTATCCTAAGCCCATATTATCCTTGAATACACGCCAAATTACCACAAATACCCTGTGGGACAAACTAGGTCAAAGAAATAAGTCAAAAGTCAAAATCAACAGCCCAAGTTAACCTTACTCGCTGAGTCGCCCTTCAACTCGTCGAGTTCCCTTCATCAGATTGCAAAAATCGAGAAGAGCCGATCCAACTCGCCGAGTTCACCCTAAAAACTCACCGATTTCATCAGGAACCAAACATATTAACCCATTAAACCGATTTAATCGAAACTAAAAGCTTCCCCACTCAGATCTTAACTGAACAAGCATCTAGAAGGGTAAAGTTTCCAAATTTACCCCTAGGGACCAACCAAGTGGGCTCAAGACCCAAACCCTTGGCTTAAAAGGTTAAGGGCTTAATCAATAATCACTTAATCACCAAGGAAAATCCCCAAAATACAGATCTAGTCCTTAAAGGATGCATGGACACGTAAAGCTTCCAACTTTACACTCATGCATGGCTAGGAGAGGCTCAAAAGCTCATAAGAGACTAAAAGAAGAGCTTAATAGATGCATGAACCCCTTAAGACCATAAAATTGGCACCTTTATGAAAAAAGAACCCATGAAGATCATAGATCTGAAAGAATAAACACTCGGGACTTCTACTTCCCCAACAATCACCCATCCATGGCTAAAAACATGCAATTTAACCAAAGAAGAGATCTAAGAAAATGATAAGCAAGGTTAGAACTTTATACCCAAGAAGTATTGGAAATGAAATAGAGAATCAAGATCTGGAAGCTCGAACTTGAACCACCACCTTATTCCAAGATTTTCTTCCCTTCATTGAGCTTTCAACATACCAAAACACTCCTACAAAGAGCTCACAACACTCAAGGAGGCTCTACGGTTTGAGATTAAGGTTAGGGGCTATGGAGGCTAGGAATGAGGCCAACACCTCGAACTTAAGGTGTTTAAATATGGTGCAAAATCTTGAAATTAGGGTTTCTCAAATAGCGTCCAACTTGTCAAGTTGTCTTCACCAACTGGACGAGTTGGTTCTTAAAAACCCACGCCCCAAAAGCTTCTAACACGTCGAGTTTATGCCATAAACTCGACGAGTTGGCCCCTAAAAAGGAAATTCATTTCCATGATTGACCTTCTATGTTCTGGATGTTACATGTACTTTTGAAAGACCAAGGAGTGACCCTTGGCATTGAATGAAAGACCCAGAGGTGGCTCCTGGAAAATATGTATGCAAGACCAGGGTTCGTACCCTAGCAGTTAAGTAGAATGTATGCTTGTTGTCTTTGTGATGCTTGCATAGAAGACTAGGAGGTGGCTCTTGGCACTTGTCTGTAACACCCAGGTTACTGGCCCCTGGCTTGGCAAGGAAAGACCGTGATACGAATTGTGTCGCAATGGCAGGACTATGGTTGGCACATATCACTCTATATTGTATGAATGATATGTATGATATGTATGATATATGGTATCTTGGGGAACTCATTAAGCTTTGTGTTTACATCTTGTTGTTTATGGTTTCAGGTACTTAAGGTTCAAAAGGAAAGAGCCCGACTTGATCGCAACGCATACACCCATGTTTTTCCGCAACTTAGAGATTTTGGGACTATACTATGATAATCGTTTATATATGAAATTATTGAAATGTTTGAGAAATAGGGAATTGGTGTTTTGATTATGTTTAAAATGAAATTTTCACCTTGAGGATTTTGGAACGTTATAAGTTGGTATCAGAGCCTTGAGTCGAGGGATTCAGGCATACTCTCGGGTGTGTCCGAACTCAAACTAAGGATTTGGTAAATGTTTCATAAAACAAATACTTTATAAAAGGGATTTCTAACAAAAGAAAGGGGTGTGATGCGTGCAATCGGCCGAGCTCAAGTATGTGATTCCTAGAATACCAATACATGTTTATTATGTTATATGTTATGGAAACTGCATTCTATATTAAGGTTAAAGATCTGCTTTGGAGTTCATGATAGGAGAGATGTCTTTTTATGCCTGATTGTTTGAGCTATTAGAATTGCATGCTAGTATGGTTTTTAGATAATTGGATATAATGGCTTGACTAGTAATGCGCTAGTTAGATTTTCTGTTGTCTAAATGATGTTTGCTTTCTGCTTTATGGGACTCTTAGTGATGTGGTCCAACTACTAAGTAAATATGTTAAGTCACATGTTGCACAGGCTAAATAATCTCATAGTGATGGATTTGACCCTATTATGCAACTCTCGTTTGAGTCCAACCGTTCTAGGTTTGAGTCTTTTACTTGAAGGATTATCTGATCTCTGTTACATGTGGCTATATTCATGAGGTAGTTAGTTGACATTAATGGGAGTCTTTCACCAGCTGATGGCAGGGTGAGGTTAGAAGCCTAGGAAAGCCTAGGAAGTGCTTCAGTGGGCTTAGTTGCATTGTTTAGTGATCTTTTGTGGTATCAGTTTGAGAAGGTGACTTAAAGGATTTGGGATGATCCTTGTGGAAAGTATGGATAGGTGTGGAAGGTAGTATTAGGCCCGTACTACTGAAAGCATAGGATCCATATTTAAATCAGGGAGAGTCTTGGAGAATTTAGGAAGCCTGTGGGATGAGGATTCTTGGATATGTTATGATCATTTGCATATTGTTTTTCAGTTGTGAATGAGAACTCAGGAAGGAGGTTCAGTTTTGGTTCCAGATCAGGTGTAGGTACTGAGCCAATTAGTGAACAGATGCAGGACTTATTTCCTTAAGAGATTATCCACGGTATTTTAGAGCATACCCATGTGATCATTAGTACGGTCAATGTGGGGGTTTTGGAGATTCTAGATGAGCGTCTAGGCACGTTTTGGGCTAAGGTTATGGCTATTGTCGGAGCTCGCACTCTTTCTTTCGGTGAGTTCTGTACTTGTGGATCTCCTGTGTGTTTTGGGGATAAGGACCCCATTGCTAGTAGAAGATGGTTAGCAGATATAGCTAACGCTTTCTGGACAAGTTTCTGCCTTGGGGTGTAATGCCATGTTTCGAATCGTTTCCCATTGCGGGGTGGTGATCAAGGAGTGGGTATTTGTGGACCTAGAACCATTGAAGAATTGAGTTGGGCTCATTTGGAGGTGGATGATGTAGTTTGTACGATCCGGGTATTCGGTTTGTGTTTTGGATCCCAAGGGTATCAGTAAAGGCGTTGGTACATGCTTTTTGTGAATTTTGGATTTAATTTCGGTTGGTTTTCAGACATAATAAATTTTATTGAAATGTAGGGCCTCTCATTACCTTTTCTTGGATATAAAGAACGTCGAAAATGGATAAGAGATGCAAAAGTTATGACCATTTGAAGTTAGAGGGGCGTTGGGCTAAAACGCGTACACATGGCGTACAATGGAGGTACGCATGGCGTACACGAGAATTTGAACATGGGAGCATTTAGGAACGCCCTGCTTTTTACCAAGGGAACACGATGCATTCGTCAGGCCAAATTAAAACCCTAACTTAGGGTCTTAGACCCTATTTAAAGACCTTAACTCACCTACAACCCTCATTTCCTTCAGCATCCATCCTCTCTAACCCAAAGATCGAAACCCTAGCCTCCATTTGAGTGATTCTTGAGCTTCAAAGTGATTTATGTGTGTTTTTGGTGCTTGAGGAAGAAGAAGGAACTTCATGAAGAGTCATTTCTTGAATTGGAGCTTTTGGCTCTAGGCTTTGTGCACCTAGATTTATCTTTTGGAGGAATAAAGTCTCAACCTTGACAACTATTGCATGTACATCTAGCTAAGTGGTATTTTGTTATGGTTTTGGTCCCTTTGAGGTGGTTCTTATGAGTAGAAGTTACTCCAGAACCTTTGAACTTCATATTTGTTCCTTATTGAGGTTATGGAATCATAAAGTTTGGATCATGATGGGTATAAACCTTTCATGCATGATTTGGTAGTCATTTGATGAAGTTTCGGACTTAGTGTTTTGATTTGGGTCCCATTGAGTTATGTTAAGTCATAAATTTTGAAACTTTATTACTTAAGAAGTCCCTTGAAATCAGATATGGAAGTTTGGATTGAGGTCTTAAGGTATTAAGAGGTTTTTAAGATATTTTGGGGTGATTTTGACATTTGGGGTTTATCTTTGGTGTTGGGATTCATTAAGTCATGCAAAGGCTTAAAGCCTTCGACTTTATGGATCAAGTCACTTGTATTTAGCTATTCTGAGGTTTTGTACGTTTGGATTAAGGATTAAGTCATTGGAATGAATTTGGGGTCGCCGCCGGCAATGCCACGTGTTCCGGTATGATGCCCCTTTTTGGATCGGCGACGTATACCGTGTGTACAAGCCAGGTACACAGTGCATACGTCTTATCATATGGGAATTAGGCTTTTTGGAGTTGAAATTTCTTGGTATGGTGGCAGTCGCATGAGCTTGGTTGGTCATTGGAAGTGCTAGGGGAATTAATTTATCTCGTGAATTATGGTTTTTGTCACCTGCATAAAGGACTTAAGGATTGGGTGTTCTATCATAGGTAGCGATTGGGGTTCTTAGACTTGAAATGATTTCGAGGAGAGTTCATCTATATTTCAAGAGTTTTGCGGTCATTGGGATTGGCTAGTGATGGAACATAAGTATTGGTAGGCGCAGGTTGATGGTGGTTTAATTCATAATGAGGTAAGTTGGGTTGGGAATCCATAAAACATCATGGGCTGGTAAAACTTTCATGAATCCAAGTGGGGGAGAATCATTCAGATTTCTAGAAGCTGTATCAGATGTGAAACTAGGATGAATTTCACATCCCAATCGGGAAGGAAGACAACTCAAGAGGCCGTCTGGATTGAAGATTATGTAAGTTGGGAGTTCAGGGAACTTCCAACATCTAGTTGGTGTCTTCTTTGAGTTAGAAAGAAGTCACATATATGGATCCAGGTTGAGGGTTATGTTAGAGCCTCTCTGCCTATTCTTGTCTGATTAAGGATTTGGGGTTTGAAGCAAAACCTGAAACCTGTTTGGGGTATAGTGAGATGCGTGTTCGACTCCGGATGAGTATGGATTGATTTGCACATGAGCGGTAAGACCATAAGATGTGGTCATGGGAAGATAGTGTTGAAGTGTTGTAAGACTGAGGGGTGGTTTGTAGCATTCACTAGGTTTGCAGATAGTATTGAGGTGCTGTAAGACTGTGGAGTGGCCTGTAAAATTCACCGGTTCTTAGGTAGTTGTGTGAGCATGGATAAATCTGTGATTTGGCTTGTAGATTCCTTCGGATGGGTTTAGACTAGGGTGGGTTTAGATGTGAGACTATGGGAAGAACATAACAATTTGGTGGGATCAAGGAAGTGGTGGGTCGTATCGGTTGTGATATAAGACTACAGATGGTCATGTAACATTCACTTTTAACATTAGATTTGGTGACGTCAGGTTTGACAGCTGATTTTGGTCAGTTAGATCATAAAGGTTGTTGTAGCCAAAGTGGTGAGATAGCTAGGGAAATTATTGTCAGATGATGCCTTTATTCGGAAGTTGCGTGGTGCGACTGTGTATGTCTTTTGACTCAGGAATTGGATGGAAGTGCGGTGAATCAATTAGTTGGAAGGTAAGTTGGGACCAAGGAGGTCTTGACTGCTTTTGGAAAGCAAATAGGGGGCAACAAGATGAATCTAGGCGATATTAGTGATTTCGGACTTGTGTATGGAGTCGCTTGTTATTCAGAGAATATGCTAAGTCACTTGCAGCTTGTATTACATAATCCCAAAGTAATTGATTCGACCCTATTGCACAGCTCTTGTTTGAGTCTGACCGTTGCAGGGATGAGTCTTCTACTCGAAGGATTATCTGAGCCTTCAGTCAAGTAAAAATTGTTGGATTAGTGTCTAAGTCCATAACTATTTTGGTATGCATTTGACCCGATGGTGCATGGTCCTTTTGGGTTGCCTTCACCAAAGCAACTTGATAGGATGAATTATGGAGAGAGAAAGAGGATTAATTATGATTTATTAATATATTATGAGAATAATATATTAAAGGAGAAATAATATCGTTTAATTAATAGCAGTCAATAATTAACTAAGAATTAATTTTGTGGCTAAAAGAGATTAATTAAACTTAAGGGACTAGAACTATCAAATGTGTGATAGTTGAATATTGGGCTAATGGACTCCATACTAGAGGAGTGGACGAATTCTATGGGGAAACGCATTAGAAATCATCCAAGGCCTCTAAGGAGGGAGTCCATGGGTTGCTTAGCGCCTAAGTATTCAAATTAGGGTTTCCTTGGTAGATAACCCTAATAGCCTCACTATTTAAGGACCCCAAGGGCACCAAAAACGTGGCTAAGAGTTTCCTTAGGGTTTCTAGATGTTTTTGGGTGTCTCTCCTCTTCTCCTTCTTCATCCTCTTGCTCTTGGTGTTTGTGAGCCATTAGAGGTGCAACATTTGAGGCACTAAGCTTTCAAGAGTCAAGATCAAGAAGGTTTGTGATTGTTATTGGTACATAACAATCAACGTAAGATCTAAAGCCTATTTACATATATTAATTCGATTATAGTATGCTAGATCTAGGTTTTATGAGCTTTGGATAATTTGCATGTACAATTAGATAAACCTAGATCCAAAGTTTTAGGGTTTTGCATGTGCACCGTAGGATTGATGATTTGTGTTGAAACATAAAAGTGACAATCTTGAACTCAGCTACCACAACCATCTCTCTACTGCAACGGTTCAACATCCGTAATCAATTCAGCACACGGAGACAACTCTTCTTCAGCAACCGCAATCAATCTGCAGTATACTTAATTACTTTTCTTATCTTTATGTAATACTTTATTATCCAGCATGCCTTGCACGGCTGCTCATAGAGATTTAGTTCTGAGACTCTATAAATAGAGACTCACTCTGCTATATTAGACACAACTCTTTACTGTTGCAAAAACACTTCTATATCATCACTGATGAGTTGTGAATTATTCTGAATATATTTCTCCAAGTTGTCTTCTTCATTTCTCTATCTTTCTATTCTTCTTATTGACTCGGAATGAATGCATTCCTTGTTACGAATCAGCTTAAGTGTATTCTTGATATAACAATTGCTGTCATTTATATTTCTTTACTTTCCGCAACTAACTATCTAACTATATTATTGTTGAGCTTTAAGATCCTTTGAGATTAACTATTCCGCAATATACTTGTTCTAACGTTTGTTCAAGTGTGTCTCCAAGTTTTTCTCATAGCAATTGGTATCAGAGCCAAAGTGGTTGTTTCTTGAATATCAGAACTCTGATTTTTCATTAGGCCCTCTATACCACTAAATCTCATTTCTTCTTCGAAAAAAAATATTAAAAAAAAACAAAACAAAATCTCAAATGGCACAATCGTTATCTCTGAATGTCTCCAAAAGTGTTGGTGGTTCTAACCGAGCTCCAATACTAGTAGCAAATGAATATCATCATTGGTCACAAAGAATGGAGAGGTAATTAAGAAGACTGGGAAGTGATGTATGGCGATCCGTGGAGGAAGGACCACACGTTCCAGTTCTTACACCAGTCCAAACTGACGGCGCTGCAACCAGGCTAGGAGGAGGTCAACCAGCCATGAGCCGTCCCACCAAGGACGATCTTGATAAAATGGAAAATGATGTTGTTTCTTTCAATGAAATTTCCTGTGGCATTGCTCCTGGCAACTTTGATATTATCATAAACTGCAAGTCAGCAAAAGAGATCTGGGATGTACTCAAGAATCTGTACGAAGGCTCAGAACAAGCACAAGACAAGAAGCTCACTACAACATTCAATGACTTCAACAACTTTAAAGCTCATACTGGTGAAAGTTTGGAAGACTCCTTCAAGAGGTTCAATATTATAGTCAGGAAGTTATCCAATGGGGGTACCATCCGCAGTAATCATGAAACCAATCTCTAGTTGCTTAATGGTTTAGGAAGACATTGGACTACTGCCAAGATGATAGTTCAATGCCACAGGAAGATTCACTCTTTGTCACTCTACAAGATCTATGGAGAGCTTCAAGCACAAGAATCCATTGTACTCAAAGACCATGCTGACTTTGGAGGACTGTTTGCTCTCATAGCACAAGCCCCACTGCAGTCACCCTACTCTTCATCGTATGACACTCCACCGCAGTCATACGAAGCAGATTCTGAGTATGACGATGAAGAAGAGTTTCAGAAGGCTATTGCTCTGGTTAGTCAACAGTTCAACCGTATACCACCTCCTTCCTTTCGTAAGAATCAACAGTTCAACAAACCTCCATTCAACCGTAACTTCGGTTCTCAGAACAATCATTCTCGATACCCAAAAGGCTCTCAGAACAATCAACCAAAGGAGGTACCGCAGTCTCCTCAGAACACTGACTCCGGTACTCAATCAGAAGACAAGACTGATGTAGTGATTTGTCACAAATGCAATAACGAAAATCACTTTGTAAAAGATTGTAAGGCCAATGTAGTCAAAGATAGAGAATTCTACCTTAGAATGACTCAAGAGCTGGAAGAAAAAGAAAAGGCAGGGGCATATGTGGCCCATATCAAAAGAGACCATCAAGTTAAAAAATGGAAAATCTGCATGCTGGCCACTGCGGATGATGATGGGTCAACAACGTTGAACAAAAACTACTGCTACATGGCAAAGGATAGGACTCTAAGCATCGTCGAATAGGTAAAACTCATGATCCAAACTTTAAATTATAGTGTGAATGACTATCAACCCTACATAGATGATCTTAATGACACTTGTGTTGCAGTCCTTACGGACTATAACAAAGCCTTAGATGAGAAGAACATTGCGTCCCAAGAGATGTTCCATGTGAGAGGACGACTGGATAACAAGAGACTTAAGATGGCTATGTTAGAGAAGGATCTAGAGTTAGAGAAAGATGCTAGAATATTAAGTGAAACCCAATTAGAGATAGCTTTGAACCAGAGAGATTTAGCTCATAGAGAAATCGCTTAAATCTTTTAATTGAAAAATTGTTTAATGAAAGTGAGGATATTGAAAATTTGATAAACAATGGAACAGTGGACAATACATATAATTGGGGTTGGTCTAATGGATATCCAACCACAATGGATTCCTCACCCTGGTTCAACAAAGACAGATTATATGTCCCTCCTGATAGAGAATTTCATTTTTCTGTCAATGACAAGACTTTTCCCGAAGATATTAAAACTCACTTCGGTAGACTACACAATTTAAGCAATAATTGTGTCATTGAGGAAATTGTGCTTGAGGCTTCTGGTCACACTTGTGATCAAATTCCTATCAATGGCACCATCCATTCAAATTCTCGAACTTCATCCATATTTGATGAAGAGATTGTTGTTGAAGGCCCCGAAGTCTCAAAGGACTTTCCATCTTTGTCCTCAGAGCACAGTGTCCCACATTGTAGTCAAATGTCCCAGAAGTATCCCACTGCAGTTCCATCTAAAACCTACTTTGCGGTAGTTAAACCCTTCAGCCAATATTTCATGAGTTAGCTATAGACCATTTTGAAGTAGGTCAATGCTCTCAAATTCAGACTCCTCAAGTTCTGATGATTCAAGCCCACGTTTTCAAAATCATTCGAAAAATTCCAGGAAACCGCAGTTGAATAACAATGACTGCGGTTCACCAAAATCTTTGGCAAAAAAGGCTTTCAAAGAAGAAATTAGATCTAGAGGCACAAACAGACAAAGTCTTTCAAAAAATAAAAAACATGTGAGAATTCCAAAATCTAAGAGTCCAGAAAAATTTGTTTTCACAAACTACATTTCAAAAAACTCTTCTTTCGTGGAAACAAGCAAAAAGGGAGGTCCAGTTTCAAAAGTCATTCCTGCTACTTCTGACACAACCCAAAAAGGTGTCAAAATTGTAAGAAACTACGTTTTTCAGGTCTATTCCTCAAATGACCCTAATTGGAAAGGAATTTTACCCACTCCAACTCTTTTAAAATCACATCAAACTTTCAACAAATGGAAGGGTATCTTACCAAATCCACCTAAAGGGACTCAAAGATTTACACGTGCTAAACCTCATTCAAAACAAACTTTTTAGAAACCAAACAACATGTATGTCAGAAGTTACCCACCTCGGACCACTACCAAGTCCAATTCACTCTATAGACCGCTGACCAAGCAAAATGTCAGATTCAATGACAAATTTTCTCTTTGTAAATGTCAGTGTAGTTATCAAAAGGTTTTATCTCATGTCAAATCAAATCAAAGTCAGAAACCTCGTATTTTTTCCAAGACTCACAACAATCCAAATTTGAACAAACACCCAGGACTAGGTCTAAAAGTTGACAAAAGACCTGTCCATGCAACCTCAGAATATGCATCATTCGGAAATACATCAATTGTCCCTGGCTCCAAACTTGTTTGGATGCCTAAACTAACCACGTAATTCTCAGGCTTTGTGCAAGGAGGAACAAGAAGAAGAATGGTTAATTGACAGCGCCTGCTCCTTACACATGACTGGAAGGTTAGAGTACCTTTGGGATTTTAGGCCTATATGCAATGGTGGAAATGTCACATATGGCAACAATGCAAACGGTGTCATCCGAGGTTACGGTGTTCTCACTACGGGAAATTTTTCCATTCAGAAGGTTGCTTATGTAGAAAGCCTTAAACACAATCTAATCAGTGTTTCCCAACTATGTAAAGCAAGACATTGTGTTGAATTTGATTATCAATTCTGTTACATAATGACGGGTGATCGAAGCTCTTGCTTAATTAAATCTCGCTCCGAAGGCACGATGTATCCTCTGGATGTTTCTCTCATCATTTGTAAACCACAGCTGTGCTTCCTGTCCAAAGTTGTATCCGAAGTCAGCTGGCTATGGCACCGCAAGCTAGCTCATCTTAACTTCCGGTACATCAACAACCTGGTCACTGGAGAACTAGTCTGTGGTCTTCCTATTCTCAAATTCAGCAACGACACTCTCTGTCCAGCTTGTGAATGCGGCAAACAATCAAAAGCAAGTCACCCTCTTATAATGGACTCTTCTATTTCTGAACCATTGGAGCTGTTACACATTGATCTCTGCGGTCCCTCAACCGTAGCCAGTCTCCACCACAAAAAGTATATGCTAGTTATTGTTGATGACTATACACGCTTCACATGGGTCTTCTTTCTTAGACTCAACTCAAAGACACCGCAGATCTTCGTCAACTTCATCAAAGAAATCGAACTCCAGATCAAGCTTCTAGTTAGACGCATCCGCAGTGATAATGGAACCAAGTTCACATCTTCTCAATAGTTTCTTGGTTTCCAAAGGCATCTCTCACAACTTCTCAGCACCCTATACACCGCAACAAAATGGTGTAGTAGAAAGAAGGAACCGCACATTAGTAGAAGCAGACAGATCCATGCTTAACTTCGCCCAACATCCTCTCTACTTCTGGGCTGAAGCAGTAGCAACCGCATGCTTTGTTCAAAAACCGAAGTATCGTGTGCAAACGCCTCAATAAAACACCATATGAGGGTCTCAACAACCGCAAACCAAATGTTTGCTTCTTTCATATTTTTGGATGTAGATGTTTCGTGATCAACAACAGAGACCAACTGAACAAGTTTGCACCAAAGTCTGAAGAAGGTATCTTCCTTGGTTATTCCACTAACAAGGTTGCGTATCGTGTGCTCATCAGACGTACAAGGCTGATCGTTGAAAGCTTTGATGTGAAATTTGATGATTCTCACACCCGCAATGCCCCTCCATCCACCGAAACCACCGCAATCATGGAATGTGACATTCCTGCCTCTTCAAGACCTTTAAATCTAGTTGAAGTCAATTATGACGATCTTTTTGATCCCGTTGAAACGACGAAACTATCTGAAATTCTGGTGTCACCCGCAGCTCAACAACAACAACATGCTGATGTATCTGGACCATCTGTATTTGAAGTAGTATCTCTCAATACTTCCACCTCTCCGATTGAAGGGGAAAAATCTACTCCGAACCTAGTCACAACTATTGAAGTTCCAGTACTTGATGTTGCTCAAATTCCTGCCCGCAGAGAAGCATTACCATCAAACGCATCTTCGGATTCGGATGATGAATTCATAGAGAATATTAACACTAGAACCGATCCAAGGATTGTCACTCTCCCATCTGCAGTCCAGGGGAACCTTCTCAGGTTCCAGAGGAACTCCCATCTGCAATCCGGGGGGAACCTCAACCTTTCCCGGTTACTCAAGAAAATTATGCTCTAATAGATCAAGATGATTCAGCAGGATGTTCTCAAATCCAGGGGGAACTATTATCTCCAACCACAGATTCCTCTAACATCCAAGATATCCCTTCTACCGCAGTTGTTGATCATCTGCTGCCACGTCTTCATGTATGGACAAAAGACCACCCACCAGGTCAAATTATTGGCAACCCATCCGCAGGTATCCAGACTCGGTCTTCCAAGGACTTATCTGATCACTACTACTCTGCAACATTTATGTCCTCGGTAGAACCCATAACAATCAAAGAAGCATTGCTTGAACCGGACTGGATAGCCGCAATGCAAGAAGAAATAGAAGAATTTGAAAGAAACAAAGTATGGCAGCTTGTTCCCCTCCTACAAGGTCGTACTATTGTTGGTATAAGATGGGTTTTCAAGAACAAGCTAGATGAATCTGGCGCAATCATCCGAAACAAGGCAAGGCTTGTTGCCAAGGGGTATAGTCAACTGGAAGGCATTGACTACGATGAAATGTATGCT
Organism: Lactuca serriola; assembly: GCF_051521515.1. Taxonomy (NCBI): domain Eukaryota; kingdom Viridiplantae; phylum Streptophyta; class Magnoliopsida; order Asterales; family Asteraceae; genus Lactuca; species Lactuca serriola. The sequence continues at coordinate 97,006,665 of NC_136412.1, read as the reverse complement.
CCGGTAGCACGCATGGAAGCCATCCGGATCTCTCTAGAATACGCAGATCACAAAAATGTCAAGGTACACTAGATGGACGTTAAGAGTGCTTTTCTCAATGGGGAACTAAAAGAAGAGGTTTATCTTCAGCAACCTCCAGGATTTGAAAATGTTGAATTTCTAGACCACTTCTACAAGCTTGAAAAAGCAATCTACGGTTTGAAACAAGCCCCAAGAGCTTGGTATGAAACACTCTCTGAATTCCTTGTCTCATCCGGGTACAAGAGAGGAGTGATTGATCCCACATTATTCAGAAAAGCAAATGGTGACCACTTTATGATGGTACAAATATATGTGGATGATATCATCTTCGGGTTGACTGATTAAGGCATGATAGATGAATTTGCTAAGCTCATGACCAATAAGTTCAAAATAAGCATGAATAGAGAGATTAACTTCTTTCTAGGTCTTCAAGTCAAACAAATTCAGCAAGGAATATTCATTCATCAAGAGAAATACACCATTGAACTTCTGAAGAAATATTCAATGGACAACTGCTCTTCTGCTAAGGTCCCTATGGCCTTCGGTTATAAGATCTCTGTTGATCCCTCCGGTGAATAGGTGGATCACAAGACTTATAAAGGTATCATTGGTTCACTAATGTACCTCACCACAAGCAGACCTGACATTGTCTTCGCAACTGGTGTGTGTGCAAGATACCAGGCTGATCCAAAAGTGCCACACACGACCGCAGCCAAACAATTTTTTTGGTATCTTAAAGGATGCAAATCTATGGGCCTATGGTATCCTACAGGCAATGACTTCAGCCTACAAGCCATCACAGATGCTGATCATGCCGGATGTAAGCTCGATCGCAAAAGTACATCTGCTGGATGTCAATTCTTAGGAGGAAGACTTGTCAGCTGGTCTTCAAGAAAACAAAGTTGTGTATCTCTATCTACTGCAGAAACCGAGTATGTGGCCGCAGGCAGCTGCTGTTCCCAAGTTCTTTGGATGAAGACACAATTGCTTGACTACGGGTACAGAATGCTGCGGATACCAATTTATTGTGATTCTGAAAATGCTATAGCGATCTATCATAATCCTCTTCAGCACTCCAAGACAAAATATATTGAGTTACGGTATCATTTCATCAAAGATCATATTCTGAAAGGTAATATTGAACTCATCTTTGTTCCTACTCATGAAGAGATTGCTGATGTTTTTACAAACGCACTTGACTCTACAAAACTCAATGCATTCTTACAAATGTTGGGAATGATGAATGCAGACCCACAATTCTTTCTAAAGTGTTAGCTACCGCAGACCATCATGGGTCTCTATTGCGGTTCTAACTGAGAATTACATATGATAGATGGTTTTGGTACCGCAGTCTAGGTACCGCAACCATATGTCATACGTATATCTCATGGGTTCTAATGGTCTTTTATTTCTAACTTTTGTACAAGTGTTTTTCTCACAGTTCCTCACTGCAGTCTTTCCTTTGTTCATCCGCGATGAAGTTTCTCAAACCGGAATAATGATTCCATCCGCAACCATCTCAATATCCTCTAACAGTTTCATTAACTCTCGAATCTTTGTGTGCTATTTAATGATCCTTCATTAAATAAAATAAAACATTCCCTTTAGAAACTGTCACTTTCTCTTTCTGAATAAACCCCGTATCAGACCTATTTTAGGGATGATGACAAAAAGAACGATTTTCCAGTAAACTCTTCCTTAATTTGTCCTTTCCTCTCCCTACCACGTCCCGTCAGTTACAACTTTCTCTCTCATCACCCCACGATTATTTGACATATTGACATGCGTCTAATCCTACATTAAATGCAAACCCCTTTTGGAAATCTCTCAAAATCTTTTTTAAAAATCCGTTTTACCTTCGTGTGGCTGAGATTTAATCCATAAAATCATTGATTCCCCCCAAAAACCCCATTCGACTTCTTACCCTCTTCTATCTTTTTACCTAGGGTTAAAATCTTTGCACCCCCTTTATAACCCCGTCTTCTTCCTAGTAATCCCTTACGCTCTCTGATTATCGATTGTTTTCTCAACCTTCAAAAACTCCCATAACTCTCAACAACTCCATTTTCTTATCTCACAATGGCGAAATCAGGTGCATCCAAGAAGCAATCCAAGGCTTCAGGTTCTATGAATCCAACTGGTTCCTACTCTCCAACGTTAGCTTCGAGCAATTTCAGAGCAGTTTTTGAAGATCATCCGTCGTATAATGACCCAACCAAGCTGATGATCAAGTTTCTCAAGAACCATATTTTGTTTGGTCCATTTGATGCTTTCACAGACGTTGTTCCTGTTTCTACACTCTTAAAGTGTGCCTTTTCTGCATACCGTCCGTTGGAGAACCCCCAAGAAGTACATCTCAACCTTATCAATGATTCTTTGGTCATCTTGACCAAAGAGAAGTTCTTGTCTGCCATTAATCTTCTGATTCACCCCTCCATCAAGATTTTCACACCATCGTTATCTGACATCACCACCGCACTCTACCAGATGGGATATCATAAACCGATCCAAGGGATCAGTGAGTTTCAGAAGAACCAACTGCCTGCGGTTTGGCAGTTTGTGTGTCACTTCGTCATTCGTTGCTTATCCGGCAGAACTGGAGGCATTGACAACATGGGTTTGAAGCTGCTTGAATTGGTATGGAGCATCTATACAGGCCACGATGTCAACTATGGCCAGATTCTTTGGGATGATTTTCTTCAATATATCCCCAAAGAACACCCAAGGGAGAATCCAACAGAGCTCACATTTTCTCGATTCTGGTCATTGTGCATCTCAGACTTACATACGGATGCTGGCATTGACATGGGCAGTGACATCAACTTCTTTGTCACTAAGGATCTCAAAAGGTACAACCCCTCTTCTGATCAAACTTTATTTGGACCTATCTCCAGGCTTCCCACCCACATTCTTACCTTGCTTAGTCTTGAGACTGCTGATGTCTCAGACCACACAGAGGCTACAGAGGGTATTACCCCATACCCTTCTACCCCACCTCTTCCATCCGCAAACATTCTCCCTGAGGGTACCGCAGTCCCCTCTGCTACTACACCATCTAACCTTTCTCAACAGAGAAAAACGGTGGCATCCAAGAAGAAACATAGCACACCTAAGAAGGCTGCTCCAAAACAAACTGCACCCTCAAAGAAATGAAAAACCAAACCCACCACTGTATCGAGCACTGATTCTGAGGAAGATAGACAACCAATATCTATCCTCGAGAAAAGAAAAAAAACTGAAACCTCTAGCCATATGCGTGACCGGACTGATACTGAAGCCTCTCAAAAGGCTCTGGTAGTCCTTGGGATTGCCGCACATCCATTCAATACCACACTCGAATACCACTCAAGCTCATCATGTGAGATTGTTTCATCATCTTCATCATCTGAACGTGGAGACAACCCCCCAGTTATATCTCAAGCAGATAAATCTGGACATCGCCCTAAGGTCTCCAGGGCTTCCCGACTGCACATTTTTTCTTCTGAGGAGTTAGACTCCATCCTTTTGAATATATCCCAAACACTTCAAACACCAATCCATCCGCAGGGCACTTCTTTCTCCCATGCCAGAACTGGGCTGAGGCCAGACTTGACCACGGGTCAAGGAAACCAAGGAAGCCCAGGAAATCCTACTTTGCTTCAATCCTTTACAGGTGGTTTAGGCACGGTGAGCACACATGTGCAAGGATCCGTGAACCCAAGGGACACCTTGGTGCGTACCCAAAGAATTGACGGCGATGACTCAAGTGATTTTTGGAGTCGGTATCAGCCAACTACTGATGCCGAAATCAAGAAATATGCTGCCTTTAAAAGGGCCTTCCAAGCCTGCAAGGAGCAACAAATCAAGCAACAGCAACAAAAAGAGCAGGAGATCCAGTCCGTGGCCAAATATTGGGCAAATGCCATCATCAATGCCCATACCGTTGCCACAATCCAAAAGGTTCAAAACTGGATGTATCAGATGGCAAAAACCATGTTAAAAACTCAAGCTGTTGGCGCAACCGCAAGTGCTTCCAAAGTTCCTCCTACTCCAAATCCTACAATCAACCCATCACATGACGAAGGGCCCGCAATCGAACTGAGCTCAGCCCCTACCATCGGTCTTGATGATGTCGACATCCAAGAGGTCAACAAACCAAACCCTTCAGACGACGTAATGATGTTTGAAGAAGAAGAGGAGTCCAGTGGTTCTTATCATTCAACTTCAAAGCCTAAAGAAAAGAAAAAGAAAAAGAAGAAGGATGTTGTCACTAGGAAGGAATTCCTAACTCTCCAAGCCAAAGTAGATCAAATTTTGGCTGCGGTTAATGTGACAACCCGAAATTTCCATTCTGAACAAACCATATCAAGCCAATAGAAGTTAGAATAGTTTCAGCAAAAATTCCAAACTTTGGGTATAAGTTTGGCAGTTTTCAGGATTTACACTTAAGGAGATATCAGGAGAGTGGTTGCACTAGGGTTTTGTGCAACACTGTTATTCCAACACTCGGTTATATTAGAAATCATTTCGGGAATAAAAATATTTTCTGCCAAAAATATCTCAGGACTATAAATAAAATTCTGAACCAAATTATGTCATTATTCGCGCTTCCAACTAGAGAAAAGCCATTTTGTCTCTCACGGATCCTTGGGTTTTTATCCCAAATCGTGAGTACACTTCTCTAGTTGTCTTATAATGCTTATTATGTGCTTAATAACTTAGATTACATATCCTAGGGTGTCTTGACTTGTTTATTAGTTGTTTATAGACTAATTTGTTACATATATATGAAATTATATGTTAACTAGGATCGTAAGTGTGTTCAAGACTTCACTTGACACCTAGTAGTCCTACCTCTTCAGTTCATCCGTATCACCCGCAACAGGTGAGTTCATACCCCTTAATCAATGTTTTAAATGATTTTAAATGCTTTAATGGGGGGGGGGGGAATACAAGTAGAAAATAGTATGTTATTAAATCAATCTTATGTATTTTATAACTGTGTTTTCACTCAGTAGATTTCACATATTTCAAAAGCTGACACATGAAATGGTTTTCTATCTTAAAATACCTTGATAACAAAAGTATTAGTTTTGAAATGTTTATTAAAATGACATCAAGCCACTCTTAATTATTGTTCAAAACTCTTAGATATCTTACAAAGAAAATAGTATGTTATTAAATCAATCTTATGTATTTTATAACTGTGTTTTCACTCAGTAGATTTCACATATTTCAAAAGGTGACACATGAAATGGTTTTCTATCTTAAAATACCTTGATAACAAAAGTATTAGTTTTGAAATGTTTATTAAAATGACATCAAGCCACTCTTAATTATTGTTCAAAACTCTTAGATATCTTACAAAACCACAAATTTTACCTTCTTGAACCAAACTATACTTATACGCATATGTTCATATATATATATATATATATATATATATATATATATATATATATATATATATATATATATATATATATATATATGTTAGATATTATAGTTTACATCTTTCATTTAGTTTCCCACACCCTTGAGTAGTAAGAGTGTATAAACCTACTTGAACAACTAATTACCTTTCAGTAAATTATCATAGGGATAATTTGAAGATATCAAACATTATTCCTATTACAAGGAATCACACAAGAGTCAGTTCATTCATGAGTCTTTACTAGTACATTACCTGATACATGAGTACGTTTACATATGCTTACATGATACATGAATACCTTACATGAGTACCTTTACGTAGATACAATTACCTATGTATTACTTACATGAATACTTGTATCTCGAATTGCGAGGATGATTATTAGTACCTTCTATGTAAATCTTCCTGCATATCCCTAGTACCTCGGGATATCTAGACAGGACCCTGTCCCTAGTACCTCGGGATACCTAGATGGGTCCCTATCCCTAGTACCTTGGGATATATGGACGGGACTAACCGTTCCGGAACTCATTTGTTAGCAGCAGTGGGTGATGAACATCTACGGATGTCTACAGTTATTACTTATACTAGGAGTACCTTTACAGGGACTAACCCTTCCTCCGCCCTGCTGCTACAGAGGACAATTGGACAATCGTCGGATGTTCATTAGGTTATATAGGTTGTGTTAGCCCCAGTACCTCGGGATAACAGTTACATACGTCTTGTTAGCACTAGTACCTCCGGCTAACACTTAAATTATTACATATTTCCTATTACTTTATTTTGTGATATTTTCACAGAAATGAGTAGTTAAACTAAGTACGTGTTAGCACCAGTACCTCCGGCTAACACTTACATGATTATACTTTTCCTATTTACTTTATTTTGTGATACTTTCACATAAACGAGGAGTTAGACTAAGTACTTTATTACTAGTCAATAGAAAGGAAAAACTATCATTTTACTTACAGAACATTCGGGTCTTGGTAGAAGACTACATTTCATACTTGTAGGAAATAAGGGATTTTCTAGGATTTTCAAACTTATATCAATTGTTACATTTAAAGATTTGCCAAACAATCATGACAGTTTTCCAAACAAGGCAATGACACTTAAATACTTATGAATTCACCAACTTTAGGCTGATACTCGCTTTCAAAATAACTTGTATTCTCAGGTCATCAGTTAGACAGGTGCGATGGCCATGTTACCGGAGAAGATGGAGCACAGACAAGACTCGCCTTATTTTGATTATTCATTTTATTGTTGTACATTATGAAAGAACACACATGTATTAAAACTCTACTTATAATGCAATGGATGATGTTGTTGCTTGTTTATTATATTACACTGTTGCGATACTGTATATGACGTCCTCCACCCCTGAACGTTTCCGTCGTTCGTGGTTTTGGGGTGTGACAGATTGGTATCAGAGCATTGTTTATAGTGAATTAAGTATATGAACCCATAAAAGATATACTAACTATAAATACATAGGGATTAAAACACTCTATCTAAGAGATTATACTTTTAAATAATAAAATATTTAACAAAGTATACATGCCTGCATTCATACTAAAATCAGTGTCACAATGACAAGAACAAAAGTATTACGATTGTTGAATATCACAGGTAAGGTCGGGGATGTATGGTCAGTCTTTGGAGTGACATAGCCTGATCAACTATGCTGTTCCAAAGAGTGATTAGCACATGCCCAAGAATGGTTGTGATAGGGCAACAAATCTAAAAACTTACCAACATTACCACGATGAGAACATTATAACAGGACCTAAGTCTAAAATACCATAGGGGTGTTTTGTGTTACTATAATTACTATATACTTGATAACTAAAATGGAATCTTCATTCCTAAGTTGATAATTGTTAAGTGGATACGCTAAAGTTATATGTAACTAGGATGTTATAGACTTAGAATAGGTGGAATTTTTTGCTTTACCCCTATTCCTTGTGAATTTGGAGTTGAGGTCACTTATTCGAAGGTCTATCCTGTGTTGATTACATATAACTGGTATGCACTTTACAAATAGCGATGGAACTAATGAAGATTTCCTAAATAATTATCTAGATAGTTCGTCTAATAATTATTTTCTTACCCCAAATTCTCGCGTAGATAACATGGCTGGATTCCATCCCCACGACAACCTGTTCCTTCCGAACGCAGTTATTGTTGGATGGTTTGGGGAAGAACCAGATAATGATCATCCAATCCCTCTGAATGATCACAATGTTGAAGACCTTTCAGACGATGCCATCTCCGAGCCCGAGGTTGAGAACCTACCCCAGGCAGCTCCCTTTCCGATTCCTAACCCTCGTCCAGCTTTTCATGGCCCGACGCCTGAGTGGGTGGAATGTTTGGAAACATGGAGCCATGGACAAGATCAGCCCATGCCATTTAATGGTGACCGAAGCTTCTATGACCTGAGCAATGGGGGCTCAGCAGACAGAAGCATGCCAATTCTGATCCGAAGAGTTGCCCTGAACGAAATTCAGGGCAGGACAACTCTACAACGTATCGCAGAAGTCGATACAAATGGAGGAATGCATATGCTTCGCACTAGTCACCTTGAACATGCTCGTGAGGGGTCTGAAAGAGACCATGAAACCCTGCTGCATGCACTGGCTGAATCACGAGCCGAAGTCATGGAACTTCGAGTACGCCAGAGAGTATACGAAAGACACCTACGTCATGTAGAACGCCAACTGGCTGAACTGAGAGTTCACCAGAGGGATGACCGTCGCTAGTAGTATATACTTTACTTTATTTTTCCTTGTTAGAAAGGAATCGTCTTTCTGTCTATGCCCGATGTGGTATTTTCTATGAAACTATCTTGTACTTTAAGTACTTTAGTTAGGCCCTTTATACTGTCAGGAACTATCTTCTCTGGTTATGATGTAAGACCTTTTTACAAGGTCATTTTCCCGAACCTGTACGTCATGAACATCAAAGATATTGACAGTCGGCTAACTTCTGAGTCATTCTTTATTCGAATACTCTTATCATACTTTCATTAGAGTCAATTTGAAACATGCTCTAGTCAAGTCCTTGGACTATAGCAATTTAACTCCGGCGACATCTCCAAGTCTCTTTCAATGGTTGGATCACGTTATTCGCCAACCAATGATACATCGGCTAGAACAACAAACATCTTGAGACCATTGCATGAACTTACTTCCGATCCTTGCTCGGACTGCAACATAGGGATGTAGGTCGAACTTTCCTGAACATACTTCCATTCCGTACTAAGACTGCATCATAGGGATGTAGGTCGAACTTTAGAGAACATACTTCTATTCTTTTCATGATCAATCGAACTATGTCTAGGTTCAACCATTCTCGCTCACAAATTCATTTTCTTTCGGTGTAATAGAATCATGTCACCCAAGAAAAACGATCAGCCCATCAACCCAACACCAACTCTTCAGATTGATGCAGTTACCTTTCAAGCTGCAGTCTCGGCTGCCGTGTTAGCTATTCTGACCCACCCGAACACTAACAACGCAAGTGTTAGCGGGATTGTTAACAGTCATTCCAATCCAAGTAACAAACGGAAGTCTTGGAATAAACCTAAGGACAAGTCGCTTCGAAGGGCGAACGGGAAACAACCACCAGTAACAACCTTCACAGCCACTACATCAGCACCTCCAACTACCAATCCTTCCGGTGCCCCAATTGTCCCTACACCAGCCAGACAATATGCCGGAAACCTACCGAAATGCTATGAGTGTAGCTTTCATCATCTGGGTAGTTGCTGACCGTTACACTGTTATAAGTGCAATAGGAATGGACATACTGCTAGTTACTGTAGGATCTAGATCCAACACATTTCTTCAACCACCAATCCAAACCTCTCAGATATGCCATCTATGTGGTGTAACAGGGCACTTAAAAAGGGATTGTCCATCGGAGAAGGACAACGGCAAATCCGGAGGAGTTTGACCTCAGAATGCAAAGAGGCGGTTAAGGACCCTAATATACTATAGGTTCCCTCCAAATTGTCAGTATTTAGTATGTTCAAAAACATGTTTAAAACTAGTGCAACCAGAGTCTTATCTTTTGCGGGATCCCGTCCGTTTAGGGATGCTCGTGCCGCGTATACTTGTCTTTTGTAGTATACCTTGTTCGCAGCAATAGTCTTGTAGTAAATCCTAAGTACAGTAACTCTGTTAACGGTTGCACCGTTGTGTTTTGTTTGTAACGCCTTATGTTCAAATCTAATGTCTTTAGTTTCCATATGTTTCTGACTTTATCATTTGACTCGAGTAAATTTAATCCTCGCAATACCAGCTTCATAAGTACATCTCTTTCTCAGAAATCGTCTTTTAGCAAAGCAGTTATATCAGAACACCGAAGTACTCATACAAGGAGTAGCTTATAGTTTTTCCTTTCCGAAGGAATCCCCACAGTATTACTCATGTAGTACGTCAAGTTCAATTCTAGGATTCATATGGTTGATCTATCACTGAAGAAGGTATACATGAGAGTGATATATAATCAATGTTCTACAGGTTTAGAATTGATGATTCCACTTTAACTTCTTTTCCCTTGATGGGATGTGAGATTAAGGAAGAATCAGTTATTCGACTACCTTTTCAGTCTTAATTATATACAACTCGTATACATGAAATTGTGATCATTGAATCATGTATGAATTCTAATATGAACTTCAGGACGGAGACTGTCTAGGAGTACGAGTAATTGCATTGGAATAGGAACAAACTTAGAACCCAGTATGACTCTTATAACTAGAACGCTTTACAGTCTAAACATATACGGAAGATACAAGAACAGTCCGGACAACACAGCGAACTACTCAACAATAGAATTAGAAGACCAGGCTTCTCACCCTTGAGAGCTCCGGTCTTATTCTTACCAAAAGTCGACGGAGTGCATTTTATGTACCTCGACGACCGGAGACTTCATTAAGATTTCCTTTAGAAATCGTTGTCTCTACCTCGCATAGACGAATTGATTGGGCAAACACAGGGAAAGGATTACTTCAGAAATGGACCTGAGATCCGAATATCACCAGTTCGAGTGTTAGGGAAGGATGTCCTAAAGACTACCCTCCGAAATTGATGCGGACACTTCGAGTCCGTAGTGATACCCCTCGGATAGGACCAATACACCCATAGTATTCATGAGCTGAATAAGTAGAGTACACTTTTCTTACTAGGATCAGTTCGTCATTTCTCCATATAATGACTACTTATCTACCCTTGTAGTAAGAAAGAACCCATAGAAACATTACCCTCGGAGATACTTTCCGCAAAGTTCTCTGAACAAGAGTTTTGGAATTTAGAGCCAAATTTCCTGAGACACACTATTAGTGTTGTGGAAATTCTTGAGTCCTCTGTCAAATTATCCAAAACCATTGGGAATTTGTCGGCACCATAGTCACCGACGGAAAATTTGCCAAATTCTAGGTCTTACAAACCTACTATCATAGTCCATTCGGAACTCCCCGTAAACTTTAGGGACCCTTTCGACTTTGACCTAGCAAGGGATGACCCTTGACTGGGAACTAAGCGAGAGAAAGAACATTTGGAATTCCAAGTGAGAGGCCAAATTCTTTAGGAAACCTCACTTTGGGAACGGCTTAATATGCTTCGTAAAGCGTGGAAAGCTAAAATCCAACATAGTTAGGACCTCCGTGATTCTTACCAGAATCGGTCCTGCATTTCACAAACTAGACCTACTCCGCGAACTCAGTAACGTACATTTTCCCCTTCGCTTCTCGAACATGAAACCGTATCTTTCTGTTAGGACTTTCGTAATCCCTTTCGACGAGATCGAGATTTACGAGAGCCTTGCCTTCGTATTAGAACCGTAGTGACCCTCGACCGAGTGGCCAAGAGGACGAAGCAACGTCGTCGCCCACTAGTGAAGGTTCGTTGGAATACCAACAGAGAACCCGATTTCACTTGGGAGCGCGAGAACCAATTGTTTAGGAAGTTTTCACCTAACGACTCGATCACGTTTACCTACTTTCTTGCCTAAATTCTAATTTCGGGACGAAATTCCCTTTAACAGGGGGATGATGTGACAACCCGAAATTTCCATTCTGAACAAACCATATCAAGCCAATAGAAGTTAGAATAGTTTCAGCAAAAATTCCAAACTTTGGGTATAAGTTTGGCAGTTTTTAGGATTTACACTTAAGGAGATATCAGGAGAGTGGTTGCACTAGGGTTTTGTGCAACACTGTTATTCCAACACTCGGTTATATTAGAAATCATTTCGGGAATAAAAATATTTTCTGCCAAAAATATCTCAGGACTATAAATAGAATTCTGAACCAAATTATGTCATTATTCGCGCTTCCAACTAGAGAAAAGCCATTTTGTCTCTCACGGATCCTTGGGTTTTTATCCCAAATCGTGAGTACACTTCTCTAGTTGTCTTATAATGCTTATTATGTGCTTAATAACTTAGATTACATATCAAATCTGTGAGATTCGGGAGTTTACCGCCCAAGAACGTTCTTGGAGAGTAAACTCCTATATGTGGCTTAAATGCTACCTAGTCTTTTCCCCATGTTATGTAACTACCTTAGGCTTGTATATAAGTGTGTTTGAGATTAGAAAACAAACAAAACCCAAAGATTCGGGAGTTTACCGCCCAAGAACACTTGGGGAGTAAACTCCATTTTAAGGGCTAAAGGTGTCCCAAAGTCCCTCAAAGCCTCGGATCTCAAACTAGAAGCCTACATTACATGTTTAGACCACCAAATCAATTAATATTCAAGGGAGAAAGAGATTTCACGGCCCAAAAGGTTCTAGAGCCATGAACTCCAATAAATGGTGCCAAATGGTGCCATAATTCCTCCTAAAGCCTTGAACAATTGCCTAGTAGTCCTACCTCTTCAGTTCATCCGTATCACCCGCAACAGGTGAGTTCATACCCCTTAATCAATGTTTTAAATGATTTTAAATGCTTTAATGGGGGGGGGGGGGAATACAAGTAGAAAATAGTATGTTATTAAATCAATCTTATGTATTTTATAACTGTGTTTTCACTCAGTAGATTTCACATATTTCAAAAGGTGACACATGAAATGGTTTTCTATCTTAAAATACCTTGATAACAAAAGTATTAGTTTTGAAATGTTTATTAAAATGACATCAAGCCACTCTTAATTATTGTTCAAAACTCTTAGATATCTTACAAAACCATAAATTTTACCTTCTTGAACCAAACTATACTTATACGCATATGTTCATATATATATGTTAGATATTATAGTTTACATCTTTCATTTAGTTTCCCACACCCTTGAGTAGTAAGAGTGTATAAACCTACTTGAACAACTAATTACCTTTCAGTAAATTATCATAGGGATAATTTGAAGATATCAAACATTATTCCTATTACAAGGAATCACACAAGAGTCAGTTCATTCATGAGTCTTTACTAGTACATTACTTGATACATGAGTACGTTTACATATGCTTACATGATACATGAATACCTTACATGAGTACCTTTACGTAGATACAGTTACCTATGTATTACTTACATGAATACTTGTATCTCGAATTGCGAGGATGATTATTAGTACCTTCTATGTAAATCTTCCTGCATATCCCTAGTACCTCGGGATATCTAGACAAGACCCTATCCCTAGTACCTCGGGATACCTAGATGGGTCCCTATCCCTAGTACCTCGGGATATATGGACGGGACTAACCGTTATGGAACTCATCTGTTAGCAACAGTGGGTGATGAATATCTACGGATGCCTACGGTTATTACTTATACTAGGAGTACCTTTACAGGGACTGACCCTTCCTCTGCCCTGCTGCTGCTACAGAGGACAATTGGACAATCTTCGGATGTTCATTAGGTTATATAGGTTGTGTTAGCCCCAGTACCTCGAGATAACAGTTACATACGTCCTGTTAGCTCCAGTACCTCTGGCTAACACTTACATTATTACATATTTCCCATTACTTTATTTTGTGATATTTTCACATAAACGAGTAGTTAGACTAAGTACTTGTTAGCACCAGTTCCTCCGGCTAACACTTACATGATTATACTTTTCCTATTTACTTTATTTTGTGATACTTTCACATAAACGAGGAGTTAGACTAAGTACTTTATTACTAGTCAATAGAAAGGAAATAAGGGATTTTCTAGGATTTTCAAACTTATATCAATAAGGGATTTTCTAGGATTTTCTAGGATTTTCAAACTTATATCAATTGTTACATTTAAAGATTTGCCAAAAAATCATGACAGTTTTCCAAACAAGGCAATGACACTTAAATACTTATGAATTCACCAGCTTTAGGCTGATACTCGCTTTCAAAATAACTTGTATTCTTAGGTCATCAGTTAGACATGTGCGATGGCCATGTTACCGGAGAAGATGGAGCACAGACAAGACTCGCCTTATTTTGATTATTCATTTTATTGTCGTACATTATGAAAGAACACACATGTATTAAAACTCTACTTATAATGCAATGGATGATGTTGTTGCTTGTTTATTATATTACACTGTTGTGATACTGTACATGACGTACTCCACCCCTGAACGTTTTCGTCGTTCGTGGTTTTGGGGTGTGACAGTTAAACCTACCCAACCTCCACCTGAAGACACCCCAGGACCGCAGTCATTGATTGAGCGCATTGAACGAGTCAAGACGAGGGAGCGTATGATTGTTGAGCGCATCTCTCTCAAAGTAGAGATGGGGATCCGGTCCCTTGACAACAATCGCAGGTCTGACCATAAGGACTTCATGGCTGCAGTGGAACACCTCATTACTGAGGTGACCGCAATCAAACAGGATCTTCAAGCAGCCATTGCGGATCAAGCTGCACAATCTCAGAAAGTGAAAGATGAGACTCATACTGCTTATGATTCCAATATCTCCGTTCTTCATGCAAATATCAACCGAATGCAGAAATCCCTTATCTCCAATTTCCATGGCTCTGAGATCCTCCAGCTTACCAAAGACATACACAAGCTGCTCTTTAACTCCTCCACTCCAAACAATTCCCAATTGGCCAAGTCTATAAAAGCTCACTTTCAAGAAGTCTGTGCCAAGGTGGATGGACTTAAGCAATGGCTTGAGGAAGCACCTCCATTGCATCCCTCAAGAGGGGGAAGTGAAGATAAAGTACACCACTCTGATACTTCCATTCATCAGATTCCTCCCCTCACCGTTGAAAAAATCCCCACACCGCAGCCCTCTCCACCACCATCTCCAAAAGATACTACTAAAAAGCCTGAGACTCCTCCTCACCTAAAAATCTTGAGTAAAACATGTCATCCGTAAGCTCCACAGACTCCCCTGCCACAGCCCAAAGAAAACATGACTGGAAGGCAGCCAAGCTTGCTGGACTCGTATGGAGAGAATGCAGATTTGATACTATGATTGATGAGTCGTTGATTAACTCATGGGTCAATCCGCTCCACAGGCTACATGATGAAGATTACACTCCACAGCTCACGTATGTTGAACCTCCTTCTGATGGATATTGGGATATTCCAATCTCTCCCAATGCCAAATATTTTGCAGTATTTGAATCATTTGACTGCAGCCTCCCTGATCACAAATGATTGCCAATGGAGTTTGAAAGACTTAATCGTTTTTATGCTAAGCATGGCTCCTCTGTTGAAAACATATGGTCGACCATCCGCAGTCAAGAACTACAAGATTGCGGAAGTTCATGAAGGATGACTTCGTTCAGTATACCCTCACCAGAAGAGAGCATGACTACATCCGCACTCAGGCAGACTTCCCAAGCATGAATCTGGAAGAAATCTTCCTTATTTCCAGGGTGTTCCAGAACAAGGCAGAAAAGCACCCTAAGATGCAAATGGCGCTTGACAAACCCAAATCCTTTCTGAGGGATACAGTTTGTGACTTCGCCAAGATTGATGCAGATATCCACCCCACGATCATCAAGAAGTTTGATCTCCCTCCACTTGAACCTGTGCCAATGCCTACCAAAGGCTTCGAAGAAAGATCACTAGGCGCAACAAACTTTCCTTAACTTGGTATCGTATTCAAACGGAAGACTGACAACATCAAATACTTCATTCTGATGAATGCCATGCGCCGCCTGCCCAAGAAACAACTTGACATCTGCAAGACCGCAGTTGAAAGATCGAAGCATACTACTGCAGAAGTCAAATTTGAAATTTCAAGAAGAATCATATGGCTTGAAAATGTCAGGAAGTTCTGGTGGATTCTGATCAAGTTCCTCAAACTTGATAGTTGAACCGAAGTTAAAGAGGTCACTTAGGGGGAAATTGTTGAAACATAAAAGTGACACTCTTGAATTCAGCTACCACAACCATCTCTCTACCGCAACGGTTCAGCATCCGCAATCAATTCAGCACACGGAGATAGCTCTTCTTCAGCAACCGCAATCAATCCGCAGTCTACTCAATTACTTTTCTTTTCTTTATGTAATACTCTATTATCCAGCATGCCTTGCACGGCTCCTCATAGAGATTTAGTTCTAAGACTCTATAAATAGAGAGTCACTCTGCTGTATTAGACACAACTCTTTACTCTTGCAAAAACACTTCTATATCATCACTGATGACATGTGAATTATTCTGAATATATTTCTCCAAGTTATCTTCTTCATTTCTCTATCTTTCTATTCTTCTTACTCTAAATTGTTACTGAAACATACCAAACTATAACCTCTCTCGGGAGCAAGTCTTTAAAGACTTAATCACTAAGCTTGATCTTCCTTATTGACTCGGAATGAATGCATTCCTTGTTACGAATCAGCTTAAGTGTATTCTTGATATAACAATTGTTGTCATTTATATTTCTTTACTTTCCGCAACTAACTATCTAACTATATTATTGTTGAGCTTTAAGATCCTTTGAGATTAACTATTCCGCAATATACTTGTTCTGACGTTTGTTCAAGTGTGTCTCCAAGTTGTTCTTTCAACAATTTGCTCAAAACCCATCAGTGGTATCAGAGCCTAGGATGCTCTTTTATTGTATTTGATGCTAAATTATGTTTTCAAAGCTGAAAATTTGTGATTTTAAAATCTAACCTGATTCACGTCGTGAACACAGTGTATTCACCTTGTGAATTCAGTCTGACAACAGATTTTCAAATTAAACCAGAC
The DNA here is from genome assembly GCF_051521515.1 of Lactuca serriola. Taxonomy (NCBI): domain Eukaryota; kingdom Viridiplantae; phylum Streptophyta; class Magnoliopsida; order Asterales; family Asteraceae; genus Lactuca; species Lactuca serriola. Next base: position 96,990,100 of record NC_136412.1, on the reverse strand, counting down.
TCATGTCGTGAACACAGTGTGTTCACCTCGTGAATTCAGTCTGACGGCTCAATTTCAAGATTTTTGCCTTAATTTGCTTTGGATAATTACCTTAAATTATTTTTTCAAATTAAAATCAGACTTTTTTTATGGTAATTGATATCCTAATAAAATTAATGGATAATTGTCAAAATTAAGATAATTATTTGTTTTTATTAGATAAAGATTGATTATTTGTAATTTTGATTTGAATTATCTTGTAAAATATTAAATTAGGTCAAATTTAGATAATTCAACTTATTTGATTAATTTAATTATTTGTAATTTGATCTACATAGTTTTGAAAAGTTTCAAAACTTTCCCTCAAGTTTTGGAATTTAAATTTTTGATTATAAAGTTTAATTTTGAAATATTTAAATTCTAAACCCTAATGATTTGAAATGTTTCAAAACTTGCCCTTAAGTTTTGGAATTTAAATTTTGATTAAAAGGTTTAATTTTAAAATGTTAAATTCTAAAACCCTAATTTTGAAAAGTCCAAATTGCACCCTTATGGTTTTATTAAATTAATTAAGTGTATAATTAAAAGAGAGTTACTAAAGCCATAATGATTTGGTTTACATTTAATTAAATTAAAAGTATAATTTATTAAATTAAACCACCTAGTATTTAAAAGTATAAAACACACCCTTATACTATATATAAAATTAAAAGTCTAATATTATATATGTATAACTTAAAGTGCTAGTCTTACCGTTAGTAGGCCTCATTCACGAAGCCGGTCTATAAGGGGGTATAAGGTTATGGCCTATAAAATAGCTGTTTAATGGGTGTCCACTCTCACCCACCGCTTCCTTGATTGTTGGAGGGTTGTTAGCCGAACGGGTAGGATAGGGCAAACCCTTTCCATTAAAAGTATAATAAAGTATAAAGTAACTAAATGTTTTTGCAAAATATTCCCAATCCTATTTACTTTAGGTAAAAGTGAATTGATGCAATTCCATGAAATTACACTTTGTACCCTTGCTAAGACGTTAGTGGAGCGTGTGTGGTTAACCGACACACTAAATGGGTTCTAAGCAAAGGTACCGAAGAGTGACTCGATGTTTGTCAGCACATCGAATAGGTGACTGTAACATTGGGGGCACCATGTAAGTTTGCATGATTATTCACACCCTGTTTTGTAATCCTCGGCATCCCAGTCACAAATATACGGGCATATCGAGATTTAAACATGCCATTGAAAAGTTCAATGAATCTCAAAGGATCTGGAGTTTTCAATACATTTAAAACTTAATCACTTTTTCTTTTTTCATGGTGGAAAATTAGTGAATCGTCATTCACTTACCTTCAAATGTTCTACAATTTGGGTTACGACATCCCTCTCCCAACTTGTAGAGTATTGTGTTGGGTCCTAGCCTTAATATCTCACTTGGGTGATTTATTAAGGACTCAATCAATCAACTAACTTGATTTTTCTCCCATTTTGTAGATGTCTGAATCTAACCGTGGTCTTCCCGAATCCCATGGAAAAGGTTTTCCTGCTCAAAGTGAAATTCTGTTACACAATGAGGGTGAAAGATCGATCCCTACATTGTAGACTAGCTTGGTTTCACTTCCTCCACCTCCTCCTGTTGTTCTCCCAAACCCCAAGATCGAAGAATTGAAAAGTTCAAAATCACTCAAGCCCTGTTGGCAATGAAACATGAAGATAGAAAATCCGTGTGTGCTCACGTCCTAGAGATGAAATCACACATCGATAGGTTGACAATGTTGGGTGCATCTTTTCCAAAGAGGTTGGCTGTAGACTGGGTTCTTCAGTCACTCCCTAAATCATATGATATGTTCATTAGAGAGTATTATATGATGGATCTTGACGTGACCCTGTTTGACCTAACTTACATGCTTATTGCTGCTGAATCAGAAATGATTTGGCAAAGTACTGGAGAATATTTGTCTAGTAATTCAACCAACCATGCTTCCATGGTCGCTCCAGGAGAAGCCACTTGTTTTTGCTGCCAAGAGAAGGGGCGTTGGATACGAAGCTGCCCAGAGGACCTAAAGAATCTAAGATATGGGAGAGTCAAGAAGTATGGATCTACTTCAGGTAATATCCACTATCTAACTCCATTAAGTTCCTATTCATTGATTCTTAATACATAATGTGATAAGATTACATTTGAATGTTTTGTAGGATCAGAGAAAAGAGAGGAAGCTTGATGGAAGAGCAAGATGAGTCTGATCACGAAGAAATGGATCACGATCGCATGGATTCGAAGATAAGATTTTGAGCTTAGAAAGTTGTGATAGAATTGTTAGGAATATTTGATTTCATAGTTTTTCAATTGATTTTGCATTGTAAGGACGTGTTTTCCGCATCTTTTATGAATAAAATAAATTTTTGTCTTATTTATATATATCCTTGCAATGAAATCGTTGTGAAAAATTGATGCTTGTGTATTTCCATAAATGGATGTGATTCTTAGTTATGTTATTCATGGTAACGTCAAAATTTTCTAAGTAAGGAAAGATTCCCATCACCTAAGTTTTAATTGGACAGAAACTTGGAATCATGTGATGTGTGGAAATCTTGGTACTTAGGAAATTAAGACTAATTCCTTGATCACACAAGTAGCGAGTCAAGTAAAGGACTAAAGGACTAGAACACAATGTTGTGCACAAGTCACGTCCACCAAAAATAACGATAAAACTATTCATCATAATTCACCAAAAGTCTGGTAAATGTGGTTATACTTGCAACATTAAGTGTAATTCTGAATCATTGAAAAGTTTCAATGAATAGCAGAACGAATAAGAAGAATCAATGAAGGAAGAAAGATAAAAGGTTTGTCCAATGTAAGAAGAAGGGAGAGTACTTTTGTATCGGATTTTATGATCATCTTAATGATTAAGAACCATATCACAATTGATCCTCTAAGGACATCTTAGTGCACTGGTATGGCTAAGAAGAGGAATCGGAAATTGTTGAAATGGTTAAATCAAAAGGATGAGTCATACTTCGTTACAAAATCAAGTCTTAGAATCGTACTCCAAGATTGTGAATTCAGTAACACACACTCATCAAATGTGAAGTAGAAAATTGCTTTTCCTACTCTTGCACATTTAAAATTGGTAAGTTGTGATGTCTTGGAGAAGACAAAGACCAACTAAGACCAAATGTGTGTAATGTTTTGTCTTGATATAGACACACACTAACTCTTGGATATTTTTTTATCAAGAAATGTTTCTTGATAAGAGAATCTAATATGTCAAGAGGTCAATGGGAGTCTGAAGATCTTGAAAAGATTCAAGAACTAATCATGATTAAACACTAGCACACGACTTGAGGTTTGTAACCTATCGTGTTGACAAAATTCTTTTTATGTGCCAATCTTGTTGAGTGATTATGCATATGAGTTCTACGATTTCTCAATAGACTGCATAAGGCAAGCACTTTGTTCGATGAAAGTACATTGACTGGAATAGGTGAGCTGCTAGATAACTTGGAAGCAATGCTGGAACCCTTGATGGCAAGAGATTAAGAATGAACAAGTTTTGTCCATAAGAGTTTGAATTTGTCACAAACATTATCTTTCGATTATTGTTATGGAAAATTCACATGGATAGGAACACATACAATATAAGCGTCATAAGGTTTCTTTCCTTCATGAAAATGATTGTGAGGAAATGCTTTCACTAAGAGAGATTTTAAGGAGATAACAATTATGTAAACTGCATTCTCAAATTCGATTATGATTACGACATCCCTCTTCATAGTTCGAATTGTGAGATTTGGCAATTAGTCTGAACATTTGGGACTTTGTAAAATAAGTTCTGAATTAGTTTAGACACACATGTGAGCTGTCTAAGGAAAGGTGTGTGATTTTGAGAAGCTTAGATAAAGGCTTATCGAAGCACATCGTATTGGAAATATGAACTTTGGAAGTCAATAAGTATTGTCTTCTAAAAATCCAACTGTTTTCTGAATACGTGTCAAAGCTAGTGGGAGCATAGATGTTATGCTGGAATGGATATAATCATCATGTTAGTCGGAGAATGATTATTATTTAAGTATTGCAAGTTGGCAATATTAGTTATAGAAAAACAAAAGTTTCACTTTGCAAAGTTGCAGGGGTAGAAAAGTTGTTTTTGCTATAATTAAGGAGAGAATGTTATACTTCGTTTCCAATCGAAAATCTTAATTGAATTTATTCAAGGGTATATTTATTATTTCCATTCTCAAAGTTCGATAATGATTATGGAATCCCTCTTCATAGTTCGTATTTCGAGAACACGGCAAATAGAAATATTATGACAAAATTATAGTAAGAAATTGGTAAAGTATCACGTTTTTCATTATGAATTGTATCCCATATGCTCCGGGTATAGGATCAATGGCATATCTGTAATATTTGACCATTGTAAAATTTCCAAATGCCTAGGGCATTTAGAGGGAAAAAGGAAATAGAACCGGTTTTGAATAAAATAATTAAACAACTGCCAAGGACAATCTAAGGTTCGCCAAGGATTGGTCGCTTGTGGACAGTTGAAAGTATAGTCATGGATGGACCATATTGACATTATTATGAATAGATAAGATTCTATTTAGAATGAGTTGTCATATGGAAAATATGGAAATGTTTCCATATTGGGAGTTGGATATCGAGAATAAATGTCTAGACTAGAAACTTTTATGCAAAAAGGATGTTCATAGGAATGTACTTTGAATATGAGACTTCATGACTATGGAATTGTCTTGTAACAATCTCCAATAGTGTATTTTGTAATTTCATTGGCCGAGTTTTGGTGACTTTTGTGCCATGACATTACGAAAGGACTGTTGCATAAAATGTTAGAATCTAACATATTTTAGTAGTGGCGGGAATTTTGTATTCTTACACAAATGGATTAGGAATTGTGAAATGAGTGTTTTTGAAAATGTTATTCAATTATATTATTTCACAAAGTAAGGACCATGTGCATACTAAGAGTATGGGACAATTGTAGTTATAATTCAAGTAAGAATTTGATCACCCGAAACAGTAAATGATGAGTAACCAAAATGGTGATTAAATAAAATGTTTTATTTATACTCAAAGGTTTGAGGCCATATAGGATTAGTATTATTCTTGTGTTTCACTTTGCATGTTTTGACTTCCCAAATAATGAGATTATTCAAACCCTCCACAGTCACTCATTCTTTGGAAGTAGGAATGCAAGAAGACTGTCATGAATCTGACTATAGATTGTCTAGAGTGCTTTAGACATAGAAAAAGTTTGCTGCGGGTGTAACGACCCAATTTTCACGCCCAAAAATTTCATTTAAATAAGTGGTTTGTAAAACATTTGTAGTAAAACATCATCTGATCATATCATTTCACAAAACATATTTCGTGTCTGAAAACCCAACACATGAAAATAATAATAATGTCAGAGTACAATCCCAGAACATCTCATAATGCGGAAAACCAATATGTGTGTATGATGTGCCGCTACCGCGCCAGCTCCTTCCCCTTCGCTGAAGAGATACCTGAAACCAAAACTGAAAATTGTAAGCATGAAGCTTAGTGAGTTCCCCCATCGTACCACATAACATACAATCACATAACATACATATTGCCAGACATTTCTGGGGTGCCCGACCTACCCGGTACGACCATTCTGGGGTGTCGACCTACCCGTACGGCCATTCTGGGGTGCCGACCTACCCATGCGGCCATTATGGGGTGTCGTCCTACCCGTGTCAAGACATTCTGGGGCGCTGACCTACCCATGTCGAGCCATTCTGGTTTGCTGACTACCCTTCGGTCCTAACAATCGAACCTCGGGGACTATTTCACCCCCTACTACTACTATCACATATATCATAGCATAATCTATTGTCAGACATATCTAGGGTGTCCAACCTACCCTTCGGTCCTAACAACCGAATCTCGGGGAATCTTCCCCCTCCTACTACCTCTATCTCATGTAACACATCCTGCTAGCAGCTAATCATGTCATAACATATTGTTAGGCATATCAGGGGTGCCTAACCTACCCTTCGGTCCTAACAACCGAACTCTATCACTATCACATACCATATCACGCTAGCATATAACATATCAGGTAGTAACAACATAGATGAATATCACAAAGACAAACATCTAGCATACGATCTCTACTGGTGGGCCGGCATTGTGGCCGTAGACCCACCGCTACTGGAAGGTAACTCACCTCGTAGTACCTGCTGAACTATGCGGGAATCCTCTGACTGCTGTCGCTGCTGCTCCGCAAATCCTCCGACTATAATTCCCACAAAACACTAGTCAGAAACTGACATCTACTCTTAGGGTAAAATGACCATTTTACCCCCGACCAAGTCAAAGTCAAAGTCAACTTCTAGTTGGCCTGACTCGCCGAGTTGGCTTGCTAACTCGCTGAGTCCCTATCCTTCCATCAGACCTCAAACTCGTCTCTACTCGTCGAGTTAGGTGATGACTCGACGAGTTTTCCTTCTAAATGAACATCGACTAAATCCTCATCCGACTCGCCGATTTGTATGAACAACTCGTCGAGTTCATCATCAATTGATACACAGGTCCTGTCCTTGACTCGCCTAATTGTATGAACAACTCGTCGAGCTCATATTCATCCTTAAGAAGATTGCCTTGGACTCGCCAAGTATGTTCGTGCACTCGCTGAGTTCCATGAATTTCCAGAACAATGGCTTAGTCCAAAACATTGGGTCACTCCCTGGGACCCCCTTTAAAACCTTTCCACACTCAACTAGGTCCTTATGACCCTCAACTGATATGGGACAGAACCTTGGACTCGCCGAGTCCAAGAACGGACTTGCCAAGTTGGTCACAACCACTCACTAAATCTTCGATTTCTGATGTACAACCCTTGATCAAAATGTAGATCTATGCTTCTACAATCGATCTAGCATGTAAAGTTACAACCTTTATGTGCTTGCATGGGACTTTAAGCTCAAAAGGTCCTAAAACAAGCTCTCACAATGCATGGGGCCTTCCTTGAGTGCAAAAGCCACTCCTTTCTGCCTTGTAACCCCTCTAAGGACCTAGATGTTGGATTAATGTCTAAGTCCATAACTATAATTGGTAAGACTTGACCCGACTCGGCATGGTCCATTTGGGTTGCATACCATCATGCACTTGGATAGACTATAATGAGAGAAATAAGACACTTATGGTTATTAATATATTATAAGTTCTAGTATATTAATAATAAGAATAATAAGATTATTTAATTAGTATTGATCAAGAATTAATCTAGGATTAATTTAGTGATCAAAAGAAGACTAATTAAATATATGGGTTGATTGTGTAAATCATCCATACTTGTATAGTGGGCTAATGCTCCATGGATAATCAAGTCGGGCTAAAACCCATAGGATGGTCCATGGATGCTCCATGGTGTATTTGTACCCATGGATCATGGAAATGAAAGGCCATGTCAATTAGGGTTTACATGGTGTAACCCTAACTATATAAGCATCTTATTCTTGACCAAATCGGCCACTAGTATTATTCAAGAGAGGGCTAGCCGATTTCATGAGTTGTAGAATTCTCTCAAGTTATTCTAAGTGTTTTTATGATTGTGATTCCATTTGAGGTGTCACACTTGGGGCACTAGGCACTCAAGCTTCATGAAGACTTTCTACACCAAAGAGGTATGTATTCTATCTTGCTATAGTTATTGTTTTGTATGCTAGATTAGGATAATACCTTGGAAGTTCTTATTTGCATGTATAATAGAGAAAACATAGATCCAAGGTATTTAGGGTTGCATGTACACTTAGGAGTGTTAGAATGCTCAAAACCCAACAGTGGTATCAGAGCCTAGGCTTGTTTTCTTGTTATACCTGCAATAGAAGCTGAAAAAACGAATTTGGTGCTGTCTGATCATCAGACTCGGCGAGTCCATCAGAGGACTCGGCGAGTCCATGCCTAAATTGTGATCAATTCGATCCAACTCGCCGAGTTTGTTCATGCACTCGACGAGTTGGACCCCCAGACAGTATATTTTCGAGTGTTTTGGCTAGAAATGGACTAGGAACATTACCCTAAGATGTTTTTGAACTTATAAACTTGTTTTTGATGTGGTAATGTTCATGCTAATCCATTTTCAAAGATAATTGTCAATAGATTCATGTTTTGTATTAGTTTAAGGTTTAGACTAATTACATGAAAAAGTTTGATTTGAATTATCTTGTACTTATGAGTTGCTTAGATTAATAGAAAAGTTAATTGAAATAGTTGTTTTCAATCCATTTTAATCTAAGAGTTGAGTATAAAATGTGTTTGTGTAACTTGTCCTCAAGTTACATGGAGAGTCACATTAAAGACTCATAAAAATTCATAAGAGTTGGCAATGGTTACAAAATGAAGAGTCTTGTGTCATTGAATAAGTTTATGACTCCATAACTTGTCCTCAAGTTATGGAAGTTCAAGAATCACTTCATTAAAAGAAAAAAATATGTAACCATAATTAAATCCATAAGTTATAAAATAAAGAAAAAGTTAGTTCTTTTATTAGTTTAAAGTCTTCCATAACTTCTCCTCAAGTTATGGAACTTGAAGAGTTTTTGGATTAAAACTACTTTAAACACATAAGTTATGGAATTAATTAGTTTTGAATAGTTTCAAAACTTGCCCTCAAGTTTTGGAATTTGAAAAGATTTCCTTATGAATACTTTAATTCCAAGTTAGCCCTTAGAATTTTAAAAGTTAAAATTCAACCCTTATACTTTATAATATTATAAGTTAATAATATATATATGTATAAGAGTAAAGTCAGTCTTACCGCTAGTACGCCTCATTCACGAAGCCGGTCTATAAGGTGGGTATAAGGTTGTTGCCTATAAAATGGCAACTTAATGGGTGTCCACTCTCACCCACCGCTTGCTTGACCGGTGGAGGGTCGTTAGCCGAACGGGTTTGACAAGACTATAATTCTCCTTCATTAAAAGTATTAATGATAATACTAAGTAACTAGACTCTTAATAATACCCAATCTTAGTTACTTAGGAAAAATGTGAATAAGGTGCTAACCCATGAAATTACACTTTACACTTTGTCTAAGTCGTTAGTGGAGCGTGTGTGGTTAACCGGCACACTAACTTGGACTTAACAAGGTAGGTAAAGGGTGACTTAATATTTATCATAGTATCAATGGAGCGTGTGTGGTTAACCGGCACATCGATTGAGGGGTAATTTATTAAGGGTAACAAGTGATTTGCATGGTTACTTCACACCTTGTTTTGTGATCCTCGGCATCCCAGTCACAAAACCTGAAGGGCACACTCGAGATTGAAACATGCCATTGAACAGTTCAATGAATCTCAAAGATCTAGGAGTTTCAAAACCAATTAAAACCTAATAATACATTTCGTTTATCTTGGTGGAAATTGGTGAATCGTCATTCACCTACCTTCAAATATTTTATAGCTTGGATTACGGCATACCTCTTCTAAGTTATAAAATAGTTTGTTGGGTCCTAGCCTTAATATTTCATATTGGGTGTCATATTAAGGACTTAAAATCAACTATCTTGAATATCTCCCAAAAGATGTCTGGTTCAGACACCTATGATCTTCCCAAATCTCTTGAAACAAGGTTTCCTAAATGAAGATGATGTCCCTTGGAAATCATACTTCTTTCTTCTCCTCCAACTATTCTCCCTAACCCACAAGTTCTTGAAAAGTTTAAGGTCACTCAGGCCCTATTGGCAAGGCAAGGTCTAGGTGTGGTCACGTCTTGGAGATGTAGTCACATATTGACAAGCCGGGAGAGTTGGGTGTCAAAGTCTTGAGAAAGTCGGTGGTTCAATCACTTTCTAAGTCACATAGTGAGTTCCTTTGGGACACCTATGAAACAGACTATGACAAGACCCTTAATGATCTTATCTATTTGTTAAGATCAACTTCCTTAAAACTTGATGGACATTGACAATAGCGACACAGGAAATCTCAGAAAGCATTCTCTTCCCAATGGAAAGGGATCGGCCATAGTCAACTCGGTTGACCAAATGGTAAAGAGAAAAGCTAAGTCTGTGATAGTCCCATGTACCATTATCAAAGGGTCCATATGTTTATATTGCCAAAGGAAGGGGCATTGGTTGCGAAGTTGCCAAATTTACCTAAGGATGCTAAAGTCAATAAGTTTGACTCTACTTCAGGTAAAGTCCACTATCTAACTCTGTTAAGTTTCTATTCTGAGATTATTGATACATGATGTGACTGGGTCATATGGTGATGTTTTAAGAATCAAAGCAAAGTGAAGAAACTTAAAAAAAGAATATGCTGAATCTGATCGCATAGATGGATTTCTATCGCATAGTTTGAAAAATCGGATTCTTGAGCTACTTCTTAGGAGTTATGATATATTGCTTAGGAATAGATAACAACAAGTTTTCATGTGCTTATGGATTGTAAGGATAAGTTTTTTCTGCAAAGTTTCAAAATAAAAGAAAAATTTTTGATTTTATTTATTTTAAAATATCCTTACAATGGCATTTGAGAAAAAATTGTTGCTTATATGATTCCATTAAGAGCAAGAGTGGAAATTTGAAATTGATTCTTTCATTTGTGGTAATGTCTAAATTTACCAAATAAGGAAAGTTTCTCATCAACCAAATTTTAGTTGGACCGGAACTTGGAATCATGCAAGTTGTATAGCATGATGAATGAGAACTTTCAAGTATTGGAAAAATTAAGACTAATTACTTGTTCACATGGATGTGTGAGTCAAGTGAAGGACTAAAGGATCGAGTACACAGTCTTGTGCACTGATTAAGTCCACCACAAAAGATCGATAAGATTATTCGTCGTAGTTTACTAAAGCTCAGTAAATATGATTATACTTACAAGCTTAAGTGTAACTCTGAGACATTGGAAAAGGTTCCACTGGGTGGCAGAGCGAATAAGAAGAATCAAATTAGGCAGAAGGATAAAAGTTTCTCAAATCTGAAAAGATGGGAGAGTACTTTAGTATCAGTTTTGTGATCATCTTAATGATTAAGAAACCATAGCACAATTAGTTCTCTAAGGAAATCTTAGTGCATTCTTATGACTAAGAAGAGGAACTTGAATTGTTGAAGTGGTTAAATCAAGAAGATGAGTCGTACTTCGTTCCAATACAAGTCTTAGAGTCATACTCCAAGATTGTAACTTGAGTGACATGTCTTTAAAGAAGGTTTAAAACACTTGTCAAATGTAAGAGTAAAAGTTTTCTACTCTTGTACATTTGAAATTGGTAAGTTGTGATGTTTTGGATAAAACAAAGACCACCTTAGGCCAATTGTGTGAAGTGTTTGTCTTGATTAGAATCCACACTATCTCTTGGATATTTGACAAGGGAGTCTTATATGTCAAGAGGACAGTGGGAGTCGTAAAGGTCTTGAAAGTCTCAAGAACTATTCAAGAATAGAACCTGAAGTTCTTCACTAGCACACGACTTGAGGTTTATAACCTATCTTGTTGACATATTCTGTGCCCATTCCAGTTAAAGTTGGCTTTGCATATGAGTTCTTAGAGTTCTCAATTGGTTGCACAACAACTTGGAAGCAATGGTAGGCCCTTGAGCTGCCAGGTGGGAAGAAATTAAGATTGAGTTCAATCCACATGGTTTTGGATTTGTCATTATCTTTGTCTTGTGACTATAGTTTTGACAATTCACATGGGTAGGAACTCATACACCATTAAATCTAAGTGTCATAAGGTTTCTCTCCGATTCATGAAAATGATGGTGAGGAAACACTTTCACTAAGTAGATTTTAGCTAGATAGCAATTGTGATATTTGCATTCTCAAAGTCGTTAGTGGAGCGCGTGTGGTTAACCGGCACACTAATATGGACTTGTGAGAAGTGACAAAAAGGTCTAACCATTATGATTACGGCATACCTCTTCATAACTGTTTAGACACACAAGTGTGCTATCTAAGGGAAGGTGTATGATTTTTGATAAAGTTTTATCAAAACAATCTAGTATCAGAAATCTGAACTTTGGTAAGAAAGTCAATGAAGTATTGATTTCTAGAAGTCCAGCTGATTTCTGAGTACATGTCAAAGCTAGTGGGAGCATAAGTGTTATGCTAATAATCATCATTTTAGTGGGAGCATGATAATTATGATAAGTATTGCAAGCTAGCAATGTTAACTATAGAAAACAAAAGGTTTCAATTGGGAAAGAGTTGTTTTGCTATAATTAAGGGAGAGGAAATTATACTTAATCTCAAATCTATAAGCTTAGATCGTGAGGTTTTAATCATTTAGTCAAGGATATATATGAATTTCATGTTGGAATGGCTCAACATAAGGAAATTCTGTATATGGGTCCATTATTTGCGTTCTAAAATTCGATTATGATTACGGCATCCCTTTTCATAATCTGAATTATGAGAACTTGGCAAATTGAAATGGAAATATTATAGCAAAAGATTGGTTTAGTCTTTATGTAAGACATCATGAATCGTGTCCCATATGCTTCGGATATAGGATCGATTACATGTGCTATATTCATCCGTTCTAAAATTTTCCAAATGCCTAGGGCATTAAGAAGGGAAAAGGTTTAGAACTGGATATGAATAAAAGGATTAAACAATTGTCGAGGACAATCTAAGGTTTACCAAAGATTGGTTGCTCAAGAACAGTTGGAAGTATAGTGATAATTCTGGAAGGACCATATTGACATAATCTGTAAGGAGGCAACTCTTGTTCAGAAGTGATAGTCAAAATGGAATCTGGAAATGTTTCAAAGTTAGAATTTTCAATCTGTTTAAGGTTAGGAAACTTAATGCAAGAAGGATTTTCCAAGGAGTTGATCTCCTTTGAAATACTCTGTAATGATTGTTGGCAAGTCTTTATGACTTTGTGCATAATCATTACAAGAGGACCAATGCATATAAGTTTAGAATCTAACAGATTTCAGTAAATGGCATGAATTTGGAATTCTTGCATTTGTGGTAAGGATTTGGGAGTGTGAAAAGAGAATCATTGAAGTTATGTTCAATTGATCTAGTTCATAAAGTAAAGATCATAGACAAACACAGTATGCATACTTGGTGTATGGCATGACTAGTGTTTAGAAAACATAGTGTACATGCTTGGAGCATGGGACAACTATTGTTTTAAATTCAAGAATAAAGTTGATAGCTGAAACAGTATACAATGAATAATGTGTAATCATATGGTGATAAATAAAAGGTGTTCAAAGAGTTGATACCATATTGGATTCAATTATTATTGTGTTTCATTTTGCATGTTTTGACTTCCCGAATAAACTAGGTTATTCTTCCGGAATGACTAAGTTATTCAAACCATCCACAGTCGGTCATATGTTGGAAGTAGATATGAATTAAGACTGTCATGGGTTGGCTTGTAGAGGTCTAAGGTGTTGGACAAAGGGCTACAACACTCATGAGTGCTCATAAGTTCTGAGTATTGGATTAAACTCGTGCTCATTGGAATCACTTCATGGATTTTATCACGAGTGATCATGAGACGATAGTATCTTATATTCTTCAAACCTAGAGATATGAGTTGTTACTATGAGTTGATAGTACATTGATTGCACGAAACCGCATTTGGTAACTCTATGCTATAAAACGTGCCTTTGTGTATGATTCAACAAGTAGTAGAACAAGCCATATGAGTTGAAGTTTATCCATTCCTTTTACCTTCGGGATAAAAGCGATATCTGTGGGCCCCTCGATGATTTGATGATGACAAATGGAAGTGCTCGGCCGGGCCAGGGCTGATTTGATTTGTTCAATTAGTCAGTCGTCATAAATCGCAAATCGGGAAACAACAAATGGACAGAGAGAATGATTATAATCCATGTCTCAGTCCATATGATATCTAGAATGGAGGAATATATGATCCCTTATCTAATGGACAAGTCATTGACAAAGGTCAGAGTTTATCTACAAGGTCAGAGTTCGACAGAAGCTTTTGAGAGCTACGATTGCCGGTTGGTTCCTGAAGTCATACGCAATAATAGTTTTAGACTTATCCAAGTGGGAGACTGTTGGATTAATGTCTAAGTCCATAACTATAATTGGTAAGACTTGACCCGACCCGGCATGGTCCATTTGGGTTGCATACCATCATGCACTTGGATAGACTATAATGAGAGAAATAAGACACTTATGGTTATTAATATATTATAAGTTCTAGTATATTAATAATAAGAATAATAAGATTATTTAATTAGTATTGATCAAGAATTAATCTAGGATTAATTTAGTGATCAAAAGAAGACTAATTAAATATATGGGTTGATTGTGTAAATCAGCCATACTTGTATAGTGGGCTAATGCTCCATGGATAATCAAGTTGGGTTAAAACCCATAGGATGGTCCATGGATGTTCCATGGTGTATTTGTACCCATGGATCATGGAAATGAAAGGCCATGTCAATTAGGGTTTACATGGTGTAACCCTAACTATATAAGCATCTTATTCTTGACCAAATCGGCCACTAGTATTATTCAAGAGAGGGCTAGCCGATTTCATGAGTTGTAGAATTCTCTCAAGTTATTCTAAGTGTTTTGATGATTGTGATTCCATTTGAGGTGTCACACTTGGGGCACTAGGCACTCAAGCTTCACGAAGACTTTCTACACCAAAGAGGTATGTATTCTATCTTGCTATAGTTATTGTTTTGTATGCTAGATTAGGATAATACCTTGGAAGTTCTTATTTGCATGTATAATAGAGAAAACATAGATCCAAGGTATTTAGGGTTGCATGTACACTTAGGAGTGTTAGAATGCTCAAAACCCAACACTAGATTCGAAACATCAACCTCAAACCATAAAGCCCTAAAACTCCACACAAGTGGGATCTATCAAAAGAGCAAGCAAGGTATAGACTTTATACTTTCTGAAGTCTGCAAATGATGCTAAAAAACGAATCCTTCTAGCCTCCTCTTGATCCTTCAAGCTTTTCCTTCCTTCCTTGGATCACAAAAGCACCAAAATCACTCCAAATGCCTTATATTAGGGTTTTTGCCTAAACAGGGTCTACTCGCCAAGTCCGGGACTCGACTCACCGAGTCCACAACTTAAACTCCGCGCCTCATCCCGCTTCTACTCAGCGAGTTGGTCCTTCAACTCACTGAGTCCAAGACCAAATGCAAAATATTTAAAGATTTAATAAAAGAACACGTATCAAGAACCAGGTGCTACAGCAGGGTTCATGAGTACTGCTAGAAGATTAGAGTATTGGAATAAACCCACGCTCACTTGGAACGCTTCATGGATTTTATCACGAGTGATTGGTGAGACGAAAATATCATATATTCTTGAAACCGAGATGTGTGAGTTGTATCTTGCGAGTTGGTTGCACATTGATAATACGTAAACACACCAGTAACTTGGTGTTATAAAACGTATTGTTGTGTGTGATTCGGTGAGTTAGTGCAAGCAAGCATTGAATTGAATTTTATCCGTTCCTTTTACCCAAAGTGGGATAAAAGCAATATCTATGGGCCCCTCGATGATTTAGTGATGACACCTAAAGTGCTTGGCCAAGCCGGGACTAAGTTGTTGTGTTCAATTGTAGTCTGTTGTCAATCGTCATAAATAAGAAATCGGGAAACAGCACATTGACTAAGAGAATGATCTAAATCCATGTCTCACGTCTATACGATATCTAGAACGGTGGAATATATGATCCCTTATATAAAGGACACGCTATCTGATAAGATCATAGTTGACAACGGCTTTTGAAAGCTAAGATTGAGGATCATGATCTGAAGTCATATGCAAAATAGTTATTAGCCTTATCCAATAGGGAGACTGTTGGATTAGTGTCTAAGTCCATAACTATTTTGGTATGCACTTGACCCAATGGTGCGTGGTCCTTTTGGATTGCCTTCACCAAAGCAACTTGATAGGATGAATTATGGAGAGAGAGAGAGAGAGAATTAATTATGATTTATTAATATATTATGAGAAGAATATATTAAAGGAGAAATCATATTGTTTAATTAATATTAGTCAATAATTAATTAAGAACTAATTTTGTGGCTTAAAGAGATTAATTAAACTTAAGGGACTAGAACTATCAAATGTGTGATAGTTGAATATTGGGCTATTGGACTCCATATTAGAGGAGTGGACGAATTCTATGGAGAATCCCATTAGAAATCGTCCAAGCCATCTAAGGAGGGAGTCCATGGGCTGCTTAGGGCCTAAGCAGTCAAATTAGGGTTTCCTTGTTAGATAACCCTAATAGCCTCACTATTTAAGGACCCCTAGGGCACCAAAAACGTGGCTAAGAGTTTCCATAGGGTTTCTAGACGTTTTTGGGTGTCTCTCCTCTTCTCCTTCTTCATCCTATTGCTCTTGGTGTTTGTGAACCATTAGAGGTGCAACATTTGAGGCACTAAGCTTTCAAATGTCAAGATCAAGAAGGTTTGTGATTGTTATTGCTACATAACAATCAAGCTAAGATCTAAACCCTATTTACATATATTAATTCAATTATAGTATGCTAGATCTAGGGTTTATGAGCTTTGGATAATTTGGATGTACAATCAGATAAACCTAGATCCAAAGTTATAGGGTTTTGCATGTGCACCATAGGATTGATGATTTGCTCAAAACCCATCAAAAATGTCCTGCAACAAAGAATGGTCAAATTTTTTGTTCCCATTAGATGCAATAAGATAATTAAGGGTTGCAAGTGTTTTGTTTAATGTGAAATTCAAAGTGAAATTGGCCTGGTGGTGGTTCAGTATGGGCATTCTGTCTGGGAGTCAAACCAATTTGAGATTTAGATTTCGGGTAAGGTAGAAATGGTTATTCTGCAAAGGATTAAGGATTCATTCATCATCGGTTTTGGGGAGTTCTGCTAAGGTTTAATTCAGTTGCCATGGGAATGTAGTTGTATGATCGGGTTTGTGGTTGTGTTCCTCAAGCTGTCTAAAGTTCCAAGGATGGTAAGGAGTGATTTTGAGGACGAAATCTAATTTAAGTAGGCGAGAGTTGTAACATATGGTTTTGAATCGCTTCATTATTCGGGGCAGTGACCCGATCATTTGTAATCATAAGGCTTCGGGTCTTAAGGGATGAGAGGAGTAGCCCTCTTTGGATGTGGGTATTATAGATTAAGTGATACGAGTGTTCGGTTGTGTTTTGGAGCCCAAGGGTATAATCGTAGTTTGGCTGTTTGGGCATTTATGAATTTTAGGCTTTGTTTAGATGGTCTTTAGCTGAAAGTGAGTTGATAGAAGAGTAATGTTTCTCATCACCATTATGTGGATATAAAGTTCATTGGAAACGGACATAGGACGAAGGAGTTATGGCCAACTGAATTTCAAGTGTTTTGGAGCTTGGTTGAGTATGCGAGGTGTACTCACCAAGTAGGTGGGGCGTGGTGGGTTAAAGGATCGTGGGTTCTTCTTTAGTACGTCGGGCGTACTAAGCGGTACGCGGGGTGTACTCCCTAAACATGTAAATCATTTAAAGGCCCAAATTGGAATGAAATTATATAACATGGGCCCGAAATATATATATATGAATGGACAACTAAGGCCCATTTCACATGTAAGGTATTTACAGGCCCAAATAGCACACAAATAGTATCCAAGGTCCGTCACACATGTTAATGGGTCAATGAGGCCCAATAAACATGTAAATAGTATACAAGACCTATCACACATAAAAATGGGCCACTAAGGCCCAATAATCTAGAAAATGATCAAAAAAATTTCGTTTGTTAGTTATCGTTGATTTTGGTTCAAGTATTCACTAAAATAGAAAAAGAAAGAAGAACACATATAAAACTCATTCCCAGGCCCAATAAACATGTAAGTGGACCCTTAAGTCCCATTATACGTGTCTATTATTTCCAGACTCAAAGGAATATGAATGTCTATCCTAAGCCCAGTATACACATAAAAGGACACTTAGGCCCACTAAACATGTATATTATTTCCAGGCCCAATAAGGATATGAATATCGTTTTTAACCCGTTTGCTATTGTTTTGTTTATTTTAGCTTGATTATTTACAAAGTTGATATAAAAAGCCCACTTTTGTAAAAATGACGTTCTTGGCCCAATAAGCCAAAAATTTACAATTAATTCCCAGTTTTTGTAAGAATAACACTTTAGTCTCCATTTTCTTCAAAACTTGTGTTGATGACTAGTTTGTGGTGAAAATAACATTTTAAATCCATTTTTGTCAAAATATCATTTTTGGCTTGATTTTTGTGGAAATACACATTTTTCTGGTTTTGGGCTTTTCCGACCTGGTTTTTGGAAAATTTGTAGAAAAATCATTGTAAGTCGAAATTTGGATCCGTAAATTCTAGAATTTTGTAAATTTTGTCTAATTTGTTCAAAATGTTTCTCATAATTTTTAATGGCTTCTAACAAGTGTGAAATTGCTCACCTTCACAGGCTGGTCCGAAATTATTTCAAATCTGATAGGCAGTTTTGTAAAATTCTCCAAATATTGTAGAAAAATCATATGAAAACGTGAGAGTAGTCATTTTAAAGGTATAAACCTGAAGTATTTGCATGTAAAACGGTTTTTAAATATATTATCATGAAGGGGGTCAAAACAGTCCGAGATTGGACCAAAACTTTTCTGTCAAGGGCTGTTTTATGAGTTTAATTTATAGATCTTAGAACACAACACTCATTTTTGCTATTTAAAGTGTATGAATCCCATATCTACTAGTTTATATGTAATATTTGTGATAAAACATACTTTTCTCAAAGTTCTTATGAAGATCCAAGTGATAAACTTCAAGTTCTTAACATATTTTTAGATTAATGAAGTAATCAACACATAATCACCAAATAATTCATGGAAAACACACATAGTCATGCATATACACATAGATCTACACAAATCAACTTGTATTCTCACCCAAAAACAAGTAAAAACCAAAAACAAGGGGGTATGAACTCACCTTGGGGTTTGGATTTCGGTTTTGATGAAGATAAGAAGAAGGTGGTTTAAGTTATGACTCTAGCTAGCTTCTTGAAGTGATCTTCGAATCTTGATTAGTTCTAAGGAGCATAGTCACGAATTTGAGGTGGTAAGAGGAGAGAATGAGTTTAAAGAGAAAGTATGTTACTTAGGTTTGTGAGATCTTAACACTTTGTGAAGATTTGAAATGGATTTCTTGGTGTTCTTCCTTATGCTCACGGTTTTCTTGAGGAAAATGGGTGGAGAAGTTTAGTTGAGTTTGGAAGAGATATGTTGGAAAAATGAGAGAGAGTGGCCGAGAGATAGAGTGAGGGAGTAAGAGGCATAGAGTTTGACTTATGGTGGTGTGATAGGTGCATGGATACATGAACTCTTGCATGGATGTCCATCATATAAAAATTAGGTGTCATTTCTTGGATATTTCTTCATTCCCATTTTTTTTGTTGGGCCGAGAATAGACCTACTGGAGTTAAGGAAAATGATGTTGGGCTCAATATCTTGGTTTTAATCGAATTTCCTAGGCTCAATAATGTTTTTCGGCCCATTATGGTATACATGAATGGTTTTATGGTCCATTAGGGCTAATTAATTTATTTATATCCCAATAAGGCCCATTAGAGTAAACATGGACCATTCTAGGTCCACATGCTCCAAAATGTTGCGTTTTGTGAATGTGGGTCCATTTAGAGGCCATTTAAAGGTCCTAGGCCCCAAAGTAGTCGGTTTGGAAACTTATTGGCCCATTAGGCCCAATAAGAATGTCCTAGACCATAATAGCCTTGAATCGGAATATTTAGAGTTTCAACTCTTTGTTGAACATGAGAGATGTATTTGAATGAGCATAGAGTATGATATTCACTTAGAGTACTAGTTATTATACTGGTTGAATGATTATATAAGAGTAGAATTTCCTAGCAAAAAAGCTAGTTGTGACATCATCCCCTCATTAAAGGAAATTTCATCCCGAAATTCTTTCGAAAGATAGGTTCATGATTGAGGGAATACGTGAGGGTACGTCTGCTTCATTTGGTCTTCATGCTCACATGTGAATTCCGGTCCGTGCTTGGCGTTCCATCGAACCTACACAATTAGAATGTGGCTCTGCTTCGCATGCTTCACTTCTTTATCCATGATTTCAACTGGTTCTTCGATGAACATGAGATTCTGGTTTACTTCAATCTCTTTTAAAGGTATCACAAGAGTTTCGTCGGATAAACACTTTTTCAAATTTGAAACGTGGAACACGGGGTGTATGTTGTTTAGCTCTACAGGTAGCTGCAATGTATAAGCCATTGGACCAATCCGGGCAAGAATCTCGAACGGTCCAATGAATCGCGGGTTCAGTTTTCCGTTTCCTAAAGCAAATCATTCCTTTCTAGGGAAAGACTTTCAATAGTACCCAGCCTCCGACTTGGAATTCCAAAGGTTTTCGTCATTTGTCAGCATAATTTTTCTGTCTATCTCATGATGCTTGAAGTTGAGTTACGATTTGGATTATCTTCTCTTGTCGTTTCACGAATGGTTTTCTGGTCCCGTGAGAGTACTGATGAGTGATCTACATTTACGACCATAAAGATCCTCTAAAGGAGCAACGTTGATGCTCATGCGATAGCCGTTACGGTATGGGAATTCAATCAAAGGCAACTGGGTATCCCATGAATTTTTGAATTCAAACTCCTAGACTTGGAGCATGACTTCGAGTGGTTGAATGGTCCGTTCACTTTGGCTATTGGTTTGAGGGTGGTTAACAACGCTCTTGTCTAGCTATGTTCCCATAGCCTTCTGAAGTAACTGTTAAAATCTTGAAGTAATTCTGTTATCTCGATCCACGTAGTGCTTCCTCCACGATATTCTCTGACTTTGATGCTTTCAAGGCCGGTCGTCGGTGTTGATAGGGTTTTGTTCTTGTTTCGTGAGCAGATAATGAAAAGGCTGACTAGGAATGGTTGAGAATACTCGGTTTGTAGGGTCCATGAATAGCGTGGGAGCATTCATTAGACCGAAGGGTATCACAACGAATTTGAAATGGTCTCGACGAGTTTGGAAAGCAGTTTTCGGAATGTCCTCTTCTCGGACTTGGAGCTAATGGTAACTGGATCTTAGATCTATTTTGGAGAAGCAACTAGCTCCTTGAAGCTGGTCAAATAGTTCGTCAATCCGAGGAAGTGGGTATCGGTTTTTGGTAGTGAGCTTATTATATTTCCTAAAATCGATGCACATTCTGAAGGATCCGTGTTATTGAAGAGCAAGACCGGAGCTCTCCAGGGTGAGACACTTGGTCCGATGAATCCTTTGCGCAACAATTCTAATTGATTGGATAACTTGTGAATTTTCGACGTGAGTCAACCTATAGGGTGAATTGGCAATTGATGTGGTTCTCGGTATTAGGTCGATTTGAAATTCGCTCTGTCTTTCTGGAGGTATTCCTGGAAGTTCTTTGGGAAATACATTCGGAAAATCGCATGCTACCGGAATACCTTATATGCTTACTTCGTCCTAGGTCTTGTCCAAAACATGAGCAAGGAAAACATAGTTCTTCTGGTGCAGGCACTTCTGTGCCTTGATGCACGAGATAGGAAGGGGATTTGCGCCAGGTTTATCACCACGGATTATTAGAGTTTTGTGATTAGGAGGGTGAAGGCAAACGACCCTCTCGCGACACATTATATCAGCACGGTGGGGGCTTAGCCCAACCATGCCGATTATCACATCAAAACTCCTAATACTTACTAGCATTAAATTTATTTGAAATGAATAGTTGTTTAGTGTGAAGGTGTACGCTATATAAATATCGTAGGTTGATTCGGTTTTTCCATTAGCCATCTCCACCATGAAGGCTTCGTTTAGCTTCTGGGGATGTTGTTTTAGTAAGCGTTTGAATTTGTTACTAACGAAGCTTCTCTCAGCTTCACTATTGAATAAGAGGTAAGAGAAAGAGTTGTTAAGTGGGAACATACCAGTAACAACTGTTGGGTCTTGGATTGTTTCGCCTTGACCCAAGGACAGGACCATTTCTGATCCTTCTGCCCCTTGATTGTTAGCCTTGGGGCAATTGCGCCTAAAGTGAGTTGTTCCTCCACACCCATAGCAGGTGTGACTGGTCTCATCATTGGTGTTGTTGTTAAGGTTGTTGCGATTGTTGTTGTTTTCATTTGGCTAATGATTCTGGCATGGATAAGTTCTACAGTATTTGGTGGTGTGATTCTTTCGGTTGCATTTCTTACAATGTAGCTCTCGACAGGCTCCGTTATGATGGAAATTGTACTCGTTGCATTTTGGAAGGCTTCCAGCATATGGTATCGCTGATGTTGGTGTGATAGGGGTCATGGTTGTATGAACAACAACAACATGTTGCTTCTTTGAGAACCTTTGATTGGGTTGTCCCTTTTCTCTTACTTCCAAACTTCTGCTTTCTGCTCTTAAGCTTGGGGTTAGGAGTTCCTTGATAAGCTGTCACTTGTTGGTTTCCATGTTCGTTCCCTCGACTGGAGTTCTCGATGCTATTTCCACCTCTATTGGTGTTGTTTGCATTGAGTTGTGCCATAGCAGCGGTTATTTCCGCTGTTATAGTAGCTTGGAATGTAGAGAAGTCCATCCGCATGATTGGTGTCTCGAGGGTGCGCTTGTTATTCCTGTGGGATGGCATTTTCCTGGTGCATGTTGATAAGCCAGATCGTAAGTATTGATCGTCATTCCTGGTTGTACTCTATAAATTTCGCGTCTCGTCATATGATTCTCATTGTTTCCATCCACATCCCTATGATGTAATTACGGTAGTAGGTAATCGCAGATTTGGCACGATCGTTACGTCTATCCTTAGAGTATATGGGTTATTTCGGTTTCGAGATCCTTAAGTATCTAGCGGTTTTGAGGGTTCGGTTGTGCATATAATTGAATTTAAGTAGTAATCTGAAATAAAGATAACACATAATTGTTCCATTGATAAGTACCATCTTAGTGCACGAAAGAGAGTCATGTCGGATAGTAGGGGGGAAAAAGAAAAGGCTGATCCTAATTGTGGCGGAAAATGTCTGGTGGTGGTGCTGATGAAGTGGATGCACCTCGGAGACGAGCTACTTGTTGCTCGGTATCTGGTAGTCATACCTCCCAACTAACTGTCTCGCTCGGGAGTCTCCGTTCACTTCCTGTGTTTGTCTCTCATCTCCCTCAATAGCAAACCGCAATTGTTCCGTTTGATTTGGGGTGTCTTGAGGTCGGTTATCAATACCTCGGGTGCGCCGGACCATGACTGGGAGGGCCCAGTCAGCTGGTCCTTTATGACTAAGATCGAAGAGACCTCGGTTCCTACCGTAGTGGGGTCGTATCCCCTGCTGGTGACACTATCTCCAAATATCGTGTGCCCAAGGGGGCATGGGGCCACCGGGGCCCACATGATAAGTCAGTACTCTGGCCCTACATGGAGGATTGATGACATCGGATTCTGCATCCGAGTCATCATCTTCATTGCCCTCGGGCTCTTCCTCTTCGAGGTCCACTATTGACTCGGTGGGTCCATCTGCAAGTTCTACTTCGTGTTCCTCCTCTGGTTCTTCCTCTGAGTCGAGTCATGCACCCTGCTATTCCCTGATTAGGGAGGTAGGGGTTTCCTGGCTAATGATACTCGTCTATAGTGTATTGCACGAAGGGGTATAAATACTAGAAACAAATAGCATACCAATTACTCCTATAGTAATTTAATTTTTGTTTAGGTTTGGTTCTATAAACTCTTTGGATAATTAAATGGTAAGTTTTTGATTCATTGCCCATCACAATTACTCCCAAACACATGTTTGTCGTATTTTGAATGAATGTAGTTGATCAGGCTACATTCACCCCCAATACGACTACATAATTGTCCGGGTTTAATAGCGATGTTGAAATCCTCCAAATACTTTTATTGTTCTTGTTGTGTTATTACTCTAAAATTCACACATAGGTATGTATTTTAATTATGATGTTCAGAGTTGTTTAGTCCCATTGTATTTATAGTTGCATATCCTGTATGATTAGATATGATAGTTCACTATAAACAATGCTCTGATATCAATCTGTCACACCCCCGAACCAGACGGCAGAAACGTCCGGGGGCTTGTGTGTGACTTCATCTTGAAATATCATTACAGAGTATATAATTGAAACGTAACATCATCATCATCACACATGTAATATAACAACATTCATTGTTTACATCGAGTATTGTATTTGAATATTACATGCCAAAATAGTAAGAGTATAATGAAACAAAATATAGCACAGTATCCATTAGTTTGTTTCGTTCATACTGCTTCAATGGTTTCCTGAGAATACAAGTCATTTTGAAAAACGGTCAACATAAAAATGTTGGTGACTTCATAAGCATGTTTGTGAAAATAATTTGTATAACTTTGAAACGACCAGAAAATCCGATATTTTCTGCAAACTGTTTAGTATGTTTGTGTCAGATCTTGTATTAATGCATTTATGTTATTGTTTATATGACTAAAAGGGTAAAGAGAATGTAGAGAGAATGTATAGAGAATGTAAAGAGAATGTTCCCAGACAACCCGATGTTGTCTGTAAAAGTGAAAGCTGCCATACCAACCCCCGAGGTTGAGTACCAGGACGAGAATGTTTCCGAGAAATCCAAAAGAAAAGAGAATGGTCTTCCATAAACTTCATAACATTAATTCCTCTAAGTGACCCGTCATAACCATACTAAATAATGTCAATTTCACCTGTCTTGGCGTTGTTGGACGCCGATTTTGATTTTCATTATAAGTTTTTCGTCACCCTAGAATGAGTTAGTCTAACTGTAGCGAACAGCTCAGGTGTGGGGTGTCATCCCCGTATAGATCTATACCCAAATCCCCGTTCTCCCTCCAAGAGACTCTGGTTATAACTACAGGCTACGATCGTACACTTAATAGGTGCCAACCGACAAAACTCACTAGATCCTTAATTGAATTTCCGCGAAGAAAGGTATAATCTCATTCCAGACCCAATGAACCATGTAAGTGAACCACTAACGCATCGCTAAACATGTAAATCATTGAAAGTCCCAATAGCACACAAATAGTATCCAAGGTCCGTCACACATGTTAATGGGTCAATGAGGCCCAATAAACATGTAAATAGTATACAGGGCCTATCACACATAATAATGGGCCACTAAGGCCCAATAATCTAGAAAATGATCAA
The DNA here is from genome assembly GCF_051521515.1 of Lactuca serriola. Lineage (NCBI taxonomy): Eukaryota > Viridiplantae > Streptophyta > Magnoliopsida > Asterales > Asteraceae > Lactuca > Lactuca serriola. The sequence goes on along the minus strand of NC_136412.1, from coordinate 96,964,995 downwards.
AAAAATTTCGTTTGTTAGTTATCGTTGATTTTGGTTCAAGTATTCACTAAAATAGAAAAAGAAAGAAGAACACATATAAAACTCATTCCAAAGCCCAATAAACATGTAAGTGGACCCTTAAGGCCCATTATACGTGTCTATTATTTCCAGACTCAAAGGAATATGAATGTCTATCCTAAGCCCAGTATACACGTAAAAGGACACTTAGGCCCACTAAACATGTATATTATTTCCAGGCCCAATAAGGATATGAATATCGTTTTTAACCCGTTTGCTATTGTTTTGTTTATTTTAGCTTGATTATTTACAAAGTTGATATAAAAAGCCCACTTTTGTAAAAATGACGTTCTTGGCCCAATAAGCCAAAAATTTACAATTAATTCCTAGTTTTTGTAAGAATAACACTTTAGTCTCCATTTTGTTCAAAACTTGTGTTGATGACTAGTTTGTGGTAAAAATAACATTTTAAATCCATTTTTGTCAAAATATCATTTTTGGCTTGATTTTTGTGGAAATACACATTTTTCTGGTTTTAGGCTTTTCCGACCTGGTTTTTGGAAAATTTGTAGAAAAATCATTGTAAGTCGAAATTTGGATCCGTAAATTCTAGAATTTTGGAAATTTTGTCTAATTCGTTCAAAATGTTTATCATAATTTTTAATGGCTTCTAACAAGTGTGAAATTGCTCACCTTCACAGGCTGGTCCGAAATTATTTCAAATCTGATAGGCAGTTTTGTAAAATTCTCCAAATATTGTAGAAAAATCATATGAAAACGTGAGAGTAGTCATTTTAAAGGTAAAAACCTGAAGTATTTGCATGCAAAACGGTTTTTAAATATATTATCATGAAGGGGGTCAAAACAGTCCGAGATTCGATCAAAACTTTTCTGTCAAGGGCTGTTTTATGAGTTTAATTTATAGATCTTAGAACACAACACTCATTTTTGCTATTTAAAGTGTACGAATCCCATATCTACTAGTTTATATGTAATATTTGTGATAAAAAATACTTTTCTCAAAGTTCTTATGAAGATCCAAGTGATAAACTTCAAGTTCTTAACATATTTTTAGATTAATGAAGTAATCAACACATAATCACCAAATAATTCATGGAAAACACACATAGTCATGCATATACACATAGATCTACACAAATCAACTTGTATTCTCACCCCCAAAACAAGTAAAAACCAAAAATAAGGGGGTATGAACCTACCTTGGGGTTTGGATTTTGGTTTTGATGAAGATAAGAAGAAGGTGGTGTAAGTTATGACTCTAGCTAGCTTCTTGAAGTGATCTTCGAATCTTGATGAGTTCTAAGGAGCATAGTCATGAATTTGAGGTGGTAAGAGGAGAGAATGAGTTTAAAGAGAAAGTATGTTACTTAGGTTTGTGAGATCTTAACACTTTGTGAAGATTTGAAATGGATTTCTTGGTGTTCTTCCTTATGCTCACGGTTTTCTTGAGGAAAATGGGTGGAGAAGTTTAGTTGAGTTTGGAAGAGATATGTTGGAGAAATGAGAGAGAGTGGTCGAGAGATAGAGTGAGGGAGTAAGAGGCATAGATTTTGACTTATGGTGGTGTGATAGGTGCATGGATATCCATCATATAAAAATTAGGTGTCATTTGTTGGATATTTCTTCATTCCCAGTTTTTTTGTTCGGCCGAGAATGGGCCTAATGGAGTGAAGGAAAATGATGGTAAGCTCAATATCTTGGTTTTATTCGAATTTCCTAGGCCCAATAATGTTTTTTAGCCCATTATGTGTCACAACCCAAAACCGGAACGACAGAAACGTTCTGGGGTGGATGACGTCATGTCAAGTATCACAACATATGCAGTATAGTAATCAAAGTACAACAACCATTGCATTAATAGTAATAGTTTTACATAAGTTACATTTCATAGAGACATTAAAGTAATACATAAACTAGTATAGATGCAACGCGGTTCTAGACTGACTTCGCCAAAGCTCCCAAGTGTACCTGTCTATCGTTGACCTGAGAATACAAATTATTTTGAAAGCGAGTATCAGCATTTTTATAAATGCTGGTGAGTTCATAAGTATTTAGTGTCATTTGTGTAAGTAAGAATTTTTATTCAAAATAACTTTATGAAAAGTAGTAGTTTAGAATCGACGATGTATTAGCGTCCTTTCCAGAAAATCCTATATTTTCTAAATAAAAGCAGTCTTCTACCAAGACCTAACAGAGTTATGTTTTAAAGAGTAATTTTCCCCGAAATACTATAATTATCGGAAAACAATATTTAATTTAAAGGGATAATGAGAAAATCACAAGTAAAAATACTAGGGAAAAAGTAACATATGCCTCAGCAGTAATACTACTGATTAAGGCAAAAGAAATCATAGACTCCAGGAGAATATCGAATGAATGATACGCCTGGCTCAGTCTAACAAAAAGAACATAGACCCCAGACGGTATCAAATGAACGATACGGCTAGCAATGTCTAAAACAAAGAAACACAGACCCCAGATAGTATCAAATGAACGATACAGCTAGCAAGGTCTAAAACAATGAAACACAGACCCCAGACAGTATCAAATGAACGATACAGCTAGCAAGGTCTAAAACATAGAAACACAGACCCCATACAATATCAAATGAACGATACAACTAGCAAGGTCTAAAATAACCATTTATCCTAAGTGGGTTGTCTCGAAGTACAGTGTTGATTCTCATTACCTTAAGGCCATGAATTATAAGGTAAACATGGAGATACTCGTAACCATACTAATTGACACTAGAGTACTTGACGCCGTGCAAGCGTCGGAATGAATGTGACATTTGTCACCCCTTGGCTTGGTAGGCCGAGGACTATAGCTAGCAGTCAGGGTGCGAGAGTGTCAGTCCCATATAGATCTATACACACAATGCCCGCTCTCCCTCCAAGAGACTCTGGTTACCAACTTAACGATGGGGAGGTCCGTGTCTTGAAGATGCATCTCCTACTTTGAATTCTATTGTAAGTACTGGAATAACGATATAGACTCACGAATGAACTGACTCCTTTGGAATTCTCTAAACTAGAAAGGGTGATTAGAATCTCCTAACTATTCCTATAATAGTTACTAGTGTCTCTGATCTATGAATGATGAATGGAAGGATGCCCTTGCTACCCAAGGGAAATGAATTGGTCGATGTAAACCATTATGTCCATACATGTATACATCATATATAACTAATGTTTAAATGACCTTCGGACGGATATCTGATACCCACCAGACCACATCCCAACGAGGAAAAGGAAATAGGGCGAACTAGCTTTCCTAAGTCTTTTAAACATTATTTATATAACTATACAAGTACAGGCATGCATTTAACGAAGTAGAAGCATAGAAGCATAGAAGAAAACTTTGGTAAAACCTATGGAAAACCTTTAAAAATAAGAATTTATGACTTGATATCGTTATGTAAAACAAGCTTTGAAAACCGTTCATAAACACATTTTGAATATAATTTGATAAAACAATATAAGTAAAGAAAACATTTGTTTAAAACACTGTTGTAACTGGTTTTGAAGTAAAACATACGGCGTGAGAGACAATTTGAGAAAAGATTTAAACAAGTAAAGACATTTTGGAAAACCATCTATAGCATTATACTTGGTAAAACAGCTGAAAGTGTGATAAATCCTTTTTGCATGTGGGTTATTAATCACATATGATTGATATGATAACTAGCATGTTTTAACTTGTATTCCCCCCATAAAAGCATGTAAAAATGTTTAAAAGGTTAATTCAGGGGTATGAACTCACCTTACGTTGGCGTTTCGGATGAATGGACGGTATAGGATGCTAAGTGTCAAGTGAGGATTTAACCACACACGTGAATCCTATTTCACATGTAATGATACATTTAAGTATCTAATTAGTCATTTAATAACTAATTAAGCAAGTAAGGATGTCTTACTTCATAAAAACACTTTGCTACAAGTGCTAGAAGTACCAAGGGTTGCATATAAGGTGTGTATGGACTCACATTGGAGTTTACTCTTCAAATGATGGACCTTATGGGTGTTTACGGTTTCAAGAGCACCTCCCCCATGAGTTTACGGACGTAAACTCATGGTAGTGGTGTAATGGGGTGTTTAAAGGTCTTATCTCACTCATAGAATCATGCTAGAGTCGAATCAAGGGCTAAGGAAGTGATTGGGGCTCAAAATGGACACTTTATGGAGTTTACGGTCGTTGGACCACTCCCTTGGGAGTTTACGGCCGTAAACACATGAGTTTACGGTTGTAAACTCATGTTTTTCCATTTCTTTTGTGCTTTGGTGGTTCTAGGCTATGTAGGCAAGGTTCTAGTCACTTATATGAGCATAGGAAGGTGTTATAGGCACTTAAACACCTTGTAAAGGCGTTTACGGTTTTGGGAGATCTTCCCAAACCATAAACTAACATGTTTTTCATTTGGGCATGTTTTGGTGCATCACATAAAGGACTACAAGGCTCTAGGCACTCATGGAAGCTTTTGGAGGTGTTTGAGGGATAGTTTAACACCCAAAAAGGTGTTTATGGTCCTTGAAGATGGGTTTACGGTCCAAGAATGTTCTTATACCGTAAAGTCATGTTTACTCCCCATTTGTTAAGATTTTGGTGTTCTAAGTCCTTTCATGTAAGCCCCTAAGTCATAACTAAGCTCCATAAGTGGTTTGGAAGGGTTTTTGGGCATCAAAACCCCATTTATGAGTGTTTACGGTCCAAGAGTGTTCTTGGACCATATACTCATGATTTTGCCACTTTTGGATGTCTTAAACACGAATTTGTAAGTTAAATGAGCTAGACAACAAGTTAGGATAGATCACTTACTAGTTTGGGGCTTGAAAGAGGCGATTTTTGACCAAACCCGATTTGTAGAGAGAGAAAGTAGAGAGAGAGACTCCTAAGGTGTGAAAAGGGTTGGAATGAAACCCACTCAACCCTTATATAGGGTGGAGTTTATGGCCTGGTTGGGGGTTCACCCGACACCAACCGCGAACGGGGTTTTTCACGACTACGATTAAACACGACAATTTTTTAAAATTACACTGCCTTATTTTCGGTTCGCTTGACGAATATTATTTAAAATATTCCAACGGGTTTAAATCCGGTCTAAATATTTTTGGGATAAATTTGGCTAATTTTTTTGACGTACTTAATTTCAACGTTATAACTAACGGAGATTTTTGGGTTGTCACATCATCCCCTCGATAGAGGGAATTTCGTCTCGAAATTAGAGTGTAGGCAAAGAAGTAGGTATGAATGATCAAGTAATGAGATGAGGGTACTTCCTATTCGAATGTTCCTTGCACTCCTAAGTGAACGCTGGTCTTCGCATTTGCGTGCCAGCGAACCTTCACTTAATGGGATGCGGATTCGTTACGCTCGCTTGATTCCTCGGTTCGTAGTTTACTACGGATTTTTCTATGAAGTTAGGGTTCCCAATGATTGCTATTACGACGAGTGGGTTTATACAAGTCACGTCGGACAAATACTTTGTCCATGATGAAGATGCGAATAGACTACGGCGAAATTTATGGAATTTCGAAAGTAGTCATGGTCTGACAAGGGTTGGACCAATTCTTATAAAGAATCCCGATTGGTCCTAAGCTCTCGAAAAGATAGAGCTTTTCAATTCTCAGAACATAATGTACTTCTATGGTGGGATCATCACTGGCGTGATCGCCATTTTGAAGTTCCAAACGTTCTCTCATACTGGCGGTGTAGTTCTTCGGGTTGGTTCTTTGAAAGCTCATGTCGATTTCGGATTCGTGTTTCCTACTGATTGGCTTTTGGAGGTTTTTTGGATCATCGGATGTATTGGCTACACACTGGCATGTAATTGATTTCATGGAATCTATCTCAACTTAGTGCAAAATGGACCTGCACTTCTGATTCTTGAGGTGTTTCTAACGGAGACTCTCCAAGTTAATGAGATAGGGCCTTAGCAAATGATGGTTAGAGGGTTTTAGATTTCTTCGTTGTTTAACAGATGCTTTCAAAGTATGATTCTTAACTTGGAAGGAATCACGCTCTTACTTGCTTCGTTGTTTCATGGATAGTAGCCTCTGTTCAGGCTAACTTAGTCGTTAGAGATTTTTTGAAGTGTTGGACTATCTCGGGAGGCGGTTCTACTATTTCTGTCTGAGATAGTATCCATGGAACACCTAGTAGTCCAATAGATCTCTAAAACATGTCCTATTTTGTAAGGCGTCGGTTTATTTTAGTTGTAGAAAGCGTGTGTTCTTCTATAACCCATCGACTAACACCTAGACTGGTGTCAAGTCTATAATCTCTTCGGGATCTGGGTTATAAGGCTTAACGTGACCTACTTTCGCACTTTATTCAAGTATTCTTGGCTGCGGAGGTTATCTTGTGGTTCTTGGCATTCTAGGATTCACTTCGGAGAATGCAGTCTTTCGTCTACAGGGCGATGGTGACTATTCTCACATGCGGAGGCAGAGTGTCTTAGGTACTACTTGTCAGTAATGGGGTGGACGAAGTGCCTGAGTAGTGCAAGCATCTTCTACAACTACTCTTCCGGTGGTTCCGAGTTTTCTTGATTTAGATTAAGTCTAGAAGTATAGGGTTTTCGTCACTCGGAGCTTCTAATTTTTCTCATCTACTCTTCTCAGAGCTTATCTTATCGCATCTTCTAGGTTTCCGAGATATCCACTGAGATGCTTAATTCATGGGATTAAGCGTGGATGGATGGTCGTAGTCAATGTCCTTTACTCTTACGACTCAGATTTCTTTACCAACTGAGGGTATTAGCTACTATGTTGGCTTAACCGGGATGACAACAAATTTCGGATTTGTGGTCATTATAGTAGCTCAACCCGCAGAGGTTCTCTTGACACTCGTTCCTATTATATGGAAAACGATGAAGGTTTTTACTATGAGGTTCGTGGTAGGGCTCATACTTGGCTTAACCACTAATACTTGGTGTATGCAAGCCGTATATAATGGAGGTCGTCAGGATGTTCAGTTGTGCGACTCCACTCTAGACCCACAACCCAACGAGGAATAGGGAGTAAGGAGGAAGCACACATCTTAAATCTTTTTGATCTCAATTATATACCACCCTTATGCATATACTCAGTTATAGTAGCCAATCCCATGAGTTCTATCCTCTTGATTCACAAACCTGATTGTGAGGTGCGAAGGGTCTTTCTGGGGGTTATACGGAGTAGGTTTCGGGTGGTTATCGTCTTCTGGAATGCATGTAGTGTCTTTCGCTTTGGTTCCTATCTGTCTAAGAAAGGGTTGGTTAACAACGCGTAATACCCTACTCAGGGGTATTTTGGAAAGTTTTAGATAAGAGCGACGACCGATGGATCGCATTAGGTTTTATTATTAGGTTCGGAAGAACCTTTATTTGCCAAAATGGGTATGGTGAAAGTTCCTTTTACACAGCACTAGGAATTTACAAATGGTTGTACTAAGTCGAACCATGACTGATAGAGGTGTTGAAGCTGGCATACATCGACATGAAATAGAATGAGGGTCGATAGGGCCATGTGCCGAACGGGCACAAAAGTTCTTGGCGTCTCGGGTCTCGTCCCATGTATCATTGTCGTGGATACTTGGACTGATAGAGTCGACGCGGAACTATAAAGGGTCCTGAGGTTTCGGAATAATGTACTTCTCATGAATGGATTCTCACGAGGCCTCTCTATAATCGCCTAGTATACACTAGTCATGTATAATCAAGGTGGGAAGGACTGTTGACTTAGCGACTCCGCCCTAAATCCACAACCAGACGAGGAATAGGAAATGAGGCAGCATCACTCACTCGAGGTCTATCCATCTTAATTTTACATGGCCTTAACAGTGCTGCGACTTTCGCCTTAGCAGGAGAGTAATTTCATTTAGAATTAGACTTGTAATGTTTTCGGTAAGTTATTTAGGATTTGAGAGACGTACCAAAATTCTACCGGGTTTCTTGATGCTTCTTCCTAGGCATTAGAGTTAGACTCATCCTGCGCTATTGTCGTTCCTTTCAGTTGGGCAATCTCGCTTTAGGTGCCCAATCTCACCACATAGATGGCATACTGGATTAGTCACCACACTGGTGGTTGATGTAATAAACTCAACCGGGGTTCTGTAGACACGAGCGGTATGCCCCTTCATGTTGCACCTAGCACAAAAGAGTTCTCGACAGCTACCATGATGATGGTAGCTACACTTGCTTCAAAGGGGAAGGTTTCCTAGGTATGGTCTTCTTGAAGTCGGGATGGAAGGGCTAGCAGGGGTATTGACTGTCTCAGCTCATTGCCCTTCAGAAGGTCCTTGAGCCGAGGTACTTCCCTCCTCGTTCTTGAACTTTCTCTTCAGTGGATTTGGTTGAGGTTCTTGGGTGGCTGGGTACACAGAGGTTGGTTGCTGCTGTCCATTACTTGGATCGGGAATCCTGATAGGGTTCTTGCTAATATTGGCGTTGTGAGCATTCAGTTGAGCCATGAAAGCTGCTACGGCTGCCGAGACTGCAGCTTGGAACATAGCTTCATCGAATAGAAGAGTCGGTTTCTTGCCAGCGGATTGGTTACGTTTCTTCAGAGGCATGGTTTTCCTATACGGAAAGGAACACAAGCTAATGAGAGACGATGGTTAACCCTGGATGTATCTATCCTTACTATAATAGGCATAAATTTTTCCCACGCCTCGGATATTGGTTGTCTGAGTGTCGACCTACATCCATATGATGTAGTCCGGGTATTCAAGGTAGGAGTAAAAGTATCGGAAAGCCATGAGATGGAAGTCGTTCCTACTAGGTTATCTTTATACCGGAGAGATTCACTCTCCGTCTTTGGAAAGATTTGAGGACAGTTCGGAACAAAGACTGCGGAAAGAAAGGCTCATGAAGACTTATGACTAAACACTCTCAATCGAGGTGTTGGGATCGTATTACTTGCAACTGGAAAAGGCGATTTACCTAACACATAGCGTGAGTAGTGTAATCACTAACTCACTAAATCGTATTATTTTATGGGTGTATTAGCGCGACAATAACAAGGAAAAGACACTTCTCGGGTTCCATGTACTAGCTCCCTCTGTCTACCTCTTATTCTTGACTAGGACCGGTGTTGGTTTTCTTCGGGTAGATACCTAGGGTTCTCTCCTCGTGTAGACATACCAAATCTCTACTCTGCCTTACATCTGATCCTGACTCTGAGGGTCATCGCTTCATGATGGATGACTAGAAATCTTGGAAGTTCAGGGGAATTTCCCACCGATGTCCCTAAAAGGTATAAGCACTTGGTGGTTTCAGTAGTCTCGTCTTGGTTCATTTATTTTCGAACTTGAAATTTTCTCAATGAACGATAAAGCTAGCAAGCTCTAAAACAAAGAAACACAGAACCCAGACAGTATCAAATGAACGATACAGCTATCAAGGTCTAAAACATAGAAACACAGACCCCAGACAGTGTCAAACAAACGATACAGCTAGCAAGGTCTAAAACATCCGATAATCCTAAGTGGGTTGTCTCGAAATATAGTGTTGATTCTCGTTACCTTAAGGCCATGAATTATAAGGTAAACTTGGAGATACTCGTAACCATACTAATTTACACTAGAGTACTTGACGCCCTGCAAGCGTCAGAATGAATGTGACATTTGTCACCCCTTGGCTTGGTAGGCCGAGGACTGTAGCTAGCAGTCAGGGTGCGGGAGTGTCAGTCCCGTATAGATATATACACACAATGCTCGCTCTCCCTCCAAAGACTCTGGTTACCAACTTGACGACGGGGAGATCCATTTCTTGAAGATGCATCTCGTATTTTGAATTATATTGTAAATACTGGAATAACGATATAGACTCACGAATGAACTGACTCCTTTGGAATTCTCTGAACTAGAAAGGGTGACTAGAATCTCCTAACTATTCCTATAATAGTTACTAGTATCTCTAATCTATGAATGATGAATGGAAGGATGCCCTTGCTACCCAAGGGAAATGAACTGGTCGATGTAAACCTTTATGTCCATACATGTATATATGATATATAACTAATATTTAAACGACCTTCGGACGGATATCCGATACCCACCAGACCACATCCCAACGAGGAAAAGGAAATAGGGCTAACTAGCCTTCCTAAGTCTTTTAAACATTATTTATATAACTATACAAGTACAGGCATGCATTTAACGAAGTAGAAGCATAGAAGCATAGAAGAAAACTTTGGTAAAACCTATGGAAAACCTTTAAAAATAAGAATTTATGACTTGATATCGTTATGTAAAACAAGCTTTGAAAACCGTTCATAAACACATTTTGAATATAATTTGATAAAACAATATAAGTAAAGAAAACATTTGTTTAAAACACTGCTGTAACTGGTTTTGAAGTAAAACATATGGCGTGAGAGACAATTTGAGAAAAGATTTAAACAAGTAAAGACGTTTTGGAAAACCATCTATAGCATTATACTTGGTAAAACAGCTGAAAGTGTGATAAATCCTTTTTGCATGTGGGTTATTAATCACATATGATTGATATGATAACTAGCATGTTTTAACTTGTATTCCCCTCATAAAAGCATGTAAAAACGTTTAAAAGGTTAATTCAGGGGTATGAACTCACCTTACGTTGGCGTTTCGGATGAATGGACGGTATAGGATGCCAAGTGTCAAGTGAGGACTTGACCACACACGTGAATCCTATTTCACATGTAATGATACATTTAAGTATCTAATTAGTCATTTAATAACTAATTAAGCAAGTAAGGATGTCTTACTACATAAAAACACTTTGCTACAAGTGCTAGAAGTACCAAGGGTTGCATATAAGGTGGGTATGGACTCACATTGGAGTTTACTCTTCAAATGATGGCCCTTATGGGTGTTTACGGTTTCAAGAGCACCTCCCCCATGAGTTTACAGCCGTAAACTCATGGTAGTGGTGTCATGGGGTGTTTAAAGGTCTTATCTCACTCATAGAATCATGCTAGAGTCGAATCAAGGGCTAAGGAAGTGATTGGGGCTCAAAATGGATACTTTATGGAGTTTACGGTTGTTGGACCACTCCCTTGGGAGTTTACGGCCGTAAACACATGAGTTTACAGTTGTAAACTCATTTTTTCCATTTCTTTTGTGCTTTGGTGGTTCTAGGCTATGTAGGAAAGGTTCTAGTCACTTATATGAGCATAGGAAGGTGTTAAAGGCACTTAAACACCTTAGAAAGGTGTTTACGGCTTTGGGAGACCTTCCCGAACCGTAAACTCACATGTTTTTCATTTGGGCATGTTTTGGTGCATCACATGAAGGATTACAAGGCTCTAGGCACTCATGGAAGCTTTTGGAGGTGTTTGAGGGGTAGAGTAACACCCAAAAAGGTGTTTATGGTCCTTGAAGATGGTTTTACGGTCCAAGAATGTTCTTAGAACGTAAACTCATGTTTACTCCCCATTTGTTAAGATTTTGGTGTTCTAAGTCCTTTCATGTAAGCCCCTAAGTCATAACTAAGCTCCATAAGTGGTTTGGAAGGGTTTTTGGGCATCAAAAGCCCATTTATGAGTGTTTACGGTTCAAGAGTGTTCTTGGACCGTAAACTCATGATTTTGCCACTTTCGGATGTCTTAAACATAAATTTGTAAGTTAAATGAGCTAGAAAACAAGTTAGGATAGATCACTTACTAGTTTGGGGCTTGAAAGAGGCGATTTTTGACCAAACCTGATTTATAGAGAGAGAAAGTAGAGAGAGAGAGACTCGTAAGGTGTGAAAAGGGTTGGAATGAAACCCACTCAACCCTTATATAGGGTGGAGTTTATGGCCTGTTTGGGGGTTCACCCGACACCAACCGCGAACGAGGTTTTTCACGACTACTGTTAAACAAGGCAATTTTTTAAAATTAGACCGCCTTATTTTCGGTTCGCTTGACGAATATTATTTAAAATATTCCAACGGGTTTAAATCCGGTCAAAATATTTTTGGGATAAATTTGGCTAATTTTTTTGACGTACTTAATTTCAACGTTAAAACTAACGGAAATTTTTGGGTTGTTACATTATGGTATACATGAATGGTTTTATGGTTCATTAGGGCTAATTAATTTTTTTATGGCCCAATAAGGCCCATTAGAGTAAACATGGACTATTCTAGGTCCACAAGGTCCAAAATGTTGCGTTTTGTGAATGTGGGTCCATTTAGAGCCCATTTAAGGGTCCTAGGCCCCAAAATAGTCGGTTTGGATATTTATTGGCCCATTAGGCCCAATAAGAATGTCCTAGACCATAATAGCCTTGAATCGGAATATTTAGAGTTTCAACTCTTTGTTGAAAATGAGAGATGTATTTGAATGAGCATAGAGTATGATATTCGCTTAGAGTACTAGTTATTATACTGGTTGAATGATTATATAAGAGTAAAATTTCCTAGCAAAAATGCTAGTTGTGACAGCCTACAAGCCTCCTAAACCCTATTATTAGACCCTTAGCCACCATCTTGGAGTTCTTACGCTTTTTTGAGGAATCTTGGAGTGTTTTGTGCATCTTGAAGATATTGGATCTTGTTGAAGAATCATCACTTGGAGTGGGGCTTGTAGATCCAGAAGTTTCGCATCTTTTGTAATCTATTGAAGGTAAAATGCTCTCATCTTGGCATCTCTTTGGTTAGATCTTGTTTGGGGTGGTTTATGGCACATTTTGGTCCATTAGGTTTGTCTTTATGAGGTTGAGCTTGCCCGAAGAGTTTGGAAACTAGATCTAGACGTTTTAGGTTTCCCAAAATGCATAAAAATGTGATCTTGATAGTTGATATCAATTCATCCATGTGTTTTAGCCTCTTTGATAAAGTTGTGAAGTAAGAATTTGGATTTGGGAGCCATTGAGTCGTGCAAAAGCTTAAAGTTAGCGACTTTAGGGATTAAAGTATGTTTTGGAACTAGATCTGATCATTGCACGGTTTGGCTTATGGGATTAAGACATTTTCTAAGTGGCATATGGGCTGAGAAAGTATGCGGCGCATACGGAGACAAATGGGCATACGTTGAGCGTACCAACTGAGTACGCAGGGCATACTCAGTCTATTAGGTTTTCTTGATTCATTGACTTTTTTACTTTGGACAATTGACCTGAAGTTTGACTAGGGTTGACCGTCGGATATTTTGGGCCTTTTGGATATTGGGCTTTCTCAAGTTAAGCCCATGATAGGTTTGGGCCCAACTTGGATATTTGGGCCTTATGGTGGCATTTAAGGGATTTGGGCTTATGATGCTAGTGAATTGGTCCTTGGGTTTTTGGCAAAATAAGGAAAGGGATAAAATGGACTTTTACCCTGAAGGTTGGTATTTGGGCTAGAATTCTTGATTGGTTCAAGAATCAATTATTGATGGATTGTTATTTCATGATGTTAGTGTAAGGCCTCTGGTAGCTGTAGTTCGAGTGTTCGGTTAACTTGGTTCGAGGTGAGTCTCCTCACTGTATCTATGGGTCGAAGGCACCAATATTGGCCCATTGGCTTATGTAGTATTGAAAGACCATGGGGATTCCCTTAGCATTGAATGAAAGACCCGTAGGTGGCTCCTGGGAAATCTGCAAGCAAGAACAGGGTTCGAACCTTGGCAGTTAAGTAGATTGTTAGTTATAGATTGTATGCTTGTTGTCTTTGTGATTCTTGTGTGGAAGACTAGGAGGTGGCTCTTGGAACTTGTCTGTAAGACCCAGGGTGCTGGCCCCTAGTTCGGCAAGGAAAGACCATGATACGGTTTGTGGCACAATGACAAGACTATGGTTCGCACATAGCACTCTCTATTGTACGAATGATATGTATGATATGTATGGTATGTTGTATCATGGGAACTCACTAAGCTTTGTGCTTACAATTTGTTGTTTATAGTTTCATGTACTTCAAGTTCAAAAGGGAAGAGCTCGGCTTGATCGCAGCGCATACACCCATGTTTTTCAACAAATTAGAGATTTTGGGATTGTATTCTAATAATTGTTTATTTATGAAATGCTTTAAATATTTGAGAAAAAAGGAATTGGTGTTTTGATTATGTTAAAAATGAAAATTTTACATTGTGGATTTTGGGACGTCACATTGTTAGACTTCATCCATACTGATGCATGTGGTTCTTTTAGATCCACCATAATGGATGTTTATTGTTACTAAGTGACATTTACTAATGATTATACTAGAGTTTAAGCATGAAGTATAAAATCAATTAGGCAAGAAGATAAAGATGCTGCAATCTGATAGGGATGGAGAATATCGTAGTATCGAGTTCAGCGATTATCATAAGGAATGTATAATTGTTTCAAAATTGACACCTCCTAGGACACCACAACTTTATGCTATAGCTGAGAGGTGTAATTGAACTTTTCTTTACATGGTTCGTCCCATGATGAGTCGAGCTTTAATCCCTATATCGTTTTGGGATAGGCCTTAGAGACAATTCTCGTATCCTCAACCTTGTTCCTACAACAAGGTTGTCAAAACACATCATAAGATGTGGACATGGAAGCCTCCCTCGCTCGCATATATCAAGGTCTGAGGTTGTGAGACTCTCGTTAGGTGTGAGACCCAAGACAATTTGGAACTTAGATCCAAGATGTGTATTTTCATTGGTTACCGACATAAGTCATTTGGATACTTGTTCTACTCACCTTATGATAATGTGGTCTTTGTAGCTCAAAAGGGAGCCTTTCGTGAGAGAGAGAGAGAGAGAAAGAGAGAGAGAGAGAGATAGATAGATAGATAGATAAATAGATAGATAGATAGATAGATAGATAGATAGATAGATAGATAGCGGTCATATATAAAGAAGATAGTGGCACTATAATTGATCTCGAATAAATTCAAGAGTCATCCAATGAAGGAACCTTAGATGATATTAGATCTCTATCTGAAGGTGAACCTATTGAGCCTATTGATAATTCGTTACCTATTCGTCGTTCCAGTAGAGTTACACTACAAGGAAAAGGGGCTTATGTGACTAAAATTTAAGAGACTGATTAATCATTCTTGGATACCATATATCAAGGACTGACGAATTAGTCTCATATACTATTTAGGACTGATTTTGAAGTCTGAATCATTAGAGACTGACCAAACTTATTTGAGACTAAAATTAATCCTTTAATCTATTTGTGCCAGTTTAGGTTTGGTGGGAAACACATTAGGGACTTAATTTCAGTCTTAAATAGTCTAGTTCCAACTTGGACTTTGGAGGGAAAGCTATGTGAGACTAAATTTCAGTCCCTTGTGGACTTGTGCCAGTTTTGATTATGTATGGAACTTATTAGGGACTAAATTTTAGTCACGGATACTATTTCAATAGAAACTTATTAGGGACTGAATTCTAGTCTTGGATAGACTAGCCACTTATGACTATGAAGGGAAATCATTAGGGACTAGATTCTAGTCTTTGAGGCAGGTTGTTTTGTGAGTTTCAAATTTTGCTTGATGTATCAATCAGATCCACTTGATAGTGCGGAATCCCAATCCACTGGATGATGCAAGATCAAATGGAGAAGAAGAAGAAGAATATGAATCTATTATGTATTGATGATAAGATTGAGGCTCCAACACAAGATTCACACACACACATACACTCCTCTTCTCTCAACTTTCGCTATGTATAATATGATTATGAATGAATGCTCCACTAGACTCCTCACCCTGACATATATATATATATATATATATATATATATATATATATATATATATATATATATATATATATATATATGGACCGCAAAGTCAAGGCCCAAACCCAATGATAGCCCGAAAATACATGGGTTTTCGGTCCAAGCAACAAATAAACCAAATATTATTTTTAGCCCAAGACTAAAAAAAATAAATGCTTAGAAAAGCAAAGTATAAACCATATTTTTAACCTAACAGTCTCTCCCTTGGTTTATAGTTTTCTTTTCTTTTTGATTTAACAAACTCCCCCAAGGATTGTAGCTTGCATTTCTTCTTAGTCTTCACTTTGTGAGCTTGGCTTCAGCGTTTATCTTCGATTTCTTCACAGCTACAAGATGATCAAATGAATCTTCTACGTGAGTGACTTCATCTTGAACATTTCGGCTTCTCTTCAAAAATGACATTGAACGCACGCTGGGTGAGGAGGCTTCTTGTAGAGATTCCTGAAAATTAGCGCTTTCAGCTTGAGAATCTTCAGAGAGAATATCAGAGAGAACGAATCTTCTAGATCATTTCAGCCCGTACATAGATAGTAGCAAATTTATTGAGGAGGCTTCAATGCAATCTGTGACATAAGCTTCAAGTACAGCTTCACCTTGCTTCTAGGGTTGAAAGATTGAATGTTGAAAGAATAATCTTCATTTCTTGTTCCTTCGAATGAAAATTCTTCGACAATCATGGATGAAGCCTTGGCTCAGAAAATCTTGATACAGTCTCCATGAGTCTCATCTACATCTGAATTCACTTTTAAGGACAAAACTAAAAACAAACTCATCACACAATATTTTTGTATTTTTTTATATTTTCTGAAAAAATAAAACAGAAACAAAAATATTTTTGGATTTTTCACATGTTCTGAAAAAGAAATAAAAATAGAAATAGAAAAATATTTTTGGATTTTTGGTTTTCTGATTTTTTTTTGGCTTTTTCAAATTTTTATTTCTCCCCCTAAATTTGTGCATAGAGGAAAACTATGAACAAATTTAACAAAAACAAAAATATTTGGGATCAAAGTTGTCAAGTAATTCATTATCGTTTATCAGCACACACCTACATATTTGGATCCAGTCAATCACCGGTATTGTGGTCCACTTAAACACAAATGATATTTGACAGATTATAAGTGGCAAGTTATTGTGATATATATTCCTAAATGGACCATTTAGCTGACGACGACCAAGGATATTGTTGTCCACTTAAATTAAGCAGCAATATCTACAGACAACCTATTAAATGGTTCAATTTTAGAAGAACTAGAATGTGTTTCCCACTTCCCGATATACCCCGGTAATCAGGAGCTTCAAAAGAACTCCTTACTTTAGGTGAGTATTCAATCATTAAGAAAGAAGTCAGAAATATAAATGCACATGTTGTATCCCAGGTCAGATGTCTTCCAATCACGTAGAGGGAACAACATATGACTAACATAAAGTGGATTAGAGAGATACTACGGTGCATATGCTATGTCCCAAGTCGGATCTTCCAATCAAACAGAGGAAACAACATATGGCTAACAGACAGAAAGAATTGCATAGATAAGGATATGCATAGAGATAGAGTTGCATATGTTGCATTCCAGGTCAGATATGTTCCAGTCACGCAAATGAAGCACCATATGACTGATAGATAGAAAGAAATAAAATAATTTCCTACAGACCTACTTTATCGGAACCCCCCAGTCGGCCTATAAGTACCGGAATTAAGGACATAAGTCCATACAAGGAGGAAATGTTGAGTCACAGTTCTAGATAATTAACTTTAATGTATCTTGTAGGTTCCCATGTTTATCTCAATGCTCAATCTACCCAAGCATCATATTGTCAGTCCAAATGAAAACATATAAGTACATACTGTCAAGTCCTTTCATTTTCATTTCAAGTCTAGTCCTTTTGAATCCTTTGTGCATACTAGCACATTGAACACAGAGTCTAGACAATTCGACTTTCGTTCATTACACACATCGTAAATTGCTCTTTAGCACTATACTTCATATCACTTCCCAATAGACATATAAGAAAATTAAAAAATAAATTGTCTTATAAATGGATCATTGTAAGAGAAAACTCACGAGTATTAAGAAGAAAAATCAAACCATAAATCATCAATTGAATTTTCATCCACAAGGTCTGAGAACAGCACGTATATTTCAATCTCAGAATAGATCCAAAAATTCTTCACATCATTAAGCACAAAATCCATGTGTGATCCTTTCCTTTCATCCTTTCCCGCAAAGGACACATACTTTCAAACAAAGTTCTGAGTGTTGTACAGTTGAAAGATGTCTCCTATCATGAGCCTGGAACAACCACTATCAATAAACCGAAGTCTGATGATATGCCACCATAGTTGTTCTGACATAGAGTGGGATCAATTGGTCTTTGGAACCTAGTACATTTTGAAACTGGTTCGAACTTTGTCATCTTTGCAAGGTACTCTCTCCAATGACATATCCTACTTATCAAAAACAGAAGATGAAGAAATGTTATAATCATTAGACGATTTGAGATATTGAACCTTTGGTATCCATCTGTATTTGGGTTTAACACTTTTCTTGTTTGAGCGGATAGGTGCCTCGGCACTTGATTTTGAACTTGAAGCCGATCTTCGAGATGACTTTGATCTAACTGATTTTGGTTTCACTGGAGCATCTTTTGGATTGGACTTCTTGGCCGACATTCCCTTCTTGACTTTGGGATTTGGGTTCTTGGCCTTCTGCGCGTTCCAGTCACCGTTGCGTGATTGTGACTTCGAATGATTTCCTTTGGAGAGTCTCCCTCTTGGTGCATTTTGCCATCCTTGTGCGTAGTAGGGAACGTATGCACGATTTGGAAAATTTCTGGCAATGTGTCCAGGTGTTCCACAGTGAAAACATGTATGTTTCTGCATGTAGGAGTAGTTTCTTCCTGCCCCTGGTGGTGTGCCCTTGCCTTGTCTCTGATTGTTCCCACCAGCACACTTGCAACAGGCACTCTGTTTAGCTTGAATTGGTGGCATGTATTTACCAACAAAAAATTGATTAGAAGCTATACATTCAGATTTCAAGGAGTCATTTGTTTA